>NC_141172.1:25637500-26130000 GCF_055505025.1 Bos grunniens | reverse complement strand
TAGTGTAGAGCCGAAGAAAGAACACAGGCAAATCCAACAAGCCCACTTGTGAGGTGATCAGATCACTAACCTTTTAAGCTTTAGTTTCTTTTTCTGTAAAATAAAAATAATAATATATAGCACAGAACCAGGAAAAAGCAGATAAGGCTACATATGTTAGTTAACTCTATGAGCATCAAATAACCATAACTTCCTATGTATAAACTAGCAAAAGTTTCAGACTGTATTTCTGATAGTGGCAAGTGTTGGCTATATTTCAATATTCCACCTCTAAAATTTTTCAAGCACAAGTAGAATTACATAAATAAGAAATATAGATTAAGAAAGTAAAATACTGCTGCAAGTTCTCTCTTGTAATTCTTATTACCCATCATTTTCAGGATAACTTCTTTGATTCCTTTCATTATAATGTGTTACTTGACAAAGAGCAGAGCCCAGAATTCTGTGATATTGGCAAGAAGGCTCCTTCAAACAAACAGGCACAAAAGCTAACAAGTGTCGAGGTCCAGAATCACATCAACCTGTGTTCCAGTCCTGAGTTGACCCATTTCCTAAGCTGTAGAATCTGGGACAAGAGAACCTCAGTGGTCTCATCCATAAAATGGAAATAAGAGTGACCACAATAAAGGCCTGGGTGGCATAATAAACCTCTCTAAGGCTATAAGGCCCAGAGATATTCAAAGCAACTTGCCCAAGGCAGCAAGCTGATAATGGAACACACATCTCTCACCTTCCCAGTCCAAAAACAGACCCTTACGCACTTCACTGTCCCCCAAAGAAGAGAGCCCCACCTCCTCTCCCTCTCACCGTCCACACAAATGGGAAAGGATCCCCTTTGCCATCTGACAAGAAATCATTCCTAACCTTGGAATCAGATGTAACATTGATAACCATGTGACTTTTGAAAACTGTGTCAAATCCTAAAGTGGATTCTTTATTTGGTTGGGGTTTAAATGGCCAAAGTCTACATGTCCTTTGTCAGAACAAAGACTTCATTAGACATGAATTGTCTCAGAGCTGCAGGTGGGTGATGGGGCTGCAGGCCAGAGGAAGGGTTGCGGACAGTGAGATAAGAACCAAAACTAAGCCCCCTGCTGGACCCCTCTTTGTTGACTTAAGTGTGCTCACTCAACAGGCTGGAACTAGGACAGATTTGAAAACATCAAGAAGGTGTTCCTTTTTTTTTTTTTTTTTAAATGAAAAAATTAAAATGCCTTTGACTGAAGAAATCTAACCACTTCAGTCTTCAGGAAAGAGTTCTGCTTGAGGAGCAAGGACATTCTCAGTTTGGTTTCTATCTCTATCATGGACATAAGAAAAGAAGTATCCGACACTTTTATTTCAGCCTCAGCTTTCAACACGTGAAGCTAGGGTGCCTGCTGAACTCCTTTCCGAACTGAGCGCGCGGCAATTTGGAAGTCTGCAAGACCAAAACCCACTGTGTTGTAATGTGGGGAGTGCAGATCTTGACTTCAGTTATCATCTATATATCTAAGACAGAAATGGGTCATCACGCAGTCTTATCTACCCCAAAAGGGTGTGAAAAGAGTCACCTTAGTGTAAAATACCTGCAGCAGGTCAAGAAGCTGTGATAATGTAATTCTGTACATCCTAAAAACACAGCACCCCATAATAAGACAAAGCAGCTTACATTTTTGCATGTGTGTATGTACGCGCGCACACACACACACACACAGTCTCATGAGATGCTCAGAAATCAATGAGACAGGGCCTGGTGGGAGTTATCTCCATCATCCCATTTAATTGCTGAGACAACCAAAGCCCAGTATATTAAATCTAGCCTAAGTTCACACAAAACAAACGCGAAAGTGTGGCCAGAAAAAGAAGCCACAATCTTCTGACTCAAATTCTACTCTATCAATATCCTAAAGGAATACAATTTGAAGAGCTAAATATGTGTTTAATTTGAAGTGTATAAAAGGGTACTTTATCATTTCTTATTGATGCTAGGATGGCCAGGGTCCTGATGAGTAATGATAAAGGTAGAGAAGACAACTAAAAATCCCTTTACTCTTTTCCTGCCCCCTGCCTACTTAGCCATCCCAGTTAATGACTGTACTTAAAAATCTGTAATGCAAATGTAAAGCAACTAAAGTCACAGTTAAAAACTTAGTTTGCTTTATAAAAAGAACGGCATTGTAATATGAATTGTCCCTGGTACCTATGGCCCAGTGTTATGTAATCCGTAGGACAGGCCTGGAGGTCTTCCACAAAGCAGCACATAGCACCCTATTCATTTTCTTGGCAGGGGTTGGGCAAGAAAGCCATGGCAAGACCAAAGAGAGACATTCACCCTGCCTTTGTCTTCAAACTTAAGAGAGGAGTCCTGAAAAATCAGCCCTCACCTGGATAACCACAGCCAAAGAAGGACAGCAGACTGGATGTCCTATGGGGCTGTCTGGTTTAATATGAATGACAATTGTGTGGTTTCACATGAATGACTGAATCTGGGGAACTGCAGTCACCCATGAGGCCAGCATCACTAAGTTTTGTGCAAGAGAGGAAGGGCCTGGCAAGCAGAGCCTGCAGTCAAATCCAAACCCCTGTTTCTCAAGCTGCAGGTCAGGTCACCAGCAAGAGTGGATGGCAAAGTAATTTTAGTGGCATTCCACCGCCTGTGCTCTCATGAAATAGGACATGAAAAAATGAATGGTATGTGGTAAGGAGAGTTTCATGTATAACTGGTCCAAAAGGTTTAAAAGCCATCATTCCAAGGGTAGAGGCCACAATCTGCTTCTACACCTCATATTTATGTTACCGAGTCCAAGTTTGCTCTGCTCACCACGACAACAGGCCAACGAACCCAAGAGATAAGCTACTGAGGCAAAGAAGACACTTTCATCAGGGAGCCAGCAGACTGAGAAGATGGCAAGCTAGTGCCTCAGAAGAACTATCCTATGGCGGTCTGGATGCCAGGTTCTTTTAAAGATCAGAAAGAAAGAAGCAACAACTAACATCAAAAGGCAGAATAGAAAGTGAGAAGCAGTGGGGAAGTAAAGTGAAAGGGGCTTCAGTCTTGCAAAACATCTCCAAGGAAATGGCCAGCCTTTGGAAGGAGTGTGTTAATTTCTTCTATTCACAGGTGGGTAAGGACAAATCATCTTCCTATGAGCTGAACAAAGGCACTTCAGTTTACCGTCAAGCACAGGGCAAGGTCCTCTGAGGCAAGCTATTAAGTATGATTACAACAAGAGCAACAAAAAGCAAGTCAAAGAAACAATTTCCAACATGGAATCAGAATTGGCTTCCTCCCTGCAACACTTCCACTATAATGAAAACAACCTTGCCCGGATACTTCAATTTTTTTCAAGGGAAGCTAGAAATCTGAACTGTTGTATGGAATCTCCCCAGTCTTTTACAGAAACTGCAAACTTTTCAAACAATATACAGTAAACTTTCAGTTTGGCCACCAAACCAAACCTATCTAAAGGCTGGACCTGACTCCTTGATCTCTGGCTTCCAAGAAACTGATACCCAGGTATATAAGTGAGACATCAGAACTCACCTTAAGGGACTTCCCTCATGGTCCAGTGGTTAGGACTCCACACTCCCAATGCAGGGAGCCTGGGTTTAATCCCTGGTTGGGGAACTAGATCCTGCAAGCCACAACTAAGTCCCAGCACAGCTAAATAAGAAAGTAAGTTTAAGGGGGAAAAAAAGGAATCCATCTTAAGACAGCAAGAATGCAAAGTATTTCCAGTCAGTGTCCCTGGGAAACTGTACAATGGAGGCACTTCCTGAAGGCATCTGCCACCACAGCACCAGTGGAAGGAAAGAACACACGGTCCGATGAAGAAGGAAACCTCTGGCCTTAGTGCTATGAGTGAGCAAAGACACCAAACAATGGTGAGCCTGGTAGTTTCTATGAACCTTCCCCAAGTTGGGTTAGATGATGGGATGGAGCTCTCAAACTGAAATCAACCCGGACTTCCCCTTCACATATAGATACATAGGATAAGACTGACCGGTTGGATGGATAGCTTTTCTTTTTGGAAGTGTGAAAAAGAATTAAATCAAACAATGCCACCAGGACTTCTAGTGGTCCAGTGGTTAACAACCTGCCTGCCAATGCAGGGGGCACCAGTTAGATCCCTGGTCTGGGAAGATTGCTCACAGTGCAGGGCAGCTAAGCCCATGTGCCACAACTACTGAAACCCACGTCCTCCAGAGCCCCGGCTCTGCAACGAGAGGGCACCTCAACGAGAAGCCCCCACAGTGCAAAGAAGAGCAGCCCCCACTGGCCTCAACAAGAGAAAGACTGGGTGTAGGAACAAAGACCAAGCACAGCCATAAATAAATAAAAAAATAAAATATATAATTAAAATCAACACACATATGCCATCATCAGCAGTCAGCTTTGAGTGGTGTACCAGGAAGGGTCTTCCCTGCCCATAAATGCCCTCAGTTAGTCTGGAGTGCCACTGAGCGGTCCCAGGGAAACTGGTGGGGGAAGAAGCCATTCGCCATTTGCAAAAGGCAAAGGAAAAAAGGAAAGATATACCCACTTGAATGCAGAGTTCCAAAGAATAGCAAGGAGAGATATAAGAAAGCCTTCCTCAGTGATCAGTGCAAAGAAATAGAGGGGAAAAAATAGAATGGGAAAGACTAGAGATCTCTTCAAGAAAATTAGAGATACCAAGGGAACATTTCACGCAAAGATGGGCTCGATAAAGGACATAAATGGTATGGACCTAACAGAAGCAGAAGATATTAAGAAGAGGTGGCAAGAATACAAAGAAGAACTGTACAAAAAAGATCTTCATGACCCAGATAACCACAATGGTGTGATCACTCACCTAGAGCTAGACATCCCAGAATGCGAAGTCAAGTAGGCCTTAGGAAGCATCACTATGAACAAAGCTAGTGGAGGTGATGGAATTCCAGTTGTGCTATTTCAAATTCTAAAAGATGATGCTGTGAAAGTGCTGCACTCACTACGCCAGCAAATTGGGAAAACTCAGCAGTAGCCACAGGACTGGAAAAAGTCAGTTTTCATTCCAATCCCAAAGAAAGGCAATGCCAAAGAATGTTCTAACTACTGCACGATTGTACTCATCTCACACGCTAGTAAAGTAATGCTTAAATTTCTCCAAGTCAGGGTTCAATAGAATGTGAACAGTGAACTTTCAGATGTTCAAGCTGGATTTAGAAAAGACAGAGGAACCAGAGATCAAATTGCCAACATCCGCTGGATCATCGAAAAAGCAAGAGAGTTCCAGAAAAACATCTGCTGCTGCTGCTGCTGCTGCTAAGTCGCTTCAGTTGTGTCCGACTCTGTGAGACCCCATAGACGTCAGCCCACCAGGCTCCCCCATCCCTGGGATTCTCCAGGCATGAACACTGGAGTGGGTTGCCATTTCCTTCTCCAGTGCATGAAAGTGAAAAAATAAAGTGAAGTCGCTCAGTTGTGTCCGACTCCTAGCGACCCCATGGACTGCAGCCCACCAGGCTCTTCTGCCCATGGGATTTTCCAGGCAAGAGTACTGGAGTGGGGTGCCATTGCCTTCTCCAAGAAAAACACCTACTTCTGCTTTATTGACTATGCCAAAGCCTTTGACTGTGTGGATCACAACAAACCATGAAAAATTCTTTAAGAGTATTTAAGAGTATTTAAGAGTAAAAATTCTTTAAGAATACCAGAGCACCTGACTTGCCTCCTGAGAAATCTGTATGCAGGTCAAGAAGCAACAGTTAGAACCTGACATGGAACACAAACTGGTTCCAAATCAGGAAAGGAGTCCGTCAAGGCTGTATACTGTCTCCCTGCTTATTTAATTTATATGCAGATTACAACATGAGAAATGCTGGACTGGATGAAGCACAAGCTGGAATCAAGATAACCGGGAGAAATATCACTAACTTCAGATATGCAGATGACACCACACTTATGGCATAAAGCAAAGAAGAACTAAAGAGCCTCTTGATGAAAGTGAAAGAGGAGAGTTGAAAAAGTTGGCTTAAAACTCAACATTTAAAAAAAAAAAACAACTCAACATTTAGAAAACTAAGATCATGGCATCTGGTCCCATCACTTTACGGCAAATAGATGGGAAACAGTGGAAACAGTGACAAACTTTATTTTGGGGGGCTCCAAAATCACTGCAGATGGTGACTGCAGCCATGAAATTAAATTGCTCCTTGGAAGAAAAGCTATGACCAACCTAGACAGCATATTGAAAAGCAGAGACATTACTTTACCAACAAAGTCCGTCTATTCAAAGGTATGGTTTTTCCAGTAGTCAGTCACGTATGGATGTGAGAGTTGGACTATAAAGAAAGCTGAGTGCCGAAGAATTGATGCTTTTGAACTGTGGTGTTGGAGAAGACTCTTGAGAGTCCCTTGGACAACAAGGAGATCCAACCAGTCCATCCTAAAGGAGATCAGTCCTGAATATTCATTGGAAGGACTGATGCTGAAGCTGAAACTCTAATCCTTTGGCCACCTGATGCAAAGAACTGACTCATTTGTAAAGACCAGGATGTTGGGAAAGATCGAAGGTGGGAGGAGAAGGGGACGACAGAGGCTGAAATGGTTGGATGGCATCACCGACTCAACAGACATGAATATGAGTAAACTCTGGGAGCTGGTGATGGACAGGGAAGCCTGGCGTGCTGTAGTCCATGGGGTCACAAGGAGTCAGACATGACTGAGCGACTGAACTGAACTGAACTGGAGCCATTCAGCAGGCTTGCAGTCTGCCCCCTGGTTGTACAGAACTAGGATTGAAGTGGACAAGGATCTTTATCTCAGAGCCTCCTAAGTGACACTCCTTTCACGGATAGAGCTCAGGACTGATATAAGGGGCTTGGGTTTGTAGGTGGGGCTTGAGCGGAGGCTTCTTCAACCACCCCATCTCAGGGAAAATGAAAGTGAAGTCGCTCAGTCGTGTTCAACTCCTAGCGACCCCATGGACTGCAGCCCACCAGGCCCCTCCGTCCATGGGATTGTCCAGGCAAAAGTACTGGAGTGGGGTGCCATTGCCTTCTCCGATCTCAGGGGAAAAGATTCACAAAACCAGGGAACACTAGCCACCCACAGTCCTCCTTGCCTTTTGAAAAACACTCAGAGTCTTCTGTGCAAGTGTGCAAGGCCCTCAGCCTGAGAGCTGGTCTCTCATCAAACAGAAAGCGAGGCCAGACGCCAGCTCCAGACCCAGCTGTTCCCCAAGCTCGTGGTGCAGGTGTGAGACCATCCCCGTGAACCTCACCTGCCTGCAGTTTGTCATTACCACAGGCAGAGATGCAGTTGGGGCTTTTGTTTTACTTCACACCAGGGGGAAGTCATTTTTGGAATTTTTCATCTTAAATAGATTTTTCTTAAATGTATGTGACACATATTCCTCACAGGACTTAATAAAATAGATATTTCTCATGCCTGGAAAGTAAACTACAGCTGCAAAGATTCAAAGAAAATTTATTCCTTTTTTAAACTAACATTCTGGTTGGAACATTCAAAATACTTATTTTGCTATAATTTCTGAAAAAGTTCACAACCAGCAAAAACAGAACTCTCTTAGCAAGCATTTTTAATTAATATTATGCTAATTAACAGGACAAAGGCAACACTAACAAATACACATGAGCTAATATATCCTGGTATAACTTTTTATCTATAAGGCAAAGAATATAATTTCAAGACAGGAAAAAATTCCTGTAGCTCTTTCTTGCCATATAATTGCCATTATGGACAAAAGAGGAAAGCCATTATTTTCAGATCTTTAAAAATCTGAGTCTGACATTTCTGTAAGGAAAGGAAGAAGTGATCATTGTAAGTATTCATAAAAAGCTTCTAATTGCTTTAAAATTACTCTTTAGACATACAAATAAATAAAGCCCATTGTACTACAAGAGCTTAGGTTGAACTGTATAAGGGAAGGTATTTTTGTATCTGACTTCAATGCAAAGAACATAGGTGCTTTCACTCAGTTAAGCTTTTTTTTTTTTTTCTACAAATGAAATGTATTCCCTAAGCAGAAAGTGTCCAGCAGAAATAACAGTAATGGGGATGGGGTTTTCATGACATTCTCAGGTGACTTCCAAGATTCCTTGTCACAATCAAGACTGCTACAATGGCAAAAAGAAACGAACCTCTGGGACTCTGTAACCTCCCCAGACATGGTGTACTAAAAGGATTTGGCTTGTCTCGTCTCTCCTGATTATGCAATATATGCTAGAAGCAGAAGAATGGTGACACGGACCACTGGGCTGTGGACAATGTTTTCTGGTCCCACTTGTTCCATCTCCTCATTTACGATTGTGCGTGTTGCCCTGACACTTGCAGTGAGACGAGAGTGGACATGTACCAGGCAAGAGCAATGAGCAATGTTCAGCCTTGTCTATAAGGTAAAGAAAGCAGGGAGGTGTATATTCAGGTACTTAGTGGGCCAGCACGGGAGCACACACATGTACACACACACATTTACACACAGGCACCTCCTAAGTCTTTGCTGGCATAGATATATAAACATGTCTGGCTGTACACAACAGACATTTTCCTTGAAGTTGTGATCAATAATATTGCAACTCAAATATTCAAAGGCCCTAGAGAAGCTTACTGTTTAAAAGAAATCTATGATGACGCCTTTCATAAACCTGTGTTTGCTAATAAAAAAAAAATCACCCCTACATTGTCCAAGTTTGGATTTATGTATTCAGAAACAGCATGCAAACCCAAACACAGAGATCACAGTCACACTGTCTTCTTTTGTAACATACTACTTCATGGGTAAACAGGTGACCGTCACTTCAAACAGCATATTTGAAATAACAAGATAGATCTTGTTCCAACAAGAATAGCTGAAAGATTCTTATTTGAAACAGAAGCAGGGAAAGTTAACATCATGTGCCCATGGCCACACCCACAGGATAGCTAGGGGGCTTCTCTACATTACTGTGATTCTGCCCTCACAAAGACTTACCAAGAGAAATAAACCACATCTGTCCACTGGGATTGGCAAGTGCCTTTTTGTTCCCTATTAGTTCTAAGGCACTTAGAGAGAGAATGCCACTCACTGTACCTTAGGATCTCAAAGGAAACCAGCACTTCAAATGATTATCTCTATCCAGTCTGCCACACTCCCATCATTCATAGTATAAATATTCAGTGCCAAGAACCAGCTACTAAGAAAAGCAATGAAGGGGAAGTAAGATCCCAGGAAATTACTGAACACGTAATCAGCAAGACTTACACACATCTGTTTGACCAACCTCCTTAAAGAGACTGCCCAAATCAAACTCTTAAATCACTCTCGGAATGACAGGCCAGTTATGCGCCTATGATGGCTAAAGTCAATGGCAAATTCACTACCAAAAAGGACAGCACTGAGTGTGGGATGTGCCCAAACCCAACCTTCAGTTTATGGGATGTGCATTTTACAAGATCATTTGAAGTGCCATACATCAAACAGTCTGAAAGTTCTTCAGCCATGATCACCAATCACAGTCATGGTGTCTAGTTACTGTAGAGAAGAAGAATTCAAAGCTGTAGGCTACTTGGAATTAAGATAACCAAGTTTTGTTGGATGTTTTTTTTTGTTTTTGTTTTTTTGCTTCCCTTGTGGCTCAGCTGGTAAAGAATCCACCTGCAATGCGAGAGACTGGGTTCAATCCCTGGGTTGGGAAGATCCCCTAGAGCAGGGAAAGGCTACCCACTCCAGTATTCTGACCTGGAGAATTACATGAAACATATAGTTCATGGGGTTGCAAGGAGTCAGACACGACTGAGTGACTTTCACTTTCTTTTTCACATATTTTTAAGTCTTTCTGCTCTTTTAAAATGTTTTCTTTTACATTCATTTCCTTAATGAAAAACACTCATTCTTTATGAACCAATTTTTTTTTACATCCTTAATTCTAATTTCTTCTTTTTCAATAAGCTTCTATTTTTATTATTATAAATGGATATCTAACAATGACAACCAAGTGGATCTTCCTCCTTGTAACAGGGGAAACCATAAGGGAGCAATAGAGGGAAGTCTCTATCTCCAAGAAAATAGAAAGATTACATTAGTAACTCAGAGCCCATGGCTCTGAAGTAGCTCAGTCAAGTCTTCCTTAACTTGAGGTCAGAAGCTGCTCACCTCTTTGTTCCCTCTTTGACCTAAGCTTTATCTTATCCAATAACACCTTTCTTTCCTAAATGTTCCTACCCAGAATCACTGAATTCCAGTACTTAACTGGAGAAAGAAACAAAGACAAGGGGTGGAGTATGCAGAAACCACCACTGCAAGAAAAAATAAATAAATAAAAATGACAATATGCTAACAAAAGTTAACAATGTCACAGAGTAATGCAGCAGTGCTGTACAACAAACATATGTGAACCACACATGTAGTTTAAAGTTTTCTAGTAGGCACATTAGGTTTTTTTTAAAGGTGAGATTAACTTTTTGGATGAAGGCAGTCAAAAGATACAAACTCCCAGTTACGAGATAAAGAAGTGCTAGGGGTGTAATGTACAACATGATAAACATAATTAACATTTCTGTATGTCCTACATGAAGGTTGTTAAGAGAGTAAATCCTAAGTGTTATCATTCATCACAAGCAAAAAGACATTTTCTATTTCTTTAATTTGTTATCTACATGAGATGATGAATGTTCACGAACCTTACTGTGATAATCACTTCATGATGTATGTAAATCAAATCATGAGGTGTAAACCTTAAACTTATATACTGATGTAGGTCAAATTATAACTCAATAAAACTGGGTGGGGGAAGATGGAATAATATAGTTTACTTAACTCAAACTTATCAAATTATCATTTCAACATGAAATATAAAAACCTGAGATATTTAACTTTCTATTTTTCACACCAAGGTTCTAGCAGATATTTTATACTTACAGTACATCTCAACCTGAACCAGCCACATTTCTCATGGCTTCTGAACTGGATGATGCAGGCTTACAAACTGCCGGATGCTATTCTAAGTGCTTTAAATGTACAGGCTCATTTAATCCTCACAAAATCCCATGAGTAAATACTACCATTATTTTCATTTTGTTGTTGAAGAACTGAAAGAGCAGAGACTCAAAAATCACATGCTGGTGGACATGGCCATCTAGCTACAACTACCATACTATTTATCAAGAGGCTACCGGGTGCATGACAGATACAGAGCTGCATGTCCAAATAAATTCTCTGATGTGCTCCGAAGAACACTCCTGGAGGATAACTGTTAACACTCCAATTTTACACACTGCTGCATCATTAATACAAGACATTTAGAGAAGGGGCAGCATGACTTCACAAGGTAATACACGATGGAAAATAGCAAGGGTGACCAGTGCACAGGTCTAACTCTAAAGGAGCACATAATCTAGTAAAAGAGTACAAAACCACCACAAAGGTTACTATACTACAAGGTATAATGAGGTACAAAGGAGATTTAGATGAAAAAAATCTTAGTCCAGTAAGAGAGCAAGCAAGGCCTTCACGAAAGCAGATTCCCACCAACAGTGTAGGAGGATTCCTTTTTCTCCACACCTCTCCAGTATTTATTATTTGTAGACTTCTCAATGATGGCCATTCTGACCAGTGTGAGGTGAAATCTAACTGTAGTTTTTATTTGCATTTATCTAATAATTTTTATTAGAATAAAAAATAAATTCTATTTATAAAAACAATAAAAATTATTAGAAAATTATTAAAATAAAATTTATTAGAATTATTGTTTATTAGAATAATAAAAATTGTTATTAATTTACTTTTAGTTAGCAATGTTGAACATTTTTCATGTGCCTTTTGGTCATCTGTATGTTTTCTTTGGAGAAATGTATATTTAGACATTCTGCCCATTTACTGACTGGGTTTTATGGAGGTATTTTAGAAACCTAAAAACAGAGCTACTGTATGACCATACAATCCTGCTCTTGGGTATATATGAGGAGAAAACCATAATTTGAAAAGATACATACACCCCAGTGTTCACCACAGCACTATTCCAACAGCCAAGACACAGAGGCAACCTAAATGTCCTTCAACAGATGAATGGATAAAGAAACTGCGGTACATATACACACAATGGAACATTACTCAGCCATAAAAAGAATGAAGTAATGCAATTTGCAGCACTGTGGATGGGCCTAGAGATTATCATACTAAGTGCAGTAAAGTCACACAGAGAAGGAAAAATACCATATGATATCACTTATATGTGGAATCTAAAAAAAAAAAAGATACAAGGATTTCCCTAATGGTCCAGCAATTAAAACTATGTACTTCTACTACAGGAGGAGCTGACTCAATGCCTGGTTAGGGAGCTAAGACCCCACATGCTGTAGAGTGTGGCCAAACAAATTAATTAATAATTCTTAAAATTAATTTTTAAATGATACAAATGAACTTATATACAAAATAGAAATAGACCAACAGACGCAGAAAACAAACATGACTACTAAAGGGGAGCAGGGATAAATGAGGAGTTTGGAATTAACATGTATACACTATTAGAAACAAAATAGATAACCAAGAGGCACCTGCCAAACAGCACAGGGAACTATACTCAAAATTTTCTAATAACCTATAATGGAAAAGAATCTGAAAAGGAACAGATTATATTTACATCTGAATCACTGTGCTATATACCTGAAACTACTACAACATTGTAAAGCAATGAAACTTCAATTTTAAAAAATAAAATAAAAAGGAATTAGTAAGGAGCCTACAGCCAAGAGCACAGGTAAGGCAGTGGGATAAATGACCCGCAGAAGGGTGTTGAAGGAATAGCTGAAACAGTTCAAAAATGGCTAGAGTACAAAGTGAAAGTGTACTCAGTCTTTTCTGACTCTCCGAGACCCCCATGGACTGTAGCCTGCCAGGCTCTTCTGTACATGGGACTCTCCAGGCAAGAATACTAGAGTGGATTGCCATGCCCTTCTTCAGGGGATCTTCCCGACCCAGAGATTGAACCAGGGTCTCCTGCATTGCAGACAGATTCTTTACTGTCTGAACCAACAGGGAAATCCTTGGGAATGCAGACTACATGTAGGAAAAACAATTGTCAGATGTGGTGCTAAAGTTGTCCAAGGGCCGTGGCAGGAAAACTCAAATTTTATGCAAAGTCTGAAGAAACTGAGTACCATGATCAAAACTGAGCCTCAGGTAAAATTATTCTAGATACACTGGACAAGATGGACAGCAACAAGGAAGATAAGAAAAGCGGGCGAGGGCGTTATAAAATGACCGAGGCAGGAAACTGCCATGGTCACAGTCCAGTATAAAACAGATAGTAAGGATGAGGCTTTGTGGATGCAGAATCCTTAAGGCCTGGGGTCTAGAGTTAAATCAAAGCTGATGGAGTTTCAACCCTTAGTGATGAGCAGAGTGGTGGAACCATTAACAGAAACTTTGGATGTAACACAATCCAACCAGCATGCTAGTTAATCATAGTAAGTAGAAGTTTTTAATCCCTCCCCCGTTTTTTTCAGCCTACAAACTTCCTGCTATAGCTGTGCTTCCCATATCAAGATCTGCACAATTATCTACTAGGCTTATAAATGGCTCTTATTTTAAATTAAAGAACTCCTTCTCTATCAAGTGAATCATTAGTGGTTAGCAGAAAATGGCAAGGGGCATTATGTTTCAACTAAGACAGAATAACCCTAACACCTCCAAGTCCTTCAATGCAAACACAGAAGAAGAATTTCAGAATTCCAGCACAGCTGAATAATGCTCTGCATAGACTTATCAAACAGCCATGACTAAAACATCCAACATCGGCCTTTTCCTTGAAGTTCTCAGTGTTTTCAGAGGAAAAGTTAGAAACAATTTCCCTACTGCCAACTTCCCTTTGCATTTTTTTTCATGTTTAATTAAAAAACACTCTACTTTAAGCAAATATTTCCCCTTTAATTACCTGACACACAGTAGTAGAGCTGCATAAATTTTGCCTGAGGTTAAACCTGGAGTAGAGCCTAATCACCAGCTTGAGACATTGTTCTGGCCAAGTAAAGCAGAACACATTTATCCCCTGTGTTTGAACAATACTTAGGCACTTCCACTAAGACCTCCTTTTACCCGGTGTTGATTCTGATTAACCCCCTTACCTAATTTGTTCGGGAAGTCTGGGCATTCTTCACACCACCGCCACAGGATTAAGCACCTCAATGCAGAGGTTCAGGTGTGTACAGAAGTATGCGGTAGAAAATATGAACACCTCTGGGTGGCTCAGCTGGTAAAGAGTCCGCCTGCAATGAAGGAGACCTGGGTTCGATCCCTGGCTTGGGAAAATCCCCTTGAGAAGGGAAAGGCTACCCACTCCAGTATTCTGGCCTGGAGAATTCCAAGCACTTGGAATAGTCCACAGGTCGCAAAGAGTCAGACATGACTGAGTGACTTTCACAGTGCCAGACCTACCACCATTAAATGCCGACCTGGGCAGCCTTCCCTGATTCAACAGATTTTGTTCTAGACACACCTTCATGTTTCTCTACTGCTTTCCATAAAGATTTTCAAAGTACAGTGATGAGAGCAGATAGAAAAGTCAAGAGAAAAGTTACAGGTCAAATACATGCCCAAAAGTATTAAGCAATTAAGAATGACAGCTGTATGCATAAGCTAAGAAAAATTGGGAAATTAATGGCACTTTCATCAAGCAATGAATCTCAAGACCAAACAGATACACACACACACACACACACACACACACACACATATACAGGTAATATGCACGTACTTTCTTTGTTCCTAAGAGGCCCCACTCCAAATTCTCAGGCTGAAGTATGCTGTAGTGTTACATGTGTGGTCTAAAGATGCTCAAAGCACTTTTCTTATCCTACAATTCAATCTAGTAATAAAAGGATGGTTCTTTGGAAGACTGAATTCAGGGCAGCTGGGAAGTTTCACTAGAATCAAATGATCTCATCTGCCAACCATCCAGGACTCCCCAAACTCTGGAAGTGATCTTGTGTCACCGCCGACCTCTCTAGCAACCGACAAGGGAAATGGAGAGGGTGAGGAAGCAGCCACCTTTCCATGTAGGGAAGTCTTCTGCATTCTAGTCCACTTTTCCATCTAAGACATAGAAACCACATAGGCAGAGCAGAAGATCCCAACTAGAAAGTCTTTTTCAGGGGGGTAGTTGGAAGGGAACTCGGGGAACCACCTACTCAGGTAATCATTTGTGTGCACACCAAGCAGACTGGTATGCGAGGAACAGGAGGCCCTAGAGACTCTGGCCACTTGAACCATTAGTGGCTAATACTCTTTGAAAGCAGGTAGCTGCTATGTGAGAACAACTTCAATAAACTTGGGACTTCCCTGGTGGTTCAGTGGCTAAGACTGTGCTCCCAATGCAGGGGGTCCAGGTTCAATCCTTGGTCAGGGAATTAGATCCCCCATGCCTCAACTGAAAGATCCCGTGTGCCAAAAACGAAGCTCCCACATGCCGCAACTAAGACCCGACACACCCAAATAAATAACTATTTTAAATAACAAAAAACTCTATATAGAGGCAACGACGACAACAATGATAAAGATGATAAAGACAGTGGAGGCAGTAACTCTTCGTGCTGTGCTCATGATGTCTGGAAAGTATAAGGCTTTGGAGTCAGAAAGATCCCAATTCAAATTCAACACATTTCAAGCAACTCATTTAAACATTTTGAGTTCCCCCTTTTTCATCCAAAAAATGAGAAGAATGAAGAGGCACAAACCCAGAAAGCTGTTGTGGAGATAAATTTAGCAGTGTGATGGAAACACCTGGCACACTGAAAAGTGTTTCACACTCATTCATTACCCTCCCTTCCTGAGCACAGTTCATGGTGCCTTCCACAAATCTGAGAACTGGCTCCCCAACAGGAAGAGCCCCAGGATTTATAGCACTTGCTCCTGTGGAGGCTTATATTCATTTGACAGGCATTCACCGAGTACTCCCTGTGTGCCGGGCTCTGAGTTGGCCATTGGTAATATATTTGCTTTAATTTCTACCTTTATGGAATCTGATTTACTTCTTCTTTAGTGTCAGAGATTGAAAGCAAAAATTCCTCAAAAAATAAACCAGTCCTGAATAATACCCATTTTTAAGAGCACAATGACAGGTCATTTGCCTTACTATTTTGCTGCATTGATGATTCTTATTTATTATTTGGGTTATTCATCTGATGCCAACCTAACTGTCACCCAAAAAGGCAAGACTAGGGTAGACTAGGTCCTGAAAAGGAACCAAACTTAATGCAATGGGAAATAACCAGAAGAAATGGGTAAGTATGCAATTATAAAAATGAAAAAAAATTAAGGAAGGAAGAAGGGCTCGGGAAAGTCAATATGAGACTGAAGAGAACACTCTAACAGGAGTCCACAATGAGCTGTGTGAGCTTGGGTACCACTGGAGATGGTGATTCCTCACAAATGGGCCAAGAGTGATTGCCATCTTTATGGTGAGTACTACTGTGACCCTACCTCTCTGGGCCTCAATTTCCTCAATTGTCTGAGAAGTTCTGGCTAGATCTGTGATTTTTAAAAGAGGGAAGTTTCAAATTTTCTAATTAATTTAAAAGGATGAGACACTAAAAAGAAAAAAAAAAAAGGTTAAGAAGTACCTGACTAAAGGATCCTGCATGTGACTCCTATTTCTAACATCCTGTCAGGGTGATAGGTCATGTTGCTGGTGCTGAAGCTGAAGCTTCAACCCTTTGGCCACCTGATGCAAAGAGCTGACTCATCGGAAAATATCCCACTGCTGGGAAAACTTGAGGGCAGGAAGAACAGGGGGCAACAGAGGATGAGATGGTTGGATGGCATCATTGACTCAATGGACGTGAATTTGAGCTGACTCCAGGAGACAGTGAAGGACAGGGAAGCCTGGCGTGCTACAGTCCACGGGGTCGCAAAGAGCTGGACACAACTCAGCAAATGAACAACAACATATCATGATGATATAGTCTGGCTTCACTTGACCTCAGAGCCTTGGCATTAGAAAAACAAAGTTCCGGGCTACCCTGGTGTCCAGTGATAAAGAATCTGCCTGCCAACGAAGAGAACACAGGTTTGGTCCCTAGTCCGGGAAGATTCTACCTGTTGCAGGGCAACTAAGCCCATGTGCCACAACTACCGAGCCTGGTCTCTAGAGCCTGTGGGCGGACACTACTGAAGTCCACGCACCCTGGAGTCCATGCCCCACAACGAGAGAAACCACGGCAATGAGAAGCCTGCACACCACAACAAGAGGAGCTCCCGCTCACTCACTCCCACTCACACAGCATCGAAGACCCACTTTTTAAGAAAAAGTTCCTTCATTGCTTATTCCCAACAGAAAACTAAATTCAAATATTTTAATCAAAACAAATGAACAAAAAGAAGGTCCTTCTATGGTTCAATGAGAAAAGTGTGTCAAGAATTAAGAAGTGACATTAACTCAACCTTCTGTGTCTGCATTTTTAAAATTCTGTAAGCTACCTGTACAACAAATTCTCAAGAAAAAAAAGCAAATAATTAAGCAGAGATGATAACTGTTAGATTTCAGTAGTATAATAGTATGATACTGTATACAGTACAAGTATTTCTATTTAAAACAGAAAATAAAAATACTAGTTGGAAATATGTGTCGTGGTTTTTAATAAACTCTTCCATAGCAGCAGAAATGATGTCCGACTAGAAAAGAGTCCAGAAATGTCAGCAAGTATAAACAGAATCACTGATAAGAGATATGAAGTCCAAGCCAATATCCATAGAAACTCAAGGATTACACATAGTATTACAGCTATCTATAGGTTGTATACCAGTGGGTATCATATCAGTCACTCTGCAAGTATTATCTCATTTAATTTCAACAACTCCTTGAGATATGTGTTTTTTAATCCCTAAAATTGCATAATAAGGCCCAGAAAGTTTAAAGTTTTGCCCAAAGTCACACTTCTATGAAGTCAAAGAACCCAGATTCAAATGATAGGTTTATCTGGCTAAATACCCCAGCTTTTTAACAACGCCTCTACTTTCATTAAAATCCATCAAAGAAACGGCAATTCTCAAGTGGGAAAGCACTTTCAGAGCATGTCATATTTTGTCCCACCATGATGGCTGTCTGCATATTAGGCTTGGGGTAGTCACTAAGAATGAGGACCTGAAAAGACCTAACTTCTCACAAATACAGATTATACATACAACTGGTATTTTTCGAAGTTGACAAAGCAACTACTCAAATGACACTAAAATGGCCCATATATATCAAGGGAAAGGGATGAAAACACTAAGCACTGCAGCTGATTAACTCAAACACCAAATGTGCTGTGTTTATTCGCTCAGTCCTGTCCGACTCTTTGCCGAAGCCCGCCAGGCTCCTCTGTCCATGGGGATTCTCCAGGCAAGAATACTGGAGTGGGTTGCCATGCCCTCCTCCAGGGAAATCTTCCCAACCCAGGAATCGAACCCAGGTCTCCCACACTGCAGGTAGATGTTTTTTTACCATCTGAGTCACCAAGGAAGCCCCATACACCAAACGGCAGTGGAAAACCCCCAGACTAGAGCAATGAGCACAGAAAAGGATTTCAGTAGAAAAGACAATACAGCAACTGGGTCTGTAGGCCTCAGAAATTTCAAGCCTACTTTTATACTCTAGATCCTGCTGGGATGGGGGGAGTTCGGGGAGCAGTGGCTACAGGTATTTTTTTGCCTTAATAACTTAATATTGCGTACATGTAATCCAGCAGAGAGAAAAACTTTTTAAAAATTTCTGATTAGGATAATAATTCAAAAGCTATGGGCTTCTTGAATGACAGTTACGTCTCTTTTCTGTAGATGGTGTATGAATACAAAGCTATTTTAGCTACCGCTACAAGAACATGTAAACAGCAAGGTCTTATAGAGGACTGCGCTAAAACAGTAGGAGTCACAGAGTTTGGGACACAGTACTATAACAAAGAAAACCTCCAAATCCCAAGACAAGGAAGGGTTCACTACCAACAAATTTAAATTAATGTAAATATAATATGCAAAGCATTACCATTACATTAAATAAGGCACAGTTTGAAGAAACTCTAAAGATACACAAAAGGAAACCAACAACTAAAATCATCTGTAGAATGTTCTTATATGTTTGTATATATATGTGATACACGCATGGTCTCATAACTGCAGATCAATCAATATATACCACTAAAACTATTAACTGTATTACTCCTTCACTCACTAGTCATTTACATCCTTCCAAGGAGGGATGGAAGTAGAAGAATGTATGAAAAATATTCACATATATACATGCCCTACATTTTAAGAAAACTCCACAACCTTCCAACAGCATGCTGATATATGAACTTATTTGATCAAATAAGCAAGTAACACAACTCTTTCAAATAAAAGTATTTATTATAATAAGCCTAAAAACAGTAAGACTTCCCAACTTTGATTTATGAATCTTTTACGCCAAAAAGCAGGCCTCTGAGATATTTAGACTACACCGATAGATTCCTGGGTATGTGTAAACACACAAGTGTAGTAGCAGTGACATGAAGCGTTGTTTTTTCCCCAAAAACTTTTAAAAGAAAAAAAAAAAGAGTATTAAAATGTAGTTAAGTTCCCAGACATGTATTTTCGACTTAAATCACCATATTTTCCTCCCCAGTTCTCACTGTGGTAACTAAAGTAAACTAAGAAAAATGCGTGGGGAGGTTATATTTCTGAGATATAAGCTAAATGAGGTATTATGAATATAATGTGCAAATAGCAACTTTTATAAAATACTCAGCATCAGACCACTCTGCAAATATTCAGAGTCCATTTAATGTTCAAGCCAACTTCCTATTTAAATGATAATACTAGTAATTATCAAGTACTGTGCCTCCCTTTACTGTAAGTTAGGCTTCATACAGGGCTTCCAGGGTGGCTCAGTGGTAAAGAATCTGCCTGCAATGTGGGAGATTCAGGTTCTATCCCTGTGTCTGGAACATCCCCCGGAGAAGGCACTGGCTACCCACTCTAGTATTCTTGCCTGGAGAATTCCATGGACAGAGGAGCATGGCAGGCTACAGTGGGATTGGAAAGAGTAAGGCACGACTGAGCACACATGCATATTGTAGATAAGGCAGCTGAAAGCATTAACATCTTTACTTTCTTTTTTCAGGCTCCATACAAGGTTTTATATTCTAATAATATCTCATTTTATCCTCACAAAACACAAAGTAGGTCTAACTATCATTTTTGAAAAGAAGAAACTACAATGTAAAAGCGAAGTAACCTGCCCATGGTCATAGATCAGTTATCCAAAACCAAGTGAGCCTAAATGCAAAAGCGTGTGCTTTTTTTTAATTCCCAGGTGTATTTAAAGTAGGGCTCACACAGCAATACACAGAGACCTAGGTAGTTTCCTACCACAGAGCTTTTAGGGAAAAAAATTTTGAAGAGAGATATGGAGAGGGATGGTAATCCATTAAGAACTTAACTGGGAAACTGCCTGAAGCTTATCTGAAGGCAGTGCTCTTGAATCAAGGAACATTTTAAAAACACCAAAGTTGTTGTCATTTACCCACATGTGTCAGAGGAGATGAAGCAAATTCATATCAAAAGAACTGTTTTTTAATTATTACATGTGACAGGTAGGTAAGAAAGGATTAACATGGTTTGGGTAACTGGAAACACTCTAGCTGAAACTGACTAGCTCAGAAATTAACATATTCAATTCTGCAGAACATTAAAAAACCAATCAAACATTCTAACATCAAAACTATTCAGGAAATTTAAATATATATATTTCAAGCCAAAAAAGTTACAGAAGCCTTCTGAACAGAAAAAAAAAAAAAAAAACATTAATTTAACTTAAGACATGCTCCTTTTCAAATGACTATAACTGGTCAGGTAGTTTCACAAACTTATAACTTTGCCTTGTCAAGGAAAGTTCTCCTCCACATAGTGAATAAAACATTAGCCCTCTCCTCTAAGTTATCAAATTATTTATACTTCTTATTTATACTTCTTCATAGTATAAAATTGAGCTAAATTTCCTAAACAGAATCAGCTAAGTTGTTTTTGTCATTTTATTTATAAGAACCATACCAAAGAGTTCACTAAGAAGCAAACTCTTACTTATCACTCTTACTAAATTCTGGTCGGTGATTTCCCTAACCAACAAATTCTTTTCCTAAAATAGCAAGTTGTAAAGCCTGTATGTCAAAATACATTGTCTACCAAAAAGTTCTATGATGGCATATAAAAACTACAAGTTTTTCTTTTAAGATTTTTTGATGTGGACCATTTTTCAAGTCTTTATTTGAATCTGTTACCATATTGCTTCTGTTTTATGTTTTGTTTTTTGGGCCCCAAGGCTTATAGGATGGATCTCAGTTCCCAGACCAGCGATCAAACCCATACCCCCTGCCTTGGAAAGCAAAGCCTTATCCTCTGGACCTCCAGGGAAGTCCCACAAGTGAAACAGTGATCTCGAGGAAAACGAAGTCCACAGCAGAACAATCTGACGGCCTCGATTTCAGTAAGTACAACACCATTTGGTACAGAGAAACTCTTCGTTTTTTGAAGGGGGAGACTATAACCTGAGTGATCTTCTACTAACCAGAAAGATGACTATAAAGGGAAAGAAAGCTCAGGCAATAACTTAAAACTCTGCCCCCCAAAAACTTTCACTGACTTCCCCTAAAGGCTTTTCTTTCCCTATGGAAGAGCTTCAAAAATTTCATTCAAATCCCCAATAGCTTCTACCAAATTATATTAGAATTGTGACCTTATAAGATGTCTACAGAGGATTCTAATTAATCTTAGTTTGCAGAATGGATTAAATGAATCCATTCTGTAGTCCTCTGTATAGACTACACTTGTCCATTAATCATTAATGAGCATCTTAAGAATAATTACTGGATGATCTACGAAGATAGCCAATGGCTGAGAGTGATAAGAAACTTCTGACAAAGTTCTTTGGGAATCAGTAATATAGATAGGCACTGATTGGCTATCCTTGAGGAAGTACTGTAGCAAACGACAGTGAGGGAAATTATTTATCATCCCCTTTTCTGGAAGTGTATAATTGAGAGGTTTTGGGGTTTTTTTGTTTTTAACATTTGATTGTTGTGTGACATGACAGTACACAAAGAAACTGTATCTCTAACGGCAGAATTTAAGTCTCAAAACTTAGGGAAATTCAGAAGCTCCTGTGGCTCTGACACAGCTTGCCTGTGTTCTTTCGGCCATGTGGGTGACACTCTTTCAAGTAAAAACTAGTACAAGATAAAGGTGGGGATCCTCAATTGCCTCAACTGTTATCTTCACAGTAAGTGAAGGTGTCTAGAGATGCTCCCACAGCCTCTCCAGCAGGAGTGCTGAAGGAGAGGCCCCCAGGCACTGCAAACCACCACTGTCACTTCCAGTCACTGCTCGACCCAGCTAAAGCCATGCCTGTCATGACAAGCATCAGTCACCTTAAGGCACCACACCTCTGCCTCGACAAAACATACCTTTGAAAAGGTATGAGCCACACAGGGAACCTGTTTCAGGGGTTGCCAAGGGAAGCCAGCCTTGTCTATAAACAGCAGAGAGGCAATGAAACAGCCCAGAGGCACAGATACAAGAAGGACTGCTGGCTGTGAGTGTAAAGAAGTGTTCTGCTTCCTGTGCATGGACAGGGGGGAAAAAAATGACACAGTGAGATACCGTCTGACCAGGCTAAAGTGGGTTTAGTTGTCAGCCTAAACCTGCCATCTGGTGTTAAGATACAGCAGATCACACCCCAGATGTGTTCCTTCAAACAAATCACATCTTTTTTTTCTTATCCCGTATTTTTTTTTTTTTCCTTTCTTTCTTTCTTTCTGTAAAGAGAGAGGTGCCTGCCAAAGATACAAATCAGCTGAAGTTTATTTTAAACTAAAGACTCTGGTGAACTTAGTCAAATGAGTATGTATGTATGCACCCACACCCCCAAAAGCCACCACTTTTCAGAAATGGCATCTGCAGACGCCGAGCAGAAAATCATCTGTTTACTACTCATCAACCCTAAACGTTGAGGCTATCCTTCCTTAGTCATCCGAAAGCCATTTCATCTGAAAAACGAAATGTGTTTCAGTGAAGCAGAGTTCTGAAATCCTTGTCTTCCTCCTAATTTCTGACTCAGTATCTCATTCCACAACTGGGGCGGGGAGGGGTTAGGCAGTGCTATCATTTGCACCTCATTACACTTGGGCTGGAGCTTTGAGAAAGCTGATATTCCCTCTAAATTTTTACAGATGCTTCTAGTTTACCAGTTCATGACTGCACTACTAGAAAAGACTTCCTGCCTCTAAACTGCTTGCTGGCATGTATGCTGAATTTCAAAATCCCTGAAAAAAAAGCAAACCTTTGTGGTGTTCTATCAACTTTCTTGCTGGGGCAGAGGGGGAGGGTCACTAAAGCCACACCAGGCTAAAAAAAAAAAAAAAAACTTTTTCTCCTATGAAGTGAGACTCAATCTCTCAGACTTATACATTCCCTTCTAACTACTAGACGGTTCATCTTGATTTGGAACTCCCCCCAACCAAAAAAAAGAAATGTTCATTAACAGAAAGTTATTTGTGTCAAGTGTTTTTTATCCTAAATTAGGATGAGGACCACGGTAGGCCATTTGTGGGAATAATGCAATCCTAGATAGCCTTTCAGCTGAGCTTATGTTGTTCCCATTGATTTCATGTGTCACTGGGAAAACTCCGGGACAGAGAGAAGGGACATGTTCTGAGCCTCCGCCCCCACTTTGTTTCATGGCTCCAAGGTTTTTCAGAGTTCAGGGCAGGTGACACTGGTCTGTTCTTAATCTTTACTGCTTTAGCAATGCTAAGGCTGATGACGAGGGACACAAATCCCTGATGGAACTGAATGCATTCCAAGCTCCCCGACCCACTCAAAGCCGTAATCCCCCGCAGCTGGATCTTACTTACCACCATGCACAGCTAATACATTTTTTAAAAGCTAGTCACTGGTGACAAATGTAAACTGGACAGAGGAGCAGCTCCCCCCTCTTCTCCCTGCCTTACTCCTCCACCCCTCAGTCTTCCCCCATAACCCAGGGACTTGCTGCTGCCGTGATTGATAGGACTTGCATTTTAGAACTAGAAACATTTTAAAAGCATCTTCAGCTGTCAGACCATAACAAAAACAACAAAAAAGTCATCTTTAACACAAACATTTCACGACTGAGAAAACCCTATGAGTCGAGACTATCACTACCATATTCAGTTCACTATTTGTTCAGCTATTACACAAACTGGCCTGGGACCCTGGCAGATTGAATGAATTAACCTGGTCGCCATCTTCTTTGGCATCATAAAAGAGTACCCTGGACAACTGAAGCTTGAGCATCTTCTGTAACATAGTCTGTTTGGACCTACTCACTTTTTTTTTGAAGAAATTCCACAGTAATATAAGTAAGTAGTATTTTATGATGGGCAAGTGTGTTTTCACTATGGATTTTGATCATCCACTAAGAAAAGGAAACCAAATCACCCAAGCAGTTAATAGCTCTGTGCGGGATGAAATTGCCAAAAATTAAGGCAACAAACTATGGAATGTGCAGTCTAAAGGTAGATGTGCAGTCTAAAGAAAGGATAAATGGATAGATAGAAAAGTAAATTAAGGGGGAAATGTCTCAGATGTATCTTATACAGATGACAGATTTTGATAAAGGAATAAGTTATCCATTTTACCTGATGCAGAAAAACCAAGGGTTAAATATATGTGACTTTTTCAGGTTTACTCTAGTTCCCAGATAACTAGCAGTAAGTTGATAAAAGGGATATTATGAAGCAGACTTGGCAATGCCTACCACAACACTGACTACAATGCTTAAACTGCATTAGGTTTAATTACTGCAAAGTTACATCTGGAGAGGGAAGCATCATTTTATAACCACCCTGGCTGTCAACCTGAGCTCTCTCCCTAAGAGATACACACTCGCCCAAGTAATTGAGGCCCTGAAAGGCACCATAGTTAATAATGTGTAACTAGCAGGAACACAAGGAGAAGCGACAAGCGGGTCTCCCTGAATTAAATTCACGTCTGATTATGCGACCTCTCCATGTCCTCCTGGCATTGTTGAAAGCAGGTACTCCAAAGCAGCCTAGTGACTGGCCTCAGCAGGACCCATGGAAAAGGAATTTGGGGGTGAGAGAGTGGGGGTGGGGGGCATTATACCAACGGGAAAGAATTAGGACAATGTGCTTGAAAGAGTCCAGCTCTGATTTTCCTACTTGTCACCCACTGTCACATTCCCAGAGTCCAGAGAACAGTCAACAAATGAGTAATTCTATCAAATGGGAAAAATACCAACTGTTTTTCATGGTGACTATAACATCTTGGGACTAAAACATGTGGTGTGTGCAAGTAAGGGAAATACGTGAGTTTTGGTGGAGGGACAAGGAGAGGAGGTTGGGAGGTTACTATGTGTACATGTGTGTAAAAGAGGATTTGGCAGTACATGTGAAGAAAAGTGTAAAATACATACAGGTGGATATACTTTTTAAGACTAAGAGTATAGAACTACCAAACCAAAACAAAAAGGAAAGAAAAAATGGGCACCTGTCATTCAGAACTAAGATTAATGACAACAGATATTTACTTTGAATCCATACTATATGTCCATCCATCCAAAAAACATTTATTAAGGCCTGTTGAGTTTCTCATATAGTAATCAAAGATGGCAGTGCTTTATAGCATTACCTGATACACCTACTACAAACTACAAGGAGAATTTCCCCTTAATAATACAAAATGATCTCAGGTCTAAATTCCTGTGTCTTCAAGGCTACGTTCACACCATAAAGTGATCATAAAACCTACACAAATATAAAAAAGTTAAGCCCCAGGGGAAAAAAATGGAATCATAACCAGACCTCTGCCTGTTACTTGAATGAGATCACAACGGAGTTTGCTTAATTAAACCTTTTAATACTAAAAGATCCTATAGTTGTGCCCAATAAAATCACAGGTACAAAAAAGCTTGTAACTAATCCAGTGAGAAATAACTGACTATGTTTGATAGGTAAATCTCAACAAGTTATATTCATCTGAACCTCCAGTTACCAATTCAAAATACTCAAAAAAAAAAAAAAAAATCCTAACTTAAAATGTTGAGTCTGGAGTAAGCATAAATCCTTCAAAAGGAAGGCAGCTAAAACGCACACTGTCTCTTTAAGTTGAGGGACCCACTATAGTTAGGTAGGATGAAGCCAAGAAAAAGTTCTGAAGTGTAACTCTCAGGAGCAAACATTTTCTACTTGTGAAGTAAACTCTGTTGAAAGACAGCAGACTACGGTCCCACCAGTAAAAACAGGAAAGTTTTCAGCCAGTGACAGCTTTGCCTACAGAGAGGGAAAAAAAAGTGTCACAGACTCACTTTATTAAACCATATGCTCATTGCCCTGTGAAGAAAGCAGGGTCACTAATTAGTTCATTCTGTGAAAGAAGCCCTTCCTGATCCCGTTGACTTTTGTCCCCCTGGTTAGCTCCAGCTATTTCTGTCATGCAACTTGAAAATCACTGGAGGGAGGAAGATCGCCATAACAACCGCTGAAATGATCTTGTGGAATGTGTCTAGTGGCACTGGAATAACCTGAATATGTGCTCCAGATGTGTCTGCTGTCAGGAAAAAAGTAAACACATCTGATGGACAGCGTATGACTAGATGGCCTCGAAGCGACTCCAGAGACTGGGGGAGGGGCGGCACATGTGCGGGGGGCGGGGGAGACGCGGATGGGGCCGCCCGGGGCACCGCGGGACCCGGGCCTGGGGCGCCCCTGAGCACTGAGTGCGACTTGTTCCGCCCGCATCCCTCCCCGGAGTGGCCTCCGTGGGACGGCGGCGGCGGCCTCTGCGAATTTCCGTCTGGCACGGCCTTGTGAGCATTTGGGAGCAACTCAAACAGCAACGCTGGGAGGAAAGAGGGAAAGAGAGGCGAGGGTTCAAGATGCTTTATGCCTTAAATATTAATGGCAACGTGTGTTTAAAGCATTCTCTGCTTCGGGGGTGGGCGGTCTCCAGGCCCCTAACCCTCCTCCTCTACCCACTGAATGGCTTCGCCTCTGCGCCCTAGATGCGAACTTTTTATTAGGGGACTGATTACATTTCCTGATCTGAAAGTGTTGTCTTTTATGATGTCGGACTTCCACAAGTTGGACAAGTGGATTGCTTCCCTAACCCAAAATGTTTTTTTTTTTTTAATATTTTCTCAACGAAACAGAAAGGACCAGAAAACGTGACATAAGCCAAAACGCGTTTTCACTTTAGGTCCTGTTCTCGTGGGTGTTTGCAAAAGGCTTTAAATCTATGCCCAGTGCTTACGTTCACAAACAAAACAGCAGTTTTACAAACATCCAGCACACAGTAGGCACTTGTTGAGTTTCTGTTGAATCAAACTAAGTTTTTAATGTATAAGATTAACTGAAAGTGCTGCTCAGGTTCTACAAATCAACAGTGGCAGAGATTACTTAAAAAAATAAGTAACCAAATTTACAAATACTTAAGAAAAATAAATGGAAAGTTTATTTCCCCAGAGGAACAAAAAACACCTCCCTCAAGAAACAGGAAACACCACACCCACTGTGGTACACAAACCACCTACCTGTGTGCGAATCTACCACATTTTAATGCCTATTCCTACTCCAAAAGTTTGCAGTGTGGACTTAAGTTTCAGAGAATACATTAAAAAAAAAAAAAAAAAACTCACAGTCTTCCCATAAACGCTTACATCTGTGAAAAGGCTGCAAAGGTCTGTGCAGAAATTTAGAATCAATGTCAAAAGCTTTTCAAAACAACATACTCCAGATTTGTCTTTCAAAAACTCCACACAATCACATTTCAATGAAATTTCTAGTTTTTCAACATGATCCAAACAAAGAACATTGTATTGGAAGGTATTTACTTCTATAACATACACCTTCAAGAGATGGAATTGCTTATGCTTAATAGTCATTAAGATCAATAAACTGTATCACCCCAGCAGCATTCACCTAGTACTTCTTTCACTCAAGGAGATTGCTAACTTACTTACGCATGCCCTTTCAATTTCTAAGTGTCTAAGTACATTCTCCTCCTTCAATAAAACTAATTTAGTGACTCCGATTCTGCAAGTAGATCACCAAAGGGAAAAAGAAACTATGAGAAATTACTATTTGAGAGCAGGAAATGGAACAAACCCTCAACTTACTTCCTGCCACTCACACATTCAACCTGGCAGAGGAAGACCCTAAGGATGCTTAGAGGCTGAAGGACTCCAAACTTGAAGAAATAGGTGAAAGGACAGCAAAAGTGAATGGCACTCCCTCTGCCTTCTAGAAACTGGATTCCACTGGCAGCTGGCTGAATGAAGCCAATAACAGATTCACGGCTGTGGAAAATGTTTCATACTGCTCTAAGAGAAAACATTGTTGTTTCCTTGTAACAGAAATTGTACTCCTTGACAAGTTAGACAACCTAAAATAATCATTGCCAAGGTACAATTTACAAAAATTGTTGGCAACCTATAAAAAAAAGAAATAATCTGGGTATTTGCAATTATTTGCAGAGCATGCTCTATTATTAGTAGTACAGTCTAATCTAGCCCCCCCCCCCAAGTTAAGAGACTTCTAAAGGGACTGACAGATTTCCAAATAAAAAGCCAAATATTTAAAGCTTTTACGAGCCAAAGTCATAAACGTGCACCTTTGTACAAGGAGGTGCCAAATGTCCAAAAGATGGAAGAATTTCAATGACCAGTTTCATTTGCCTTAGTTTTCAACCAATGAGCAGTTTGTGTATATTCAAAGAACTGGAATGTATCTGTATTTATGTGATGTTTCTTACCCATCTCCATCTAAAAGTTCTTACACCAAACTTGTCGTTAACGTTTATAAGAAAAGGCAAGTAAGGTAGCAGGTTCTTTTCTCAAATTCAAAGTAATGGTTTTTCAGTGAGTTGGTTTTTGTTTTGTTTTGTTTTGTTTTCGGTTCTTAAGAGCATCAAAAGGTTGGAATGGGATGAAACCTGGAGTTAATGTAGGAAGTATTCAAGTTCCAAAAGTTATGTGATACCCATATGAACAGATCTGGTGGCTGAACTCCACCCAATTAAGCCTATGGCTGAAATCAAACTTCCACACACATAGTCTGTCCTTGGTTCACTGCGTGCTCCAAATCCAATCAAGTGCTCACGGGTTACGGGCTCTCAAACCACCAGCTTCTCTCAGACAATGCCACACAAGTAGCAGAAGCTCCGTACAGACCTCTTGCCAATGCTTTTCTATTTCACTCTGCTGAGCAAATAATGGTGATGCTTATAACATGCACAGACTATGAGATAAGCGGACTCATCAAGCAAGATCTAGGAAACGTTTACCAACAATTCTTTTACCATTCTGTGTAGCACTATAGGCCAGCACATAACAACTAACAAGTTAAGGAAGGCCAGAAAAGTTGAATACTAAAGCAGAAAGAAAAGGAAAAAAAGAAACTAAGAGGGCAACCAGCAAGCCAATCTATTAGAATTCCAGCTGGCTTAGGAGTGAAACACTGCAATGCAGTTTTCTGGCTGCAGGAGTTTTTGAGCTGGCCAGGCTTCATTCATGTGGCACTGTTTCTTAAGCAGAAACGAGAGAAAGTTATAGGAATGAATGAAACCAAAATCTAGACTTAAAGCAACGAATTTCTGATTTCTGTTGAAGGAGGAAACATGGATTCTTGAGAAAAGCATTTTCAAGAATGTGAACAAGAACTCCTTACTGAGTTCTTAAAACAAGGAACTCCACAAAGGAAAAGTGTGATGCTCTTTCATGTCCTTAAATACCAT
This sequence comes from Bos grunniens, assembly GCF_055505025.1. NCBI lineage: Eukaryota > Metazoa > Chordata > Mammalia > Artiodactyla > Bovidae > Bos > Bos grunniens. Next base: position 26,100,259 of record NC_141172.1, on the reverse strand, counting down.
GTACTTAAATCCAGAAGGTTCTCTGAAATCATCAGTCATGTGTCATGCTATCAAGGGAAAAGAGGCCACGAGCAGCACAGAATTCCAGAGAAAAGCAGGCAATCCTCACAGCAGAACACAAAGAATGTATGTTCTGCCTAAGTCTGGAGGCCTAAACGATTCCCTAAGCAAGAACAAACAGTTATAACATTTGATCCACTTATTAAAATACGTCATCAATTTCGGGACAAATTTCTAAAACCATCCAACTCCTCTCCTGCACTGACTACAAAACAAGTCAATGAATCCTAGCCACAGTTTTACACTGAAGAGAACATTCTTTTAATGAGTCTGAAGCCATCAAGACAAAACCTAACAATGCACACTAATTTTTAAAATAATTATTTTTCACATAGCATTTAAGGGGAAGAAGAAGAACACGTGTGAAGAGTTGAACAAAGCTCGAGAAAAGTCTCTGAATCCACCTTCCTTCTTATAGACAAGGAATTGGTCTTACAAAATTTTAGGGATTTACCCATGTCACAGCTATTTATCTGAAGAATTAGAAGAATTAGAACAAAAACCTTCATGGTAGTGATGTCTTCCCACAAATCCATTCTCCTCCTGCCACAACCAACCACACTCCCTACTCTAAAACGAGTTTGAAGTCCCCAGATGATGAATTCTTCCTCAGAAGTTCTCTGAAGAAGAGAAACTACATTAACAAAGAAATGGGGAAAAAAAAAATTCTTCTGGATAATTTCAACCTTCAATGTCCCTATAAGCATTTTACCAGGACTGTCTAAAAAAATAAAGAATAAAGAAAATATCCACTTTGAGTTTGAACTCCATTCTTCCATTTCCTGGAGCAGGTGCTCGCAGGCTATGAAACGCCAAAAGGAGAGGGGAAAAAAAAAGCTGGCCTGAGAAGCAGAGAGTTTTGGGGTCATTAGACAAGGATAGTAGTGGTTGACTACATTCCTTTACAGTTCCTTTATCCTTAGTCCACTAAGGGCAAAGGGCAATTTTTTCTCTGCTTTTTTTCAATGTTATTGTCCTTGCAGGCCCATCACAGGACCCTAACAGGCTGGAAACTGCTAGTTACTTGGCTGCTTGCCATAAGAAGAAATTTTGACTGCACAGGCAACAGTGGCCCTGGCTCCAGAGAGAAGATCACCTTAGATGGACTGACAGGTGGCAGAGGAAAGCCCTTCAAAAATCCTTATCAGCGCAAACCCTGCCTAAAACCTTCATTAGCTTCCCATTTCACCCAGAATAATGACTATGGTCCCCATCAGGGCCTACAAGCCCCTCCCACCAAGGCCTGGCACCAGCTCACCACCCTCAGCTCACCACCCTCAGCTCACTCTAGTCTCTCCATGGCTACAACAGCCTCGGTCCACAATGCCAGGGCCCCAGGCTCTCTTTGACCTCAGGCTGCTGGTCCTTTTGTAACACTCAGCAACTCTCCATCTTACCTCGCAAGCAACATAATGTCTTTCCACTGCAGGTGCTGAGTAGTATTCCATTTGGCAAGGGGGGAGGGGCCCCAAGATTCAAAAAGGGTTTGAACATTACTGGACAGTTTCAAAAGTCCTTTGAAGCAAAATAATTCTTATATCTTTAGATTTCATTTTAGAGTTACACTCTCTGAAAGAGATGGGAATACCAGATCACCTGACCTGCCTCTTGAGAAACCTGTATGCAGGTCAGGAAGCAACAGTTAGAACTGGACATGGAACAACAGACTGGTTCCAAATAGGAAAAGGAATACGTTAAGGCTGTATATTGTCACCCTGCTTCTTTAACTTCTATGCAGAGTACATCATGAGAAACACTGGGATGGAAGAAGCACAAGCTGGAATCAAGATTGCTGGGAGAAATATCAATAACCTTGGATATGCAGATGACACCACCCTTATGGCAGAAAGTAAAGAGGAACTCAAAAGCCTCTTGATGAAAGTGAAAGTGGAGAGTGAAAAAGTTGGCCTAAAGCTCAACATTCAGAAAACTAAGATCATGGCATCTGGTCCCATCACTTCATGGGAAATAGATGGGGAAACAGTGGAAACAGTGTCAGACTTTATTTTTGGCGGCTCCAAAATCACTGCAGATGGTGACTGCAGCCACGAAATTAGAAGACACTTACTCTTTGAAAGGAAAGTTATAATCAACCTAGATAGCATATTAAAAAGCAGAGACACTACTTTGCCAACAAAGGTCCATCTAGTCAAGGCTAAGGTTTTTCCAGTGGTCATGTATGGATGTGAGAGTTGGATAGTGAAGAAAGCTGAGCGGTGAAGAATTGATGCTTTTGAACTGTGGTGTTGGAGAAGACTCTTGAGAGTCCCTTGGACTGCAAGGAGATCCAACCAGTTCATTCTAAAGGAGATCAGTCCTGGGTGTTCATTGGAAGGATTGATGCTGAAGCTGAAACTCCAATACTTTGGCCACCTCATGTGAAGAGTTGACTCACTGGAAAAGACTCTAATGTTGGGAGGGATTGGGGGCATGAGGAGAAGGGAACAAGAGAAGATGAGATGGCTGGATGGTATCACCGACTCGATGGACATGAGTTAGAGTAAACTCCGGGAGTTGGTGATGGACAGGGAGGCCTGGCGTGCAGCAATTCATGGGGTAGCAAAGAGTCGGACACGACTGAGTGACTGAACTGAACTGAACTGATACTAATAAAGGAGTCAATGTTATCAAATTGGAGATCTTCCAGTCTGCTTGTTAGGGCAAATATTCATTTATTTCAAACACCCCAAAATAGGTAAGTACTTTTACAAACTGTGACCATTTTTTCTTTCCCCACATTGGTTGTAATAAGAGGCAGCAGCAACAGATGAATGAAAAATACCCAAAGCTTTGAATCAGACTCAAATCAGACTACTCTTTACCAGCTGTCTGACCTTAGGTAAGTCTACTGTCTCCTCTGGGCCCATTTTCTCTGTTGTGGGAAGAGGAAAACAACGACATCTTCCTTGGAAGAATCAGAAGACGTGTATCTGAAAGCCAATATTTGTATTCCTAACTTGTACCACATTTACTATTCTCAATTCTGCCTGATTAAGTATTATTAGTCTCACCCATATGTAACCACCATAAGGGCTAAGGATTGTTACTCTTTCCCTTATATCTTTGAATCCTTAGAGCTTAGTACAGTGTCTGCCCTCAATATATTAAGCACCCAGCAGAGAATGTTTCATACAAGTGAATTCACCAAAAGGTAGTATAATATGGCATGGATTCCCCTGCCTTTCTTTTTATGTCTTAAGTAAGAAGTCAGTAATTCACCAATGGATAAAGTATCATTGGCATTCTCATTTGTATATGGTTGGTTAATATTCTTGCATACAATTCGGTGCTCACTAGGACAAAGTCAGTCATGTATACCCATGAGGACTTAAATGTCTAGTCAGTGAGTCCGAGTCAGTGATAACAGCTTCATTCACTAGTATCACAAACTTCGTACCACTATTCAAAAGAAAAACTGAGTTACAGAGAATGTGCAATTATCAGCACTGTCCTTCTACACAAACAGAGAAACAATTCTCCACTTATGGGATTTTAGCAGTGAAAGTGAAGTGAAAGGAAGTCGCTCAGTCCTGTCAACTCTTTGCAACCCCATGGACTGTACAGTCCATCGAATTCTCCAGGCCAAAATACTGAAGTGGGTAGCCTTTCCCTTTTCCAGGGGATCTTCCCAACCCAGGGCTTGCACACTGCAGGTGGATTCCTTACCAGCTGAGCCACAAGAGAAGCCCAAGAATACTGGAGTGGGTAGCCTTTCTCCAGCGGATCTTCCTGACCCAGGAATCAAACCGGGGTCTCCTGCATTGCAGGCGGATTCTTTACCAACTGAGCTATGAAGGAAGCCATGTTAGCAGTAGAGACATCATATAATAATAATAGCAAACACTGTCTTTTTCTGTGCAGCAATCAAAACTGTTGAGTATTTCCAACAAAAACTGATTGCTTTTTTCAATCAAAATGTTTTTTTTTTTTACGTGCCAAGTATGGTTGTAACCACTTAACATACAGCAACTCAATTAATCTTCACCTCCACAACCCCATGAGGTGAGTATCATTATTATCCTTATAGTATAAAAGGCTGCCCTTGTGCTTATAAAAAGTTTTCACTCAACATCTATTTAGTGCAAAACTAGTACACATAAGGCACAGTTCTGGTATGTGTTTTAAATATGAGATTTAAGTCTCTTGCCAAGAAACAGATTTCAGTTCGAAGAGGTTTTAAAGGAACTGATGTCTAAAGCAGTATTGTTTTTTCCCAGTCTGACCAGTTTTGAGACTTGCTCTAATAGGATAAGGCTTTCCACTGCAGGGAGCCTTTAGTAAAGCACAGCACCCATCTCACCTAGTTAAGAATCCTGGCACAAGAAATCCATTTCACCCTACTCAGCAGCAGGCTGCAGTACATAATTATTTTCATCTGGTTATAACACAGGGTGGTGAGTTTAATCTTTAAAACCCTACAGGGATTGGTTTTAGCAGTTTTAGAAATTGCCTTTCACGCTATGAACGTGCCGCACAGCAAGATGGTCCTGCTAATGGTTCCCAGACTAGGATTTGGGAGGACCAAAGGCATGACTCCCTTCTTCCCATCATTTCCCTTCTTTTGTGGGCCAAGTCTCTGGTCGTTCAAGGTATCCTCATGGCCCTGCTTTCAAACACATTTTGTTCTGATTTGGACAAAGGAATAGGGGTCTTTTTTTTTTTTTAAGTTATAGTCAATGATTACTAGTCATGGAGTCAAATGAATCCATGTATAAAGTTAACCATCCATGGAGTAGCCTTTTTTAAAAACGTAAAAGCATATATGCAGGTGAAATAGATTCCAAAACAATAATGTGGCCGTGAATGTGATGTAATCTAGTTCACCTTGAGTTTTAAAATTTTTGCTAAACCCTTCCTTCCAAAGAAATAAAAAATTCAAGTAAACTGAATGAGACTATAATGTGATGTCTCCCTTATTTTTTAAATTAAGTTCAAATCTACTCAGTCAATCCCAATTTTTCCCAGGTCCTTAATGAACACCCACCATTAGGAACAAGAACAGGATACTTTGCTGATCAATGCTTAAAGTGAAGCTGCTATAAACACTAGGACTAACAAACCCCATAAAGTAAAAATGATGATTTTCCTCAGGTTTTGGTAGAAGAACCAACCTCCATATATCCATGCGAATGGAACTTCCCTGCTTCCACAGGAACCAGTAAAGGCCCTTAGGCTGTCTACAGCATTTCGAGAAAGAGCAAGCCACTTAGATTAATAATGACAATGACAGGTCTAAAATTAGTCAACTTACACACCTGGTTGAACATCTGTTAGAATCTTTTGGCTGTGCCCAAAATAAGTTTTTTGTATCATAAAATTCCACCCACTGTTCTAACTACCTAATGTGGGAGATAACCTAGGTAAATTCAAAGAGTCCAATTCATATAAGGCATAGACATAGAGAAGTAACAGAACATTTTCTATCTTTCCTTTCTTTTCACATTCTCGGAGCTAAAAATTGATCCACAGCTAAGATCTCAGTAGTATAAAACCACAACACCATGAGACACTGCCTTAGAAAACCCTAACTCCACCAGACTGCTAAGTCCTTAGGGAGTCATCTCCAGTCCCAAAGGCAATGTCTGGCACAAAGGAGGTCCTCCAATATTATCTGTAGAATAAGACACTATAAAAGCTCAGAATGACAGGCTTTCAAGTACTTTTAGCCGAAAATATCCAAGAACCTATGGTGATGCCACTCCACAGATGAGGAAGCAGAACATCAGAGCCCCCCGTAGTCTGATATGGGGGCTCCCAAGGCTCAGCTTTCCAAGACCATCCTTCACACCTCTGCCCCATCGTTAAAAACCCAGGCACTCACTCTTTCGTTTTTGCTCTGCTTTTTCTATTTTACAATCTGTGGTATAAAAACACCAAAAGTAGAAGGCAACCAGATCATTCAGATGCCAAACCCTAATAAGATCCACCACTGTCCTTTGCAGCTGTGCAAGTCTGACAGCTCAGGCTACCAGATGTTTAGGTCTAGTTAAATAAGGCACACAGAATACTCTATTTATACTGTACACAAGTTTCCATCCACTACTTGTTTTTAACCAAAAATATTTCTTTGGAGTCTTTTTCATGCACAGACCATGGGCAATTAAATCTAGACAGATTTTTACAGGAAAAACAATGAAAAGGAATGTAAGTTGTTACACTCACTCTCCAGGTTTAAGGATTTCTCTATGAAAACTGATCACAACAAAACATGCTAACCTATATGAATTGCAGAAAACCCAGTGTATTTTCAGATTTCCACAACTTAAGACTTCAGAAGGTGGACACAATCTTCACTTGTAGCTTGCTGGTTGCTCTTAGGTAAAACTGAATTTCAGCTATTGATTCAACATTTATGGAATTACTGTATGCCAGGCTTTGCTAGGTGTGGTGACTCAAACATGAATAAAACATGACTCCTACCCTTGTGTGGGGACAATCTTAATGGTGGTTGTGTGTGCGCTCAGTCGAGTCCAACTCTTTGCGACCCCATGGACTGTAGCTCACCAGGCTCCCCAGTTCATGGGATTTTCCAGGCAAGAATACTGGCATGGGTTGCCATTTCCTATACCAACGGTGGTTGAGGCAGATACAAAAAATTTTAAAAGTTATGTAAAATAATTTTGCTTAAATGTAAAGTTATCTTTTGCAATAGTTATTTTTAAATGCAAATAGGTTTGCTACATTTAATGTCTTAAGGAAAGCATATAAAGGAAAACTACTAAGTTTTGTCAGTGGAGATAAGCTAACAGTAGGTAGATGATATATAGATCCCATCTTGTACAAAAACCTAATACATAAAAGTCACTAAAATGTAGAGTTTTTAACACAGTGGATTATGTCTTTAACAACTCTGGATCATTTTCTTAGATAATGAAAGACATTGAAAACTTAAGGATTCTTTCCTTAAAGGCAAGCAAAAATTTTCCAACAGTTTTATATATTGTACATCTGAAGGCAATCTTATTTGCTTCCAGTAATGCTGCTAAGCGCTCTACATCTTTTAATGCCTTGCTTATATCAGGCTGTGTATCAATATGAGAAAAGTTACATGCCATCACCAATTTTCTTACCAACCTTCCTTCCAAGTGTCTCAGCGGTAAAGAATCCATCTGCCAATGAAGGAGACATAGATTCAATTCCTGGGTCGTTGTCTTCCCCTGGAGGAGAGAGCACGGCAACCCACTCCAGTATTCTTGCCTGGAGAGTCCTATGGACAGAGGAACCTGGCGGGCTACAGTCCATAGCATCTCAAAAAGTCAGACACAAGAGACTGAGGAGGGATGGACAGACAAATGTTCCTTCTATTTGGTATTAAATTACCACCCAAAATATGACTTCATTTTGAAAGTTATCTTAAAATAAAAATTAATGTCTTATACCAAATACTAAGTAATGACGACCATGTAAGTAAGTGCTGTTCATTGGATGGCTTACTTTTCTGAAGGGACCTATTCAGTGTGACTCACCTGGGTCTGACAGTTAGAGGAGAACCCCACATGAGCCTGCGTGCAGCGCACTGTGTACCCCTTAGCTCCGGCAACAACCACTTCATTCCTTCCGAGAACCCATCACTGTCTGCCTGCTAGGCAGTGGGCTCTATGGCCTATGAGTCTCGCCCTAAAGTAGAAATACATTGACCTTCAGGCAGGAATAAAGATCGTCTCTGCTGCTGAACACTATGGTTATCAAAGCTCAGGTGCTTGAGGCTAGACAGACCTGTGCTCTGATCTTCCTGCTGTCACTTAAAAGCTGGATGACTTGTTACAAGCCACTTAACTTCTTTTTTTTTTTTTTGGGCCATACCCCATGGAATGTGGGATCTTAGTTCCCCAACCCGGAATCCAATGCATGCCCCCTGGAGTGGAAGCACAGATTCTAAACCATTGAACCACCAGGGAAGTCCCCATTTAACTTTCCTGAAGCTTCATTTTTTCATAGTGGTAAACAATGTTAATAATGCCTAGTCTGTGGGATGCTTAAAAAGATTAAATGAGATATGCACATAGCTGGAACATAGTAAATACTCAAAAGACTGCTAGCTTATTTACCTCCTAAAGTATAATATTGTGAAAACATGCGGAACCTAGAGCTTGAAAGTTCAGGTCACAGTTTTGCACCCCATGGCTTTAGAGTGTTGTGATCTGGCCTTGACACCTAAACCCATGGGACTTTTACTACTGCTGCTTACAATGGGATGGATGATAATTCAAGTGAGTATTTGTGAGATAGGATGAGTTTTCCTGTGAAGGTGTTCATTTAAGAGTCATCGTAAAATGTAAATAATGATTAAAATCAAACACTTGATAAAAAAAAAGATCGTCTCAACCCTGTAACTAAGGCAAATGTAACCTCTGATACATAATGTGAATGTAAAAGGATCCTGAACAGGGATTAGTCAACAAATGAGGCACATGTACCTACGTATACATGTGGATGCCTGTCAGCACACACTCCCCCAGGACAGTCAGCACCCACTCACCCCTTTCCCAACGACCCAAGGCGCTCTCAGAGTCCTCCTCAAGCAGCCATTACCAATCTATCAATATTGCAAGAGAGGCGAAACCTGTTTTCTGTTCTTCATTTTGTTTGCTCTTCAGATAAGGAGCTCTGAAGAAGTACCAAAGTTACAAAGATCAAAGAGTTAGTGACAGTTCAGGTTAGAAAAAAAACAGATCTTGTGCCTTCTGGTCCATTCCACAGTGCCTATCTGGAATGTTTATCACACACACTCTAACCCATACTCTTCCTTGCTTGCTTTAATTTCTTACCATCTCATTTTGGCAGCCACACATACGCCTCTCCCTCTTGCCTTCAGAAAATTCAGCATTCCCTGGCATAAAAGGGGAAAGATGCTGTCATTTCATATCCATGAAGCTAATAAGTGCCCATAGTTGACCTGGCATCTCCCCTTTAAGCCATGCTAACATTAGCTGTCATTCAAAAGTTCACTCTACAGCTTGACCTTTGCTTCTGCTCAGAAGTATTCACCCTATTATAAAAAGTGTTTTTCCTTTAATGTCATAATGACAATATATTGCAATGTCTGTCTGCCTTTCCAAATAGGCAGACTTGTGACACACACACTAAATAGCTTTGTCACTAGACTCAAGAATTTAAGGCAGTGAAAAATACCAAAAGCAAAAAGAATTACCAGGTCAAGTGACTGGGAAAAACTGCTACTCCTGTGCTCGTCACAAGCCACAAAACCCATACATAATCATGTTTATGAATCTAACACCCAAAGAACACCTCAATCACATTTAATTCAGCAGTTCTATTATAAAATGAGACGAAAACTGCTTATCAGAGAAGGGTTACCATAGATGTGTATTTTCAAATTGGACAATTTCCTTAATATACTTTTTTCAATACCATAAAAGGCTTTAGCTTCACAATAGGTAGAACTAACTCCAAACAGTAAGTTTTATATCTTAAAAAAAAAAAAAAATCAGCTTTTTGGATTGAAATGAGCCCACCAGTTCCACCACTGTAACCTCAGCCAGGGTCATTATTATTTTTGTTGCTCTTCAGATTTTTCACTGCAGTTCTCTACTTCACAAGAAGCAGCTACTTAATGTGCAACATTCCAGGCAAATAAAAAAGGTCACACATAAATTAATCAGTATCACAGGACTAGAGTCCCTGCTTTAAGCACCACATAAGGAAATGTGTATAATATCCACCATTTCACAGCTGTTATTGTCTGTCGGACCCTGGGCTGATCCTTTCCCACTCGAGGTCTACTTTCATCCTCACTCCAACCCGATACAATGAAAGTCATTACCCTCCAAGTTTCCAAATGCGGAAACTGACACTCTGTCCCTTGTCACATTTCCCATAGCACAGCTGGGATTCAAACTCAGGCCTTTCTGACTCATATGCTTCCTAACCTTGTGCTACCTATACTGCTTCCTACTCCACTTTAAATATTTAGGACATTTGTGGTGAGGCAGTCAGAACCATGGGGCTTCCCTGGTGGCTCAGACAGTAAAGAATCTGCCTGAAGTGCAGGAGACCTGGTTTCGATCCCTGGGTCAAGAAGATCCCCTGGAGAAGGGAATGGCTACCCACTCCAGTATTCTTGCCTGGAGAATTCCATGGACAAAGGGGCCTGGTGGGCTACAGTCCATGGGGTTGCAAAGAGTAGGACATGACTGAGCTACTGACACATACATGCATAGGTAATTAGAACCATAACTAATTAATCCTCAAAACGCACACATCTTAGCTAGTATATCCACAAACGATCACAGCACCAAAGGCTAATCAAATCCAGGTCACAGGGTGTGCACGTCTGACATTTAAGATCACAGTGCAAACCTTATGGTCCTTGATGGTGTTTACCACACTGTGGTGGTTACCATGCCTTGTCAGAAGTCAAAAAGTTTGGAAATGTTTAAACATTGGACACACAAAACATGTCCAAAAAAAGATAAAACTTCAAAGTAAAAGATTAATCAACAAAAAGGGTGGCATGGACGATGGGCTGCTGCTGCTAAGTCGCTTCAGTCGTGGCCGACTTTGTGCGACCTCATAGACAGAGGCCCACCAGATTCCCCGTCCCTGGGATTCTCCAGGCAAGAACACTGGAGTGGGTTGCCATTTCCTTCTCCAATGCACGAAAGTGAAAAGGGAAAGGGAAGTCGCTCAGTCGTGTTTGACTCTTAGCGACCCCATGGACTGCAGCCTACCAGGCTCCTCCATCCATGGGATTTTCCAGGCAAGAGTTACTGGAGTGGGGTGCCATTGCCTTCTTGGACAATGGGCAACCACTGCAAAAGATTTTTCCCTGCAGGGCTTTATTTTTATGGCCACATTTTTTTTGGCATTTCAGAGACTGTTTTACCTTACATTAGCTATTTTTATTTGATTTCTCGAACACATATTTATTTCTGTATTTGGGTGTACCAGGCCTTAGGTGAGGCCCACAAACTCTTAGCTGCAGCATGTCGGATCTAGTTCCTCGACCGGGGATTGAACCTGGGCCCCCGGCATTGGGAGCACAGAGTCTTAAGCCACTGGATCAGCTGGGAAGACTTTGCATTATCTATTTTAATATAAAAGCCCCCATTATGTTTTCAAGTATCTTGGAAATTGTTGGGTCTGCTAAACTAATAAGAGAATTCAATTTTCACTCAGAAGAGAAACAGTTCCTCTCATGGGCATCACAGTTTCCAAAATAATTCTTAAGAGGTCTGTATGATACTTTCTGTTCAGATGATAACAGAAAAGAAAGGAACAGGTATTTGGCACTTACCTTTGACAGACATCGTACAAGGCATTTTCATATGTTATCTCAAAATACTCCAGATAGCAATACTATAATATTTCATAGGAGAGAGTATAGTGGGTCAAAAGTAAAATATGCCAAGGACTAGATGGAGGGGTGAATGGAGAGTTACTACTTTGGGGTATAGTTTGCTTTTCAAATGATGAAAACATTCTAGAATCAAATAGTGACAATGGCTGCCCAACCTTGTGACTATGCTAAAAGCCACTGATTGTACCCTTTAAAATTGTGAATTGTATAGTATGTGAATTATATTTCAATTTTTTTAATTACATAGTCATAGTAAATGTTAACATTTGAGGAATCTGGGTAAAGTGTATATATGGAAATTGATTATACTATTTTCCCAACTTTTCTGTAAGCCTGAAACTACTTCAAAATAAAAGTTATTTCAAAAAGGCACAAAAATATGAATACAGTTAATGCTACTAAACTTCAGTTCAGTTGCTCAGTCGGCTCCAACTCTTTGTGACCCCATGGCTGCAGCACACCAGGCTTTCCTGTCCATCACCAACTCCCAGAGCTTGCTCAAACTCATGTCCATCGAGTCGGCGATGCCATCCAACCATTCCATCCTCTGTCGTCCCCTTCTTCTCCTGCCTTTAATCTTTCCCAGTACCAGGGTCTTTTCAAATGAGTCAGTTCTTCACATCATGTGGCCAAAGTATTGGAGTTTCAGCTTCAACATCAGTCCTTCCAATGAACACCAAGGACTGATCTCCTTTAGGATGGACTGGTTGGATCTCCTTGCAGTCCAAGGGACTCTCAAGAGTCTTCTCCAACACCACAGTTCAAAAGCAGCAATTCCTCGGCACTCAGCTTTCTTTATAGTCTAACTCTCACATCCACTGGAGAAGGGAATGGCAATCCAATACAGTATTCTTGCCTGGAGAGTCCCATGGACAGAGGAGCCTGGCGGGTCTCAGTCCAGGGGTCACAAAGAGTTGGAAACGACTAAGTGACTAACACTACATTACTACTACTATTATGTGGAGAAGGGAATGGCAACCCACTCCAGTATTCTTGCCTGGAGAATCCCATGGACAGAGGAGCCTGATAGGCTACAGTCCAAGGGGTCACAAAGAGTAGGACACGACTGAGTGATTAAACCATCACCAACACTCATATCCATACATGACCACTGGAAAAACCATAGCTTTGACTAGATGGATCTTTGTTAGCAAAGTAATGTCTCTGCTTTTTAACATGCTGTCTAGGTTGGTCATAGCTTTTCTTCAACGGAGCAAGTGTCTTTTGATTTCATGGCTGCAGTCACCATCTGCAGTGATTTTGGAGCCCCAAAAATAAAGTCTCTCTCTGCTTCCATTGTTTTCACATCTATTTGCCATGAAGGGATAGGACTGGATGCCATGACCTTAGGGTTCTGAATGCTGAGTTTTAAGCCAGCATTTTCACTCTCCTCTTGTCACTTCCATAAAGAGGCTCTTTAGTTCTACTCTTCGCTTTCTGCCATAAGGATGGTGTCACCTGCATATGTGAGGTTACTGATATTTGTCCTGGCAATCTTGATTCCAGCTTGTGCATCATCCAGCCTGACACTCTGTATGATGTACTCTGCATATAAGTTAAGTAAGCAGGTGACAATATATAGCCTTGATGTACTCCTTTCCCGATTTGGAACCAGTCTGTTGTTCCATGTCCGGTTATAACTGTTGCTTCTTGACCTGCATACAGATTTCTCAGGAGGCAGGTCAGGTGGTCTGGTACTCCCTTCTCGTTCAGAATTTTCCAGTTTGTTTTGATCTACACAGTCAAAGACTTTGGTGTAATCAATAAAGAGGAAGTAGATGCTTTTCTGGAATTCTCTTGCTTTTTCTATGATCCAACAGATGTTGGCCATTTGATCTCTGGTTCCTCTGCCTTTTCTAAATCCAGCTTGAACATCTGGAAGTTCACGTTTCACGTACTGTTGAAGCCTGGCTTGTAGAATTTTGAGCATTACTTTGCTAGCGTGTGAGATGAGTCCAATTGTGCGGTAGTTTGAACATGCTTTGGCATTGCCCTTCTTTGGAATCAGAATGAAAACTGAACTTACACTTTAAAAATGGACAAGAGGATAAATTTTATACCGCCGGTTTGTTTGTTTGTTTGTTTTTCACCACAATTACAAAATAAATAAATTGGTAAAGGAATTTGTGCAGATTCTATCTTAGGAACTTCCCAGGTGGTTCAAACAGTATAGAATCCACCTGCAGCACAGGAGACTCAGGTTTGATCCTTTGGTCAGAATGATCCCATGCAGTAAGGGAATGGTAACCCATTCCAGTATCCTTGTCTGGAAAATTTGATGGGCAGAGGAGCCTGGTGGTCTATAGTCCATGGGGTCGCAAAGAACTGGACTAATGCTTTCACTTTCACTACCTTAATAAGCAGAGGTATTGGTATTCAAATACAGGTCATTCCAACAGCAAAGCCAAAACTCTGATTAGAAGGCCAAGAAAATGCTGATTTATTATTATTGTTTGTCCTTGGATTGAGATGTTACTTCTGGCCATTTTAAAGCTGCACACTAACAAACACAAACACACTTAACTGCTTTTTCATAAATGAAAACTACTACCTAATAAATGGGTCTTATTAAATGTTTCTGAGCTGCTTTAAGGTTGCCACATAACTATGAATGTGTATAGAAGAAGGTTTATGTACTAACTATACATCAAAGAGTCATTCCAGATTGAATACTGTTCAAAAAACAAGGCCTTATGTTGAAATTTCCAGTCAAAATTTCAGAACTGGTACTGACATGAGAAAGTAATGAATATGTGAAAATATTTGTTTTTATCAAATTCTGGCTTAATTGACTCTAATGTTTTTCTGTTGACTTAAAAATTCTTTAATCCTATTGCAATTTCTGACAATAAAAGATAATTGCTTTAATTACAAAAATATCAGAGACATGAGTTTGAACACACGTGTATGTGTTGGCACTCGTCTGCCAAACACACTGACACACAATACGATGGGTATTTGCACAAATGGGTCTATGTGGGTTTGGTTTGTGGGCTCACAGCTATGTCTAGTATGCTGAGTGTATAAAATATCCATATCCCTTTAGAAATCAATTTACTCAAGAACTTTAAGAACTGGAATTTGGGGTTCCATTTGTTAAGCGACAATCTAGTATAGAAAGCTGACCATTGAACAACAAGGGCATTAGGGGCGCTGACCCTCCACACCAAGAATACCCTATAGTTGGCCCTCTATATCCCTGGATCCAAAGCCAAGATTCAGCCCTCCTCAAACCACGTAGTGCTATAATACTTACTATTATAAAAACTGGTGCAAAAGAAGACCAGGCAGTTCAAACCTGTACTGTTCAAGGGTCAACTACACACACAAAAAAAGAAATGTTTCTTTTAAAAACGTCAGGTCAGGAATTCCCTAGTGGTCCAATGGTTAGGAATTGACACTTTCACTGCCAGGGCCTGGATTCAATCCTGCCTGGGGAACTAAGATCCCGAAAGCCACAGAGCATGGCCAAAAAAAAAAGTCAGGTGGCAATTCTATGGGGGAAAAGGAATCATCTTTACCAATATTTTTCTTATTTATATATCAGTAACTATCTAGTAACTCCCAGCAGAGGTAATGAAACATTTTGGGCAGAACAAGTCATTACTGAGGGTAAATTCTTCTGCAGTTGGGACAATCAGGTGTCTCTGGCCCACTACATAGCAGAAGGCACCCCAATTCAGTCATTGGTGACAGAAACCATCTCTCAAGATTCCAACTGCCCCGTGGAAGTGGCAGCACCCTCAGGTCCAGAAGGCAGACAAGCTCTAACATCTTCCCCATCTTAAGGTTTCACAGCCCACTGATTGGTGGGAAGCCACTCCCATCAGTCAGGCAGGAGGCTAAGGCTCTCGTGCGGAGCCAGGATGCCCACGTCTGGACAAAACCCTTGCTCTTATGAGGTCCATCAGCTACAAATTCAGATTTCTACCGTCAGTTATTCTTAAAACCAAACACTAGCATTCATTTGATTGACATCACAAAAACTCAAAGAGAAATGAACATTTAAAAACTGGAAAGACACGCTCATTATTTCATGCACACTTTTTTACAGTCCCAGTCTTCAAAAGTTACATGGCTTAGACCATCTAACTTTTTAATGGAATAGGTCATGATATACTGATTAGAAAGAAACCACCGAGAGTTAAGTTTTCAAAACAGAAGAGTTATACCGAGAATCCAAAGCCCACATGTCAGAGCACAAAACGTTCAAGTTCAATGCCTCTGCATACTTAAGTTACCAGAGGACAGAAACAACGCAGAATTTATAAAAACTGATTTAGTATAAAATACAGAAGACAGAGCTAAGTATGAAATACAGAACTGCAGAGTTTTATTTTTAACTATAATGAAAGAAACTTCAAAGCTAGGCATACTTTAACTTAATAAGAGAAAAGAACATCTAGCATTTTCAGTGTTAAATTTTCAACAATTATCAATCACAGAACTGCATCATCTTTTCACGATTCCTTTAAGCAAAGCCCTAAAGGTCTGCCCATTAATAAGAAAAGTCATCGTATTTCTCGCTTTCAAAAATATTTAATCACCACAAATTCTTTGGTAGAGCCTTTCCCAAGTTCTGACTAGAATCCGGTAAGTCTACAGGACTAGCTCACCAGGGAACACAGCACACTGCTAAATACCACAATCTATCACCAGGATGAACTGCTCCCAGCCCTAAGACTTTAATTGCGACAAGACTGCAGCTCAGAGCCCGAAGCCGGGTAAAGTCCTCCTGCAGCAGGCAGGAACAAGGACCACATATTTTCATACATGCTGGTGCATATTACAAACTGTTGCTGCCCCAGTCACAAGCATGTCCAAGACAGGATCTCTAAACTTGTCAGTGAAAAATTCTGCTCAATGTGTTTTCACAGAATGAGGCCCAAATTATTTTAGACCCATCCATAATGATGAAGTGACCAAAGCACCAGAAGGTTTGCCACCAGCTACAGCCATCTGACAAACGCTGGGTACAGAGAAATCCTACAGAATTTTGCTATCACAACAGCAGATTGTCAATTTCCAATTTATAAATGAACTATTGAAGTCAAAACTGCAAAGTGAGTCAGTATCAGCATTTTTGTTG
This sequence comes from Bos grunniens, assembly GCF_055505025.1. Lineage (NCBI taxonomy): Eukaryota > Metazoa > Chordata > Mammalia > Artiodactyla > Bovidae > Bos > Bos grunniens. The sequence goes on along the minus strand of NC_141172.1, from coordinate 26,083,790 downwards.
CTGGCAAAGACAGTGCTTTTTAAGAACTCCTGAAATTCGTCTTCCCTTACAGCACACTATTTCAGCAGAACACAAAGTAGATGATACATTGAAAACAGTAATATCAGGGACTTCCCTGGTGGCCCAGTGGTTAAGAGTTCATCTTCCAAGGCACAGGGTACGGGTTCAATCCCTGACTGGGGAGCTAAGATGCCACATGTCTCGTGACCAAAAAATAAATAAGTAAATAAAACAGAAACAATATTGTAACAAACTCAATAAAGACTTCAAAATGGTCCATATTTTTTTAAAGTCTTAAAAAAAAAAAAAAACTTTAAAATATAGTAGTATCAGTTTACAGTGTCAAGTTGCTGCAAGGTCAAAACCTTGATTTCTACAGCAGGTCCCCAAGACAAAACTAAATGTTAAATCCTTTGCTGCGGTAGGTCTACTTTCCAATTACTAGAAGTAAGCATATGAGAGATATAATTAGTTATGACACTAGGGCAAGCATACATGTTTCAACACACACGCAGCTTAGAACAAAGTTTTTGGCATTATATGACAGAGGACTTAAACCAACGACTCAAAGAAAGGTTACGCAGTGTGTGTGTGTCTTTTTTTTTATTTAAAACTTGCCACATCAAATTATTTCTTTTAAGTTATAAGCATATTTTGATTTGTTTAAAGTCTCTCTAAAGATTTCTCAGGGAAAAAATAATCACCCTGCGGCTTTCATTATGCCTATGTTGCAAATTAAGGAAGTTGACTTTATAAAATTCATTTGGTAAAAAAGAATCACCTTCCAAAGAAGGCTGCATGTTGACTAAACACATTTAGAAAAGTCTGATAGTCCTAGTTGTGGATTTCTCAATCAGGAACGAAGCACTAATTTCTAAACAACGAATACACAAGGTGGTATGATTTAACTTTGACCATTAGAAGTCTGTCCAAGATGTACTGACAACATAGCCCCAAACCAGAAGCTTTGAGCAATGCTTCAAAAATCCAAACTGAATCTACTAATACATTACTAAATTATGATCCACTCAGGATTAGTTATTCCTTGATAAAGACAGAAATATGAAAAGATCAGAATTATATACCTAAGAATCTATGGAGCATCATGTGACAGCTATTTAAACAGTTGATTATCATAAAGTATGGTTATGCTCAAGTGAGGGGCAAACTTAGGAAAGTGAAAAAACAGATAACATATATACATTAAAAAACTGAAATTCTCTAAGATCTTACCGTGTTTGATTATAACATGAAATATTCCCAAACTTTCCTTTTCTAAGGAAAGGTCTTAGTTTAGGCCTGGATCTAGCTCAAAGATTCCATTAAGATGAAAATTATGATACAGTAGTTTATAAAAACAAAATCAATCTCTTCTGATATTCTGAACACTATCCTATATTAATAAATGGTGCTCTTCTTTAGTTTCTCATCAAATACAAATTTCTTTTCTTGAGAACATTAACCGCCCAAAATAAGAAGGTCCAACATCTCATAGTAAAAAATGGGAATAGATTTTAAATCTGATAACTTCCAAGTCATAAATGCCCTCAATCTGCCCATGAAATTCCATGGATGAAATCAGGTGTAGTGAAGAGGTCATTGTGAATGGGTGTTGGAAAACACAAAGCTTGTAATTAAGTGCATTTTCAAGTATAATAAGCCACCCTGGAACAAGATAAAACATGGAGAACCCATCCAAGGTAAAGCAGCCAGATACTCCCACAGGAGTCATTGTACATAACAATGAATTATGACAAATCCCGTCTCCTGGGCCAAAAGGGCCATGAAAACAGCACACGTGTTTCCCACAAAGACAGTGTTAATGATGCGCTCATGTTTTGCTCGAGCAGGGCTTTCCACCTTATAACAGAGCCCGTTAAAAGCCCTCTCCACCTTTACAGAATTGTGTAAAAAGCTTAGTATACTAGTTATGTATAAGTACACTTTGGATCTGACTAAAAAACACCCAACAGATTATAGCTGTTTATTTCCAGTACCAGTTGGTCTTAACTTAAAAGTTCAAATCAGAAAGTTCCATAGTTTCAAAGAACTTTTGGAGGGATTAAGGAACATCTGAAGTCAACTTTTCAGGAGTTAAACATTTCATACCTTATTTCCTGAATTCTCATTTGGAAATATTTTCTACAAGTTTCAAGATAGGGTGTGGGTGTGACTTCACATTTTTCACAAAGGCCTTTAATGTTAACAATACAGGTATGCCGAAATCTATGGATTCCACGCAAAATTAGCATTTTATGCTGTGGAAAAGAGGCTGGAAGAGGAACTGGAAAAAACGTTTAACAATACAGAATTTTCTGAGAAGGTGTATCAAATGCATTTCCTTACTGAGAGCCAGAAAGTAATCATAAAGAAACTGACTGATACGTGTTACCTCAAACCACAACTTACAGGAATTCAAAAACAATCTTAAAGCACACACACACACAAATAAATAAATGAAATCATATTCCCCCCTAGCAACTACTTTTTCCTGTGACTTCTGACATATATCAGTAAGGACAAGACTGCCTCAAGCAGTTAACGTGCAGAAGTTTGTATTTCACTTGCTTTCTCATTTCTAACGCCCTGAGTATTTATTGATGCCCTACATATACAGATTTGTTGAAACTAACACAAAGTATACAATACAGGCTATGTGAAAACCTTTCTAATTTCTAGCCAAGGAACTCTACATAAAACTACTTAATATCACAGGGCACATATGCAGCCTCATATCTTGGTTAAAATTTTTCTCAATATTCTTTGCCTTCAGAGGCCTCCTGAGGCCACAGTCAAAATAATTTTACTCAAATTTCATAAGGTTTACACTGAAGTACAATCTAGCCAGTACTTGGCCACATATAGCCAAGTTGCGTATGACTGATGCTGCTGCTACTGCTGCTGCTGCTAAGTGGCTTCAGTCGTGTCCGACTCTGTGCGACCCCAGAGATGGCAGCCCATCAGGCTTCCCCGTCCCTGGGATTCTCCAGGCAAGAACACTGGAATGGGTTGCCGTTTCCTTCTCCAATACATGAAAGTGAAAAGTGAAAGTGAAGTTGCTCAGTCGTTCCCGACTCCCAGCGACCCCATGGACTGCAGCCCACCAGGCTCCTCTGTCCATGGATCTTCCAGGCAAGAGTACTGGAGTGGGGTGCCATTGCCTTCTCACAATACGATAGTTAAAAAAATGTTTACAGGCATGCATGTATGGATTTATATATGCAAAAAAAAAAAAAATTTCCCACTGATTCTCCTATAGCCAAATGAGTTTCTATGGAAATAGGAAGTTCCATTACTGGTGAGGAAAACTAATTAATATGTCTCAATTGTCACCTCAGGACACTGTGCTCATTCCAACAACGCCACTATTGTTCAAAACATTTCTGGAATTCTTCATTTGTGACTATTTCCAGAGTCAATTCATAAGTTATATGAGAAAAATCAATTGTGCCAATTTTTTTCTTACCAGAAATAGACTGATTTGGCCTTATCACCCACCCTGTTCATCAGGCTTAACTTCTGGATGATTCATTTCAGTTCAGTCACTCAGTCTTGTCCAACTCTTTGCGGCCCCATGGACTGCAGCACACCAGGCCTCCCTGTCCATCACCAACTCCTGGAGTTTACTCAAATTCATGTCCATTGAGTCAGTGATACCATCCAAACATCTCATCCTGTGTTGTCCCCTTCTTCTCCCGCCTTCAATCTTTCCCAGCATCAGGGTCTTTTCAAATGAGTCAGTTCTTCACATCAGGTGGCCAAAGGACTGGAGTTTTAGCTTCAGCATCAGTCCTTCCAATGAATATTCAGGACTGATTTCCTTTAGAATGGACTGGTTGGATCTCCTTGCAACCAAGGGACTCTCAAGAGTCTTATTCAACACCACAGTTCAAAAGCATCAATTCTTCAGCACTCAGCCTTCTTCACAGTCCAACTCTCACATCCATACATGACTACTGGATAAACCACAGCTTTGACTAGACGGACCTTTGTTGACAAAGTAAAGTCTCTGCTTTTTAATGTGCTATATAGGTTGGTCATAATTTTTCTTCCAAGGAGTAAGCATCTTTTAATTTCATGGCTGCAATCACCATCTACAGTAATTTTGGAGCCCCCCAAAAATAAAGTCAGCCACTGTTTCCACTGTTTCCCCATCTATTTCCCATGAAGTGATGGGACCAGATGCCATGGTCTTCGTTTTCTGAATGTTGAGTTTTAAGCGAGCATTTTCACTCTCCTCTTTCACTTTCATCAAGAGGTTATTTAGTTCTTCTTCACTTTCTGCCATAAGGGTGGTGTCATCTGCATATCTGAGGTTATTGATATTTCTCCGGGCAATCTTGATTCCAGCTTGTGCTTCTCCCAGCCCAGCGTTTCTCATAATGTACTCTGCATAAAAGTTAAATAAGCAAGGTGACAATATACAGCCTTGACGTACTCCTTTCCCAATTTGGAACCAGTCTGTTGTTCCATGTCCAGTTCTAACTTTTGCTTCCTGACCTGCATACAGATTTCTCAAGAGGCAGATCAGGTGGTCTGGTATTCCCACCTTTGTAAGAATTTTCCACAGTTTGTTGTGATCCACACAGTCAAAGGCTTTGGCATAATCAATAAAGCAGAAGTAGATGTTTTTCTGGAACTCTCATGCTTCTTCAATGAGCCAATGGATGTTGGCTATTTGATCTCCAGTACCAAACCAAAATTTTTGTCGCAAAAAATTTGTTGGAACTGAAATACTTAGAACAATAGGACACAGACTGTCTAAAGCCAATTCCAAATGATGGGCTCCAAAACATTTTAAGCTATGGTACCATCAATGTATGATGTTCTAGGGTGACTATTTTATACAGAATAATACTTATTTGTATGTACTTATTTGTGATTTTCAAGTTTCCTTAGAACATTTATTAGTATATTAATTATACCAAGTTTATAAATTATATCAAGAATTTTGTTAACAAGGTTTTCAAATGTTATAAACTTCCTTTAACTTGAGAATACCTAACTAGACTTCCTTCCAAGTTCTAAGTTTATCATTTATTTCCCAATATCCTTCAAAATTGCATATACAGTAATTGCAACATGGAACTGTAAAACCTACAGTGGTGAACTGTATGGCATGTGAATTGTATCCCAATAAGCTGAAACTCCAGTACTTTGGCCACCTCATACGAAGAGTTGACTCATTGGAAAAGACTCTGATGCTGGGAGGGATTGGGGGCAGGAGGAGAAGGGGACGACAGAGTTTGAGATGGCTGGATGGCATCACTGACTCGATGGACGTGAGTCTGAGTGAACTCTGGGAGTTGGTGATGGACAAGGAGGCCTGGCGTGCTGCGATTCATGGGGTCGCAGAGTCGGACACAACTGAGCGACTGAACTGAACTGAAAGCTGTTCTAAAAAACTGAGGTCACCAAGTATCCAGTTAAGCTTGTCACAAAAGAGTCAGATACAACTTAGCAACTACACACACACACAAAATTCTCATTCACTCAATAAACATCTGCTGAGTGTTTCCCATACCAGGCACTGCTACAGAAAGCAGAAATTCAGAAATTAACAAGACAAGCAAAGGTCTCTGTTCTTAGGGAGTTTGGCATGCAAACAGGAAGGGAAAAGACAATTAATAAACTGCATATAAGCAAACAAATTAAATACAGTTTCAAGTGGTGATTAATGCTACTGAGAAAAAAATCAAGGTTAGAAGTCAAAGAAACATACAGGGTAGAAAGGCAGCCAGGAGAGGAAAGTTGTAAGTTCTCTTTGAAGAAATGACATTTTCCCTTTTTTTTAATATATTTTTAACACTGTCTGCAGAAGGCACTTGGGCTTCCCGGTGGCTCAGCAGTAAAGAATCCACCTGCAAGGCAGGAGCCACAGGAAATGTGGGTTCGATCCCTGGGTCGGTAAGATCCCCTGGAGGAGGACATGGTAACTCACTCCAGTATTCTTGCCTGGAAATCCTACGGACAGAAAAGCCTGGCAGGCTACAGTCCACGGGGTCACAAAGAGTCTGCTACGACTGAAGGGACTTAGCATGCACGCACACACAAAAGGCACTTGATTTTTTATTTTATTGGCCGTACCACTCAGTATGTGGCATCTTAATTCTCTGATTAGGGATCCAACCCTTGCCCTCTGCACTGGAAGCAGAGCATCTTAACCATTGGACCACCATCAAAGTCCCCTGAATGGATGGCATTTTCAAGGAAAAATGAATGCAATAAGGGAGGAAGCTATGCAAAAATCTGGGAGAAGAGCATTCCAGGCAGAGAAAAACCACATGCAAAGGTCTGAGGAAGGGACAAATCTGGCATGTTCAGTGACCAGCAAGGAGGTTAGGAAATGGGAGCAGAGTGAACAGTGGTAGAAAATGATTTTGGAGCACTGGGCAAGGATGACATCGAACATTTCCTTTTCAGTCACAGTAGGAGTTTGGATCTTCACTGCACGTGTTGTAAGATGAAAGAAGAGACTGGAAGTTTTTGCGATGGGCAAGTGATTTCTCCATGAAGAGTCCTCTGAGTGTGGTGGGGAGGAGAGAGGCAAGGACAGAAGCACTGGGGCAGTTAGAAGTGACAATAATACGGCAGGTAAAGGGCAGTAGGTGGGCTATGGACTAGGGTGATGGTGAATGGGCAGGAAGTTAGAAGACAGATCTAACAGGACTTGGCCATGGATGAAAGGCACAAGAGGAGACTCTGAAAGGTGCCGGCGAGAAATATGGTGAACACGAAGGTTGGTGAATCACAGAAATACGTCTCATGGCACTCATTTTAACTGGCCCTTTGTTTTTCAATGTATTTTTCAAACTATAGTCTTTATCAGTGTTCAACATTTCCTGTGCAGTTTCTCCATTCTCTCCATTATCACCCTACCTTGGTTCTGACATGTTTTCAAATTTAAAACTGGAGACATATTCAACCTTGAGGGCTTAAATAATAGAAGCCTCACACTACACAAGTGTACCTCAATTGCTCTGAAACGTACAGACTGCAGACTGAAACAGGGACACAAGAATGAAAGTTAGACTAGATCTAAGGAAACCGAACAGGAGGTACACACAGTCCACCAAATCTATCCTCAGGAGATACTCAGTGCCTTATCCTCCTTCCTTCTCTTCTCCTAACAAATGTTTCTCCCTAGTCAAAATCTAATTGATATTAAAGTGCTCTAAAGAGAATAAAAGACCAAAGTGAAAGAAGTTTCTGGAATCAACCAATGTAAAGTCGTTTATCTTGTTGGTCATTTTTGGCACCCACAAAATAGTATAACAAAGAGATGTTGAATATCACACAATGTGAAATGGTAGAATCTTTAAAATCTAATCTTGGCCCTAACTGTATAATAGAAAATAGAATCCCAAAGTAATTGACAAATTTATTCTATCACATGGGCTTCCCTGATAGCTCAGTCAGTAAAGAATCCACCTGCAATGCAGGAGACCCTGGTTCAATTCCTGGGTTGGGAAGATCCACTAGAGAAGGGATAGGCTACCCACTCCAGTATTCTTGGGTTTCCATTGTGGTAAAGAATCCACCTGCAGTGTGGGAGACCTGGGTTCGATCCTTGGGTTGGGAAGATCCCCTAGAAAAGGGAAAGGCTACCCACTCCAATATTCTGGCCTGGAGAAGTCTATGGGGTCGCGAAGAGTTGGACACAATCGAGCGACTTTCACTTTCACTTCTATCACAGAAAATAGTTGCAAGATTAAACGCACCCCCCCCAACACACACATACACACACACACACACACACTCTTATTAAACTTTAGATTGTAAAGTATCCCATCTATATATAAGGCATCTTTGCATGCTTAGTCATGTCCACCTCTTCGTGACTGTGGACCACAGCCTGCCAGGCTCCTCTGTGCATAGAATTTTCCAGGCAAGAATACTGAAGTAGGTTACCATTTTCTCCTCCAGAGGATCTTCCCAGCCCAAGGACTGAACCTACGTTTCCTGCACTGCAGGCAGATTCTTTACCACTGAGCCACAGGGGAGCCCATTCCATCTATATATATAAGGCCAACCTCAAATTGAGACATTTCTCTACAAGAGAAATATCATCTTCTATTAAACAACCTTTTCTGTAGAAGGTATTTAACTGGTCTTAAACCTTATTCTTTTTCCCCCCTTATACATCTTTTTTCCTCCAGGAAACTGCAGTCTTATCCTGTGGCTTCCCACCATTCTCACATACCCATATACAAAACACATTACATGTAAAGTTGCAACATGAGGTACCTCCGAAGAAATTTAAAATGAATGAGATTGCCATCTGCATTATATCCATAAAAACCCAAACAGATGCAAAGTCACCTTAACAAGTAGCTCCCAGGACAGTTAACTAATATCTGCTTGAGAATATTAACATATCCAGAGAAAAAAAGAATTTATCAATCAGAAGGTGAATGGGAGGCAGAAAAAAAGGAAGAGGGTTCAATTTTGTCAATGCTCTTCCAAGCACAGTCCAGGAGTGAGGAGCCTGAAGTGTGCACTATAGATAGCGGAGGCCATTGGAAAGGATTTCTCCATGGACAGGAGAGGCCCTTACAGAGTCCACTTTCATCCTTAATATTCTCTGTTCAAATCCCAAGCTCATAAAGCAATAAGCAACATGTGAATTATAATTCAATTCCCTACTTAAATTTGCCTACAAAAAGACAGAATGAGCTAAGCATGCCAACAGAAGTATGGAAGTATTCCGCCTAATACGGTCTGCAGTTATACACATGTTCACGTGGCCTGTGTGCATGCACGTGGGGACGGGTGTGTAATCTCCAACCCTCAGTAAGTGAACAAGCTGAATGAGTCCATGAAGGACTCATCTCTTTCAAGCGTGTACTGACAAAACCTTAGATTTCTAAACACACAAAGACTAGTGCCAGTCCCCTGGACTACGGTTATTCTTTCAAGATACTGAATATCTTCCTGCCAATGAACTCTGTGCCCCTTCATGTTAGGGTTAGAGCTTCTACCTCCTCTGTTAGACCTACAGCATGGAACAGAGTATCATGTATATCACAGAAATGTAAGTGCCTGTTTAATTACAATCTAAAATAATTTTTAAAAAATGTGTAATACCGTGGAAAGTGGTGGCAACCACAACTTCCAGGCCGACACTAAAAACTCAATCATTTTCATACTTATTTTTATCAAATCAGTATACTATTATCTAATGTTTCATGCAAATCTACAGCACATTATTCTACATATAGTAACGGATAGTTACCTGTGGTCTGGTAACAGATTACTCTGGCATATCTATATTTCAGAAACACAATTTGACAATATTAATGAAAGATGCAAGGACTTCCCTGGTGGTCCAGTGACTGAGACCCCACCTTCCCAATGCAGTGGGCACCAATTCAATCCCTGGTCAGGGAACTAGATCCCACACGCCACAACTAAGACCCCGTACAGCCAAATAAGATACACATATTTATAAAAGAAATATTCAATGATACACTCAATATTTATCCATCTATCCATACATATACCTAAAACTACAAAAACACTGTATCAGGTGTTACTGCAGTATGAAAATGCACGTTAAGTGCCAAACCCTTCCCCCTACACTATTTTCTCCCTCTCCCATAAGGAAGTTGCAGACTATCAGTTTGTCACTATACACACACACACACACGCACACACAATTTCATTAGATCTAATTATCACTGTCCTCTGTACACAGAAGTGTCCTCTCAGTGACTAGTTGCTGTTTATGGACATAAGTGATGCTGCAAAGACCAATGAACAGACTTAAATACGTAATGTGAAAATATTTTTTTTGCAAACAACAGTTAATAGAGTAAAAAATATGGTTTAACACATGGCAGAATTCTTGAGTTTAAAAAATATCTACTTTTTCACGTCATTCAGAGTTAACGTACTCTGAAGCGAAATTAACGTACTCTGAAGCGAAATTAACGTTTTAGTCTATTGGAAACCAGTTTGAACAAATACAATGCTTTGTCTCCAATCACCATTTTGAGTGAAAGGAAACACTGAACTATCACACTGAACTTTCAGAAGCATACCTGTTAGCATAACACGTGTTAACAGAATAAATGTCCCTAACCCATTAGTGTAAAATGTGTATTACAGGAAGATTAAACACCACAGGACGGAGGAGTGAGTAAACCTACTTTGTAAGGCTGTATTTTTCCAGGTAATTTCATACTTTACGTCCCTAAACCATGAAAGACACAAAGAAAAGTACACATGATGCTGTCATTCCGTGTACATATAAAACAAGATACACATGAGCACATGTCAAAATATATGAAACAGAAAAGCAGAATTTATTGCTCAACGTTAATAAAAATGTGCCATTTGGTATAATGAAATTTGATAAAACCAAAATTCAAGTGTACGGTAAATATAAGATTTTCTACCATACTAATTTTTATAAATGATTATAAATCCTCTTTAGAATTTTCACCAAGAGAAAAGTAATTGTATATCATAAGATACGATTTAAAATTGGTTAATTTTTAATGTAACCTAGGAAAACATTACGGAAAAATACATACTCTCCACATATATATTTGATCAGTTAGCCATCTAATTACTAGTTGATACTGAATGAATAATGAAACTTTTGTCCAAACTAACTGGCAAAAGGCCAAAAACAGACAATGCTGTTAAACAAGAATGGCTCATCAGCATACTATAAAAGCAATTACTTTAAATGGAGATATAAATATAAGTCTTTTATTAGCATGAATAAAGAAAAATTACATCTTTAAGGGAACAAATTTTCTTAGGTCATCCAAATTACCTTATCTTTCATTTGTTCTCAAGCTTCTCTAATTCAACGATCAGGTATTTTAAGTACAAAATTTGTCAGGTAAACTTTAAAACAAGCTCACGTCTCCAAACGTGCCACGCCAGATTTGAACATAGTATTTATTCAAAGTGGCTTCCCAGATGGCTCAGTGGGTTAAGAATCTGCCTGCAATGCAGGAGACGCAAGAGTCACAGGCTTGATTCCTGGGTCCGTAAGATCCCTTGGAGGAGGGCATGGCAACCCACTCCAGTATTCCTGCCTGGAGAATTCCATGGACGAGGAGACTGGCAGGCTACACAGGGTCACAAAGAGTCAAACACAACTGAAGCAACTGAGCACGCACATGTGCATTTATTTAAAACTTGAGTGGACCGATTAGTTTGGGTTTGAGATCATACAGCAATGTTCAGTTTTAATCACTGGTGGGTGGTATTTTTAGTTACCAGGAATGTCCAGGATGACAAATTTTCTCAACAATGTTTTTTTTTTTTCCTTTTGAGGTATTTATTAAACTAGAAACAATTATTTCTAGGTACTTAATACCACCTTCCAGGGCATGATGCGCATCTCTTATAAAGAACACCCAGAATGCTTTTAAACTCAATGATAATTAAGAAACATCACAGTATAACCAGGGTGTTTCTCAAGGAGCTAAGAGCCAGCACCTTTTGGCTACCAGATGATGTATTTCTTGTCCTCTGGAGTACCACCAAGAGTTTCTTACTCACATAATAAATGTACTTTCCTAATGTAGCCTTTACTCTTCAGAGGATCAGATAATTCTGAGTTTTAAAGGTAAACTACTAAGGTATTATTAACTAAAGTGCAGATTTTGTCCAAATTTCACAAAATTTTATGCCAGTGTCCATTATTTGTTTTCATACGTTATTCAAGGTTCCACACTGTATTTAGTTGCATTGAGCCGCTTCAGCTGCATGCAACAAATTCTGCTAAATTCTCTTTTCATTTTTATTCTGTTACAAACATTTTCTAATTTTCCTTGTTATGGCTTCTTAGATACGCCAATCATTTAAAGGTGGACATTTAATTTCCAAATACATGGGGTTTGTAAAGTAAAAAGAAAAAGCATACTGCTAAGGGCAACAATAGAAAGAAAAGACAAATAGGGCTATTTCAAACTTAAAAACTTTTGTAGAGCAAAGGAAGTAATCAACAGAAAAAGCAACCTACTGAATAGGAGAAAATATTTGCAGACCACATTTCTGATAGGGGTTAATATCAAGAATATATGAAGCACTCCTCAACAACCTAAAATCAAATAATCCAATTAAAAATGTGCAAAAGGGGACTTCCCTGGCAGTCCAGCGGTTAAGACTCCATGCTTTCACTACAGGTAGCGTGGGTTTGATCCCTGGTCAGAGAACTAAGATCCCACATGCCACCCTTGCTAAGTCGCTTCAGTCGTGTCCGACTCTGTGTGACCCCATAGACAGCAGCCCACCAGGCTCCCCCGTCCCTGAGATTCTCCAGGCAAGAGTACTGGAGTGGGTTGCCATTTCCTTCTCCAATGCATGAAAGTGAAAAGTGAGAGTGAAGTCGTTCAGTCGTGTCCGACTCTAAGCGACCCCATGGACCGCAGCCTACCAGGCTCCTCTGCCCATGGGATTTTCCAGGCAAGAGTACTGGAGTGGGGTGCCATTGCCTTCTCCTACATGCCACCCAGAGATGCCAAAAAAAAAAAAAAAGAAATGATACTCAACATCATTAATCATCAGGGAAATTCAAGTCAAAACAATGAGATATAACCTCTTATCTGTTAGGCCACTGCTTTAAAAAAAAAAAACACAAAAAGTAATAAGCATTGACAAGGATGTGGAAAAACTGAAACCCGTGTGCACTGTTGTGGGAATGTAAAATGGGGCAGTAGCCAGAGAAAACAGAACAGAGGTTCCTTAAAAAATTTTAAAGATAACTACTATATGATCCAGCAACCCATTTCTGGATATATATCTAAACGAACTGAAAGCAGAATCTTTCAGAGTTATTTGCACATCCATGTTCGCAGCATCATCACAATAGCCAAGATGGGGAACTCAATCTAAATGTCCATCTAAGGATCAATGGGTACAGAAAATGTGGTATATATATATACAATGAATTATTCAGCCTTAAAAAAAAAAAAGGAATCCTGTCATGTGCTACAACATGCATTACCTCAAAGACATCATGCTAAGTGAAATAAGCCAGTCACAGGACAGATGTGACTATCCAACTTAAATACTTCATATAAATGCATTGTTTCCTTTATACGAAGTACTTAAAGTAGTCAAATTCTTCAAATGTAGAATAGTGGTTGGCCAGGGGCTATGAGGACAGGAATTGGCGAACTGTTGTTCAATAGGCATGGGTATAAACCTTACATTTTGCAAGGTGAAAAGTTCTAACAATCTGTTGTATGAAAAGGCACAGCTAACAGTACTATACCGTATACTTAAAATAATTAAATTACTAAATTTTATGTGTTGGACTTGCCCGGTCGTCCAGTGGTTAAGAATCTCCCTGCCAGTGCAGATGACATGAATTCAATCCCTGGTCCAGGAAGATTCCATATGCTTCGGGGCAACTCACTCTGTGTGCCACAACTATTGAGGCCACACATCCCAGAACCCATGCTAGACAAGAAGAGAAGCCGCCACAAGGGGATGTCCACATGCCACAGCTAGAGAAAGCCTGTGCACAGCAACAAAGACCCAGTGCACCCAAAAATAAATAGAATTTAAAAATAAATAAATAAATTGTGTTATTTTTACCGTAATAAAAATAAGTTTTAAAATAATTGTAAAGGAACCAAGAAGAGCTAAAATAATCTTGAAAAAGAGGAACAAAGTTGGAAGACACATACCTCTCAGTTGCAAACAATGCAAAACTATAGTAATTAAGACAGTGTAGAACTTGTACAGGGATAAACATACAGACCAATGGAACCAAGTGAAGATTCCACAATTAAATCCCTCTACATCTATGGTCAAATGATTTTCCCAAAAAGGTATCATGAAATTCAAAGGGGAAAGGAATTGTCAAACAATGGTGCTGGGAACAACTAAGATATCCACATTCAAAACAATGAAGTTGGACCCCTACTCATATTATACACAAAAGTTAGCGTAAGTAAATCAAAGACTTATATGTAAGTGCTCAAACTATAAGACTCTTAAGATAGTGCTAAGTGCTAAGTCACTTCCGTCATGTCCGACTCTGTGTGACCCTGTGGACTGTAGCCCGCCAGGCTCCTCTGTCCATGGAATTCTCCAGGCAAGAATATTAGAGTAGGTTGCCATGCCCTCCTCCAGGAGATCTTCCCAACCCAGGGATCGAAGCCATGTCTCTTATGTCTCCTGCATTAGCAGGCAGGTTCTGTACCACTAATGCCACAAGGGAAGCCCCTTAGAAGAAAACACAGGAGTAAATATTCATGACCTTGAGTTAGAAGATGGTTCCTTAGCACACCAAAAGTACAAACAGCAAAAGAAAAATAAATTGGATTTTACCAAAATGTAAAGCTTCTGTGCTTCAAAGGACATTGTAAAAACAGTAAAACAACCTACAGAATGGGAGAAAATACTTACAAATCTTGTATCTAATAAAAGACTTGTGTCCAGAATATAAAAGGCATTTCCTGGCTGGCTCAGCAGTAAAGAATCCAACCTGCTAATGCAGGAGACACAGGTTCAATTCCTGGATTGGAAAGATCACCTCAAGAAGGCAACCCTACTCCAGTATCCCATGGACAGAGGAGCCTGACAGGCTACAGTCCATGAGGTTCCAAAGAGTCAGACACAACTTAGCAACTAAACACCACCACCACCAGAATATATAAAGAGCTCTTACAACTCAACAACAAAAAGACAACCTAAATGAAAAATGAGTAGAGGATTTAAGACATTTCTGCTATACAGAGAAGATATACAAATGGCCAGTAAGCATATAAAATGATGCCCAACATCAGTAACACTCCAGGAAATTCAAATCAAAATCACTTGACACCCACCAGGATTGTTAAATTAAAAGACAAACAGTAACAGGTTGGAGAGGATGCGAAGAGATTAGAGAACTTACTGTTAGTGGAAATGTAAAATATGCAGCTGCTTTGGAAAATGATCTGGCAATTTCTCAAAAGGTGCAAAGACAGCTGCCACATGACTCAGCAAGTCCCTTCCTAGGTATATCCCTAACGAAAGTGAAAATGGAACACACGCGCACAAATGTTCACAGCAGTATTACTTATAATAATAAAGAAGTCAACACTACCCAAATGTCAATCACTGGAGGAATAAACAAATAAAACATGCTATAGCCATACCAAGGAATGTTATTACTCGTACATTTTAAGCATATGAATTATACCTCAATATATACAACTGGTTAAATTATATATATTAAAAATGGTTAATGGCTCTGATTAGATAGCCCTATCACATAAAACATAACATGCTCCAACTGGAAAGAAACATACAAATTACAAAAATCACTTATTTTACCAAGGATGAAATGGAGGCTCTCAGTCCTAGGTAGACTATAGACTGGGACCTGCCTCTAAACCCAGGCTCAGGGCCATTCTCACTCTGGAGTGGACAGTGGTACAATCTCTCTCCAAGGTGTGATCAGCCAATTGAAATACTGATCATATCAAGGATAGGTGCAGGATTCGTGTAGAGACCAGCTCCTGCCATGCATTCCTTTTAACTACCACATGGCTTTTGTGGGGAAGGTAAAATTATAGCCTAGAAAGCCCCTCCTTCCTCTTCTACTTCTCCTAACACAAACCACAATGAATGGGAACAGAAACACTCGAAGAGAGAAAACTAACATACCCCTGCCTTGATCATGGGAAGGCCACCAGGTCACCTGAGAGGATCAAGGTACAGTCATCTTACTATCTGCATAGAACTTCCCACCCAATGGTCTAGAGACTGGGACAGGGCCCTAGGCTGGCTGGGCACTTAGCTGTCAATTACTGAATGAATATGTATTTCCCTGGGGAGGATCATCCTACCTGAAAAAATGAATGTGGAAATAGCTCATCTCTCCTCTCTGAAACAACGATAACTTAGCCCACAAGATACCATGAAAAGAATTCTCAAGAACTCACCAGAGAAAGTTTCAAGTATAACTATGAAAATTTTAGGCTTGGCTAAAAATGTAAGGTCATGTAAAATTTAAAAATCACTTTATAAGGATTCTGTAATATTGTATATTTTTGCAAAGCTATTGGGGAACACCAAAACAGTTTAGTAAACTGACAAAAATTATTTATATTAGAAAGACAAAAAATATTCTACTCGCCCCTAGCAACAAATATTTTCCTAATTTAAAAAAGTGAACTTGTGTATAGAGAGAGATACAGGTATTATAATTTACCTGTTCAAATGTCTTGAGAATTCTTAAAAAGTAATTCCATGAATCTTTTTAAGATATTGAGTAGCATTTTCCAATCCAAAATTTGCACATATTGTTCTTTATTATAATTTGCAAATAATTCAGTGTTCATTTTTTTCTTCCTTTACACTGAAGCAATGAGGCAAATGCATTTTTAAAGCATCAAGGAATAACACAAAAGATGTGAGAGGGAAATCAACAGGGGGAAACTAACATAAGACTTGAAAACACATATATGACATCCAGGAAATCTCTCTTAAATTCTTTTAGATACAGAAGACATAAGACAAACTGCAAATAGATTTATTCAGCGGCAGGATTTGGCCAGTATAAAAACTAGTTATAATACACCGAATAGTCACCAGAAACATCACTTGTGTCCTCTGAAAGATTAAGAAATGAAAATAAGACTATTCCTTACGGTCCAATATATCGGTTCTCTCCTCAAAGGAAGTTTAGCTGAAACAATGTGACTGACTTAAGCTCCGCACAGGCAAATCTTGGCAGCCCTCAACTCCGTCTATCTCCTTGGCCTGTTAAGCAGAATTCCTTCACAAACTGTTGGTCTCTGCAATAACTCCTACAAAGCTCATTACTGCCAGCGGCAGCCTATCCCCCGTGCTGTGCATTCATCCCCGGGATGCATATCAACATGTGGCACATGTCCTTGACGTGCACAGAAGGGCTGCACCCCAGGACAGCAGCACGCATGACAATAGCGTCTCCCCTCACTTCTCTATGGTTGCTGGGATGTAACCGAGAAATCTAATAACTGTGGCAGTGGGGCCTTTCGGGTTTTCCTTGCCTTTCCAGACAGTGAAGCTGCACAGACACTAATGAAAGGTTAAATGAATAGGAATGGTTGACAAGAGGTACAATAAAGAAGGAGCTTGGTAATCCACAGACACTGAGCAGAGATCCTTGGCTCAAGCAGAGAAAGGACAGCACATCGTCGAGTCACAATATTTAAAACAGCTTGCTATACACAGAGGCTTTTGTGTCTGGGTACACGTCTGGCTTTGGACTGAAAAAAAAAAAAAAAAGATACTGAAAAGGAATTTCAGCATGGGGCACTTTGGCAAATGTAAGGTCATAATAAGAGAAAAATGTTTTGTGTGGGCTGTTACATCTTTGTACTGAACACAAAAAAGCAAGAGACTATGAACTCGTGAACCACAAGTTCCAAAACAATACTGTACATTTTGACAACTATTAAATACTGTATCTGGAGGGCTGGCTTGATGTGATTCCCACTGCTAAGATATACATGCAGTGACTCATTTAGCAGCTCCACATTCTGCCTTCCTTGCAGAAGAATTCCTGATACTTATTTTAGAGTTCTATAGTCAAGTTCTAGTCTTCAGTGGTTTGCTACAAATGATATCAACCGAAACACTCAAGCCACCTTCCACTCTCTGCAAAACTTCCCAGCAGGTTCTTGTAAAGAAAACTGAATTTATCACCCTAGTAATGTGTGAAGTACAAGGTAAACTTTGTTGTAATTCCAAATGACTACAATAGTGAAATGTCCCCAACTAGAATTCTCAATAATGGAATTAACTTTTTTTCAGTGCTCTACTCACTACACCCTAAGGGAAGGTTATGTTCCATGGGGAATTGATTATAAATAATCATAACAAAGCTATTCAAATTACTGAAAAAAAATGCTCCAGAACATCAAGGTAAAAATAAAGTAAAAGAAAAAGAAATTGACATTGTTAGATACAGATTTATTTTTAAAGGGGAAAAATGTATGACTTTGCTATGGCCAAATGTTAGAACATGATATATCTGTAAAAGTGTTCCTATGCATATACCCAAGTTAGAATATAGGTTCTCAATAAATTATAAAAGCGTACTGAAAACATGTTTTAAAACAAGGGAGCCTCTTTGAACAGCCAAATTAAATTATAGCTGAACTCTTGCGTGTACTGAGGGTTCTAATAAGCAACAAATAAAGGCTTTTATTGGCTAGCAACATAATGAGAGCTACTGTGCTGGAGATTAAAAAAAGACCAATCTGGGTAGTTTATCTCACCGGATTATACTATTTACTTAAATGGTAAATAAGTTTGTGCAAAGTAACGCTACTAAAAACTAGCATATAAATATTAAACTGAAATTATGATCAATGACCATTTAAAGTAAATGTATCACAAATTTTAGTGATAAATGTGAAATTAGATAATATTGAATTTAATACCACTTAAGTTCTATTTCTTTAAATTTAACTAATTTATTGATCTCTGATACATCAGCTTTATAAATGGTTTGCTATTTATGCTTATATTGTGAAGTATTTATCTGAAAGGAGTTTTCTCTCCAGAGTAGGGCAGTTCTGCATCAAACTACTTCAAAAAGACAGGAGGTTGTCCGGAGTGAACAGAAAGAAGGTATCCCCTCCTCAGTGATTTGACAGGAAGTTCCAATAAATAGAACTTTGAAGTTGGCCTCTTTAACAGACCTCCATCAGTTGACAAAGCTACAAGCAGTTCTTAGCAAACCAAAACAGATTTAAAATATCTGTGAATGTACTTTGCTTGATCTTCAGACCATCTGAAAGCGAGAACCCTGAAAATTCTATTTTGACTGTTCTTGTAGAAAGTTCTGCTGCTTCTATCACAGCTTAAAAAAAAAGAGAAACTACAATAGCATCTCCAAGCCTAAATACTAAGCCAGTACTCATTATCTACTCTTTTCCTACAACATTCTGATTGCTAGAGTGATTTTTTTAAAAAACCTTAAGTATATCTAATAAAATCATGAGGCTCCCTCTAGCTCTTCAGTGAGGAGTTTACTAACCAATGATCCAATGATCCTATGTAATTCCCATCCAACAGGAAAGACCTGAGGAGGCTGCCTCCCTTTCACAAGAAACGTTTTTCAACTGTTTCTTGTAAGGATGTAGATGGTAAATGAGACCAGCTGCAGAGGAATTCAGAAAGCAGTGCTCCTCAAGTCCGCAACGAGTTAAGAATCTATTCCTTGTTTCCAACCTAAGCTTTATATACAAAATTCTATAAGTGAAACTTTAACCTGTTTAAAGGATGTATACATTCCCAACCTTAGATTTACTCACTTGCTAAAATTAAGTTTAATAAAAAAAATAAGGACATGCAAGAATAGCCATCTACAGAAATTCGAACTTGTAATCTGGTCTCAGTTCTAAGAACGTACACTTAAATTCAGGATTTTGAAAATTTTTTTTTAATATTTTATTAATAGTGTGTTTGTGGTGTTCATATAAAAGAGGCTGGTGGTAATTTATAGAAAACATGTCCATGTACCATAACATTTATACACAACACTGTTAATAATTTTTATTGTTTAATCTTTTATGCCATTCAGCCCTGGATAACTTGGATCTGTCGTGATACAGAAGAATATAAATAATACAGCCCAAGTATGCCATTGATATTTAGTCTACCTTACAATAGCCATAAAAGACACAAAGTCGACTAGCACATCATTTCAAACAAGTGAATATGAAAAAATGCTAAATCCTACTCATTAGGATTATCTTTCAAATACTCAAGGAACATTTAAAATGGTGTGGAACCTTAACTCTAAAATTAAAAATAAAGGGAAACACTACCTTCAAGTCATCACCTATTTGGGGCTCCCTTAATATAAGAAATATTCCCAGAAACAATAACAAAAAGAAAAGCTCCCTCCACCACCCCACCTCTTTTTGAGCCAGTGTCCAATTTCTTCTTTTCTGAACAGCTGTATTATCCAACTTAAGTTGCTCTGCTAATTTCAGTCCCACAAGGACTAACTTGGAAGGCAAAAAAATACAAGAAAAGATCAATTTGCTGGGAAAGATCAAATGAGAAAACTGTGGGGACAGCACCAGGTCAGCGTGTGGAGAACTAAGCAGACCTGTTCTTCATTAACTGTGGCTCTCTGGGGACGTCACACACTACCTGTCCGTGGGCTTTATTGAACCGCCTAACCCGCCTCTCTGTTCCATTCTTCTGGGCCCAAGTGAATCATATCCTGCTGCTGACAAGTTAGCAGGGGACTGCGGCTGCAACATGAAAGTACTTTTCTTTCTTGTCTAAATCAGGCAGATTTTTGAAAAGACGACACAGCATTGACTCGTGACATGGCAAGATGAAACGAGAGGTCTGGGCCGGTCTTGGAGCTGTGCAGATAAAAGTAATCAAATGACACTCCTGGAATGCAAATTGGCATTCTTGACTGCAGCAATTGCACAACCATGAAACATCCCTGACAGCAAGCAAGATTAGGACAAAATGTTATGTAAAGCACTGAACTCAAAAAACTCTCACATGAAAATTCAAACTGTAACACTTACATTTTAATATAGCAGTAGTCACCTCTGCTTTTGTCTGCTGCTTTCTGTAATCACATATCCCTGCCTGACAGGTATCTTACATTTCAGGGGGAAGAAAAAAATCAGGTATTGGGAAGGTATGAATGCCATTAATATTTTTCTTTCTATTTATTTTTTAAAATCACTCGGGGGTTGGTTCTTTTTCAAAGCCTTACATGCAAACAACAGCGAACTTAATATTCTCTGGGGTGGAAAAGACAGTTTGAGACTTTTCTCACAGGATACTCAAATAGAGTTCACGTCCAGGCTCAGTATTGCTTCCCTCAGGTGAAGCTACTCCTGTACTTTGGTAAAGTGATTAGCAATCTGGATTTTAAATACTCTGCTCTCTGGGAACAGAAAGCTTCAAGAGCTTCATTAAGGCTGAACGGTTTAAATAAAGCAGCTACAAATGTAACATAAAACACAGATACCCTATGAAAGTTCACAAGGGATTTTCTTGAGGGGGTGGGGGTGATTCTATTAACTTGCACAGGGTCTCATGACTCGAGTAAGTCCTCAGATCACACACACTACACCAAAATAAATTCCACCACTTAAATAATGTATGTGTGTGCACAGTAATATCTGAAACTGCAGAATACAAAGCAGCGGGTGACAAATGTGCTTAACCACTGTTCAAAGTGACTAGTATTTGGGAATATATGTGTGGACAAATAGTATGTAGGCTAGGGGGCAAGGGAAAAGAAAATAATACCTACAACTGTCTTTTACAGTGTTCTTGGGTAAAATGCCGCTGTAAGAAAAACCCTCAAGTGCTAAATAGATACACTTAATATTTTGTTTTGACACCTCCACTTAAATACAGGTTCCAACCATTGCAACCCTCCACTAAGTACATAAAAAACAATAAAACAGGCCACTTTCTGCCACTTTAATCCTGGGTACACAGGATTATTTTATGATGTCTTTTGTACATCAGTTTTACAACAGCTTGACTCTAGGGTAAATGGGAACCACCGTAAATCGCACGCTGCTTTCAAAACCACTTTAATTTCTGTCAGCGTTACTGTAACCACAGACTTGGGCTCACGCTACTTTTTTTTTCTTTTCTTTTCTTTTTTTTTTTTTTTTTTTTTTTTGGTGCCTGCATTTGACAGTCGCATGTCCTACACTCCAGTTGTGACTTTGATCAGTGAAACAAGAGATGTCACATTAGGGGGAAGGGAAGAGAAAAAAATGCCAACCCGCTATCTCCCTTTCTCTTACATAGTCCATCTACATGCGGAACACGGTATATCAGATTCCCAAGAGGGGGCAACAACAGCAGCAAAGGGTGGGGGCAAACTAAAAGGAAGGGAGTGGTCCAGCCCCATCTCTAACAAATCACTTCCCCGAAAGCGGACAGAGCGCTCAGCACCCGGCGAGTTAATTGCCCGCTGCCTCGCTGCAGAGAAGCCGCTTCGGGCGGAGGGGCTGTGCTGAAATCTCGCTTCGCAAGCCTCCCCATTTCCACCACTTGGACTTGGAACTTTTTTTTTTTTATCTCAGCCTCACTTTACAGAGAATTTCACCTAGGGTTAGGTGTTTGGTTTTTTCCTTTTTTTCTCCTGCCCCCTCTCCGGGCCCCAAATGCCACCCTGCAGTCAATGTGTAAGTAACAAGAATCGGCTAGTGTCGAATTGCACTTCCAAATCGCTGTCTCTCTAAGGTTGATTTTGCTGCCGAGCCTTTTGCACATTCTTCAGAAAACCTCCAGGAGCACTTCCTACATTTTCTTCATTTACAAAGGGAGGGTTCACGAACAGGAGGGCGAGGAGAGGGGAAAAGCAGAGGTGCCAGGGACCGGGCGGCGGTGTCCTCCCCGCGCGGCGCACCAGCGCGCCCAGGCGCCCACGCCCAGCCGCCGGTCCCGCACCCGCGGGCAAGTTTTAAAAGTTACCGTGGGTCCAAACGGCGTGCCTCTCCGCCCCGAGCTCCTTCCAGCGCTCCATCAGCCCCCGCCTTCCTCCCGGCCCGTCCCAACTCCCTGGAGCCGTCCGCTCGCCTGCCGCTCACCTTGCTCGCGGGCCGCGAGAGGGGCGACCTTCTCGAACCCCCGGAGCCCGCGCGCACACCCGCCCTCCCACCTGGAGCTCTCTTCCAACACTCGGGCCAAGTTGATGGGTGATTTCGGGAGCGGGGTGGACTAGGGGCTCCCCTTTCCTGCCCGCCCTCCCTTCTACCTCCCGCCGCAGGACTGGTGGAAAACACGGCCCCCGAGCGGCCCCCGAGGCGCGCGGGCGCGGGGCTCCTTTCTTCGGAAGTCTAGAATAAAAAGGAAAGGAGGGTGGAAACTTCTTACCATCTCCGCATGCTGGTTGTCAAGTGCAGCCCCCGCCTCTTGGTCTCCTCTTAGCGGCCGCGCCTGGACCAGCCCCTCGGCCGCCTCACGCTCCTTCTGTCTCGGCCTTTCTTTCCCTCCCCCTCCCGATTTCCTCCGGGCCGCCGCTCTCGCCGCCTCCGCCTCTCCCCGCCCGCCCGCCCGCCAGCGCGCGCCCTCGCCGCGGCCCCTCTGCGCTCAGGTGACTGATTTACACCCGCGCCCAGGGTCGCAGTGGCTCCCCAAGTCGGAGCCTGCTGAGTTCCCCTGCCTCGTCGGGACAGGAAAAAAAAAAAAAAAGGAACGGACTGTGCCAGGATGGGGGCTGCTGGGGGTGGGGGTGGGGGGGGTAAACGGCGAGGTGACCTCGGACGGACCTTCAAGACCCACAAGTTTCTCCTCTCTCTGCAAAACTGTCGTTGACTACAATGTTGCTTCCCTTTTGCAGAATAAAAGTAGGTTAGTTTAGTTGTTTGTCCGCCGATTTCTACCGGGTTGGTGCAGGAGTATGTATATTTCTACACGCCCCCCCCCCCCGCCCCCCGCGCCCTTGTTACTTTTTTTCCCCCCCTGCTCTTTCTGGGGATGGAAAAACAACTTTGGCGCCCCCCCGGGGGTTGCGGGCGTCGAGGTGGAGGTGGCCGCTAGCGCCCAGCTGTCAAAAAGGAGTGGGGGCGAGCCGAGGGGAGGCTGCGAAACGCCGAGGAAAGGGCGCGAACTTTATTCCGACTGCAGCAAACCGTGCCGTCGCTTTCCTTTTCGGGCACTCGCCCGTCAGGGTCCCCTTTGACCAGTTCCTCCTCCCGAGCCGCCGCCGCCCTCTCCTCGTCTCCCCTTCCCCTCCCCTCCTCCTCCGTGCCCGCCGAGCTGTCCCGCTCGGGGATCAGCCCCCGGTCCCCGCATGCCCCCCGGGGGGCAGGCGAGGGAAGCGGAGGAAACCCCAGGGGGCCAGCAACTTGGAACGAGAACGTGCCGGGCGAAAAGGGCACAAGTTTCGCGCGGCTGATGGAAAAAAGTTTTTTGGTGGCGGCGTGTTTTGTGCCGGCCCAGACGCCGGCTTGCGGCTAGGGCTTCCTTCCCTTTCGCGTGGTCTGGGCCTCGGGCCTCTGGCTGGAGACGCCGGGGGAGAGGAACGAGGCTGCCGCCTCCGCGGATGCCCGCGGGGGGAAGACCGGTCACATCTTTGGGTGACACTCAGCCGTCCCGAGTCACCCTGCCCTGGAGATACAAAAACGCTGGCTGCAGGCTCAGCGCGCACACGCCTGCCGCTGAAGGACATTTCTTAAATGCAGGCAAAACACACTCCCCGGCCGCAAGAATGGGGGGCGGGGGGCGGTGTTTAATCACCGTCATCTTCCTAACGTACATTTTGTGCCAAAAACATCTCCGCGTTGTGCAGATTTATCATAGCCTGAGCAAACTTTCTGCTTATCTGACGGGAGGAAGGCAGGCACAGGTTTGGAGCATCCACTCCCTGAGCACTTGGCAATCAGAATCGGCGAAGGCGAACGCTTGCTTGGCAGAACAACAGGTCTGGTTACCGGTTACTACTAAAAAGAGAAAATCATTCCTCCTTTCTTTTTCTCTTCCCCGAAGTAGAGGGAGAGACTGCCCCCATTGCCTTCAGAGGTCAGAATCAAATTCCTTTGGAAATACACAGCCTTGGATTACGAAGAAGTTTTATTTTCTTTGATGCACAGCCTGCTCTTAAGTTTAATATATTTTCGCAATAATTGAAATTTTCAGGAGCCGTGGCTGACGAGAGAGACCAGGTAGCCCAAGTAGCCACAGCAGTTCTGAAAATGTGATTAGGCTTATTATTCACATGGATCCAACTTTTTAACAGTGGGGCCACCAGCACCTGCAGTTCTGTGTTCTGATTGGGTCCAAATTCCTCATGGTTTCTAGGCCCTTTCAGAACAGGTTTGAAGTCATTTCTGCTTCTGTGAATTCTCTTATCGTGGAAAAGTGTCTGGTGGACACTCCTACAATATTATAGATTAAATTCCTTGGAGTTTTAAGCACATGGTTCATCTGGAGGTTTCTAGTGGGAATCAGAAGATTACTTCGCTCACTATAGTAAAAATCAAAGTATAGACTAGATAGCGAATGACTACCTATATATATTTATATATGCATATCTAAAAAGGCTCATCTTTAAATGATTTGGTTAAGGTGTGGAGCGTGTTCTCTTATTCTATAAACATAACTGTAACATCATCCTATAGTTTGTAGAAACTGATTACACGAGGGCTAATGATGACCAAATGTGCATTCTGAGCCACTCAGGATCATCGCAAGAATTCTCTAGAAATGAGCCAAGTTCAAATGTGTTTTCCGGTATCATGGAGAGATGAGAAAAACGAGTTGCTAATTTCAGAGTCATTACCCATACAAATCCATTCACACACTTACCGCTTTGGACAAGTGACAGACCATCAATTGCCAAACCATTGTATTCACACAGTACTTTTTTGGCTGTGCACCTACACTGGCCAATAGGCAGAAGTTATTCCTCATTGAGCAACCTGTAATTTACATTCCCAATTGGTTCCAGATTTGTCTGTTTTTGATGTTAGCAAACAAACAGTTTATGTGAGGCAACATATGTGTATTTGGGGGTCTGTTGCCTTTCTGGAGAGTCATTATAAAGATGGGGAATATGTTGGGCTGAGGAGGAACCCTTGGAGAAGGTGGAGGAATTTACAGAAGCAATCGGGATAAGAGAATTTCCAGTCTCTTTATTTCCTCCAGTGAGTTTGTATGGCCATTCAGACAAAACCCTAAATCCTTTTTGTGTCCTACAAGACCGCATTGATCTACACCTGCCTGACTCTTTGAACTGTGTCCCCCCACCTCATTTTTCATTCCTCTCATGGACTTCACTGAAGTCACACTGGTTTTCTTTCTCTTCCTTTACCTTGCCAAACTCCTTGTTCTTTGCCCCTGCTGTCCTCTCTACCTGACTGTTTTCCAATGGCTCCTTATTAGTCACCTCCCAGCTGGAACTTCTCTTCAGGCAAAGTAGCTCTTTGCCTACCACCCAAAATACCACTCACTCTTTCTCCCATTACTCGGTCTCTTATATCCTTTAGCAATATCTGAAGTTGTCTTCTTTTTGTGCTTATTATTTTTCTTCAGCTAAAGTGTAAGCTCTGTTGGGGCAAGGGTCCACTTGTTCACTTATAAAATAGTGCCAGGCACAAAATAAACTTGAAAATGCTGTTTGAATGTCTGTGTAAGTGCTCAGTTGTGTTCAGCTCTTTGCGACCCTGTGGACTGTAGCCCACCAGGTTCCTCTGTCCAAGGAATTTTTCAAGCAAGAAAATCGGAGTGGGTTGCCATTTCTTAAGAAAGAAATGTTAAAATCATTACACTGTGTTGATGATGACCTACCTTAAAGCCAGACAAGTTCACTTAAGGAACATGGA
Organism: Bos grunniens; assembly: GCF_055505025.1. Lineage (NCBI taxonomy): Eukaryota > Metazoa > Chordata > Mammalia > Artiodactyla > Bovidae > Bos > Bos grunniens. Next base: position 26,057,505 of record NC_141172.1, on the reverse strand, counting down.
AAAAGACTTCCATATTTATTCTTTCGGGGCATGGCGCAAAACTTTTGACTCCCTGCACCTGTGTGGGTCCCCAAGACTGTTTTAGGGGGGCCGTGAGGTCAAAACTTTTTGTGTAATATTGAGAAATTATTTACCATTCTTACTCACATTCTTCCATCAGTGTACAGTTTCCAGAAATAATGTGACCTCATCACAACAGACTGAATGTAGAAACAGATGCAAAAATCCACCTACATTTTGTTATATCAGGCATTAGATTCCCCAAATTATAAATGCTAATTTTCTCACTCATTATTGTTTTGGAAAACATTTCTTTGTTATTTCAAAATATACATATATATTCATTTCCTGTGGCTTCTGTAACAAGTTACCATAAATTGAGTGGCTTAAAAAACACAAATTATAATTCTGGAAGTCAGAAGTTCAAAATGGGTCTCACTACACTAAAATCAATGTACCTGCAGGCCTACCTTCCTTTCTGGAGGCCCTTGGGGAGAATCCATTCCCTTTCCCAGTGTCTAGAGACCACCCATATTCACCTTGGCTCATAACCCTTCCATTTTCAAAGTCTATAATAGCCAGATATGTTTTTCTCAAGCTACATCAAGCTGACAGTGTCTCCTACTTTCACTTGTAACTACCCTTGTGACTGCATGGGGCCCATGTAGATAATCCAGGATAATCTACCAACCTCAACATCCTTTACCCGAATCACATATAGTTTATTCACAGGTTCTGGTGACTAAGGCTTCCCTGGTGGTTCAGACAGTAAAGCGTCTGCCTGCAATGTGGGAGACCCAGGTTCGATCCCTGGGTTGGGAAGATAACCTGGAGAAGGAAATGGCAACCCATTCCAGTACTCTTGCCTAGAAAATTCCATGGACTGAGGAGCCTGGTAGGCTACAGTCCATGGGGTCTCAAAGAGTTGGACATGACTGAGCAACTTCACTCACTTCTAGTGACTAAACCTGAGCCTTCATTGTTATTAGCAGCCCTCATTCAGCCTACCACAGTATAGTAGCAAATGATGGTTTTATTGTTATTTTAAATAAGAACTATTTAAAAGTTTTCAGAATTTAAATTTCAGATACAGCAAATATCAATAAGCAATTTCCCACATACACAAGAATTTTCCCTTCTTCCACATCTCAAGTTAGACCAAATTGTACTACATCTTTGCTGTGATTGGTTTAAGGATGAACATGTTTCTTAGTTCTGGCCAGTGAAGGTTGAGGGGAGACCCAAATAACAAATACTAGCAAAAAATAATGGAGAAGGCAATGGCAACCCACTCCAGTACTCTTACCTGGAAAATCCCATGGACAGAGGAGCCTGGTAGGCTGCAGTCCATGGGGTCCCTCCTAGTTGGACACAACTGAGCCACTTCACTTTCACTTTTCACTTTCATGCATTGGAGAAGGAAATGGCAACCCACTCCAGTGTTCTTGCCTGGACAGCCCCAGGGATGGTAGAGCCTGGTGGGCTGCCGTCTATGGGGTCACACAGAGTCGGACACAACTGAAGCGACTTAGCAGCAGCAGCAGCAGTTGCAAAGCTGGAGAATGACATGGTTGGATGGCATCCCCAACTCAATGGACATAAGTTTGAGCAAACTCCGGGAGATGCTGAAGGACAGGGAAGCCTGGTGTGCTGCAGTCCATTGGGTCGCAAAGAGTTGAACACAACTGAGAGACTGAACCACAAGTCGCAAAGTCGTGCCTAACACTATTGAGACCCCATGGACTGTAACTTGCCAGGCTCCTCTGTCCATGGGATTCTTCAGGCAAGAATACTGGAGTGGGTATTCCAGAAGGGAAGCCATTCCCTTCTCCAGGGGATCTTCCCACCTCAGGGACTGAACCTGTGTCTCCTGCATTGCAGGCAGATTCTTTACCATCTGAGCCACCAGGGAAGCTCAAAGCTTCCTAAATGTTACAGAGAAGTGGCATTCCTCTGTTGTGTTTCCATGCCAGAATTCCTTCCTATCATCCTTCAAATTTGTGTATTTTTTCCAACTCTTGATAAAAATTTGTCTGGAAATTGGTAGAAGTATTATAACTATTATAGAATAAAAATATATAACAATTGTTCTATAACAATTGAACAACAAATTTGGAAAACTCAGCAGTGGCCACAGAACTGGAAAAGGTCAGTTTCCATTCCAGTACCAAAGAAGGGCAATGCCAAAGAATGTTCAAACTACCACACAACTGCACTCATTTCACACACTAGCAAAGTAATGCTCAAAATTCTCCAAGCTAGGCTTCAACAATACGTGAATCAAGAACTTCCAGATGTATAAGCTGGATTTAGAAAAGGCAAAGGAACCAGAGAGCAAATGGCCAACATCCATTGGATCATAGAAAAAGCAAGGAAATTCCAGAAAAACATCTGCTTCATTGAATATGCTAAAGCCTTTGACTGTGTGGATCACAACAAACTGTGGAAAAGTCTCAAAAAGATGAGAATATCAGACCACCTTACTTGCCTCCTGAGAAACCTCTAAGCAGGTCAAGAAGCAACAGTTAGAACTGGACATGTAACAACAGACTGGTTCTAAATTGCAAAAGGAGTGCTTCAAGGCTGTATATTGTCATCCCGCTTACTTAACTTATATGCAGATTACATCATGAGAAATGCTGGGCTGGATGAATAACAAGCTGGAATCAAGATTGCCAGGAGAAATATGAATAACCTCAGATATGCAGATGACACCACCCTTATGGCAGAAATCAAAGAGGAACTAAAGAGCCTCTTGATGAAACTGAAAGAGGAGAGTGAAAATGAGGGCTTAAAACACAACATTCAAAAAACTAAGATGATGGCATCCAGTCCCATCACTTCATGCCATATAGATGGGGAAGCAGTGGAAACAGTGGTAAACTTTATTTTCTTGGGCTCCAAAATCAGTGTGGATGGTGATTGTGGCCATGAAATTAAAAGATGTTTGCTCTTTGGAAGGAAAGCTATGACAAACCTACACAACATATTAAAAAGCAGAGACATCACTCTGCCAACAAAGGTCTGTCTAGTCAAAGCTATGGTTTTTCCAGTAGTCATGTATGGATGTGAGAGTTGGACCATAAAGAAGGCTGAGCAGCAAAGAATTGATGCTTTTGAACTGTGGTGTTGGAGAAAACTCTTTACAGTTCCTTAGACTGCAAGGAGATCAAACCAGTCAATCTTAAAGGAAATCAGTCCTGAATATTCATTGAAAGGACGGATACTGAAGCTGAATCTCCCATACTTGGCCACCTAATGTAAAGAGCCAGTTCATGAGAAAAGACCCTGATACTGGGGAAGATAGAAGGCAGGAGGAGAAAGGGACCACAGAAGACAAGATGGTTGGATGGCATCACTGACTCAATGGACATGAGTGTGAGCAAGTTCCGGGAGAAGGTAAAGGACAGAGAAGCCTGGCATGCTACAGTCCACTGAACAATCAATGTACTAATTTGAATGAATGCATGAGACAACATGTTTTGGAAACCAAATAAGTCCTTAAATTGATCATTTCAACCTGTGATTTTGTGCAGTGCTATTAACCTCGCTAGGAGATCCTGAATAATACATTATTCAAATACTACCCAAGGTATTCACAATGGACCATGCTGCTGCTGCTAAGTCGCTTCAGTTGTGTCTGACTCTGTGCAACCCCAGAGACAGCAGCCCACCAGGCTCCCCCGCCCCTGGGATTCTCCAGGCAAGAACGCTTGAGTGGGTTGCCATTTCCTTCTCCAATGCATGAAAGTGAAAAGTGAAAGGGAAGTCGCTCAGTTGTGTCTGACTCTTCGAGACCCCGTGGACCGCAGCCTACCAGGCTCCTCCATCCATGGGATTTGCCAGGCAAGAGTACTGGAGTGGGTTCCCATTGCCTTCTCGAACAATGGACCAGTTTTTCGTAAAGGCATTAACCCAAGAAATGCAAAGAGAAAAAAAAAAATGTTCTGAGAAAAAAAAATCTGAACTTAAAAAAGCAACTCAATTTCAGTTTGCAAATCCAAAATTAAGACAGACAAAATATTTTCATCATTAAGAGAAAAATGACTTTCTGTGAAACGACATAAATGCTAATGCTCAACTTGAACATGCTTTTAGACTCATAATTAACAATTTGACCAACATCAGCACAAAACCAAAGGAAATTTTTCTACAAGTGTAAGCTTAATCATGAAACAAAGATCAAGACTGTCAGATAAAGCAATTAATGTTTTCTGAGTTTTAAATTCTTATTTTAACAAAGATAACTTTTAAATATTAAATTTTGTGACTTGATCTTGACATTTTTCGTGAATTTCTTTTGGCATTTTTGTTCATGATCTTCCCCCCCACTTTTTTAATGCTTTCTATTAGATGACCTTATCGGGTGGAATTAGTTTTTATGTATTACTTAAGTATATAATCTCACAAATACATTGGTTCATAATAGTAACAAACCATAATTAAAGAAAACCTCTATCATAGAAAAATGATTCACTATTTTTGATTATGGTCACTCATTATTAGTTAATAATACATAAGTGAAGTGTTATAAAAAATGCAGAATAACTTGTGACTTGGGGAACTCTCAGGAATCCCAATTTCTTCTTCCTGACCCTGAAGATTAATATATCAGAAATTTGAAAATCTGTTTGTCATGCCAAAATATTCTAAAATTGTTCACCTTAGAAGTTGTTTTTAAGCTTTGCATTATTCTATAGTTATCCATTAATCATTTTGTGGATAAATTGCAGCAACATTTATCCCAATCTTCATCCTCTTTGACTCTCAGATGCATTTGATATTGTTGATCAACTTCTTTCCAAAACTCTTCTAATAAAAAAAAAAACCTCTTCTAGTGATTTCTTCCCCACTCTCCTGTGCTGTCTCTTTCCTTCCTCAGAGCCCTCTCCACCCCTTCATACTCACTCCTCCCCACACACAATGTGAAATTTGCCCAGGAGGTTAAAACTCAGTTTTTCTCCTTTCTTTTTATTATGTTCTTCTGGAGTATCTGAAGCATAGACTGCAACCTGATCTCTGTAGCTATTCTGTTTGCCACAAATCGAGTCCCTCGTTTATAATGTCCAAGTGGATCTTGCTAACTGAATGTTTAACAAATACAGCTCGAACTTAACCCAACACTGAAACCATCAATAACCCTTCCAAATTACTCTTCCCAACATAAGTTTTTCTGCCTTTTCTGTTCTATTCAATTAAGGACAAACTGTATACTCATTTTTGAATCAGTTTTTATTTGCCTTTCTTTCCCAAATCAAGTCATTTACTAAATCACATGGAAGTTCCTTCCATTCCCGTCCATTTTTATTTCATTCAGGTGACCACCATTCTTTCAGGTTAACTATTGTGACAGTTTTTCAATTATATTCCTTACATTAGCCTTCTACACCCATTCTAATCTATTTGCTGCCAGACTTGGCCTTTTTCAATTCTGTTTTACTACACATCTTTCCCCTGCATAATAAGTGGCAAAATAAATGAATCTTCATCTCACCCTGTCACGGTTTTCTACCATGTCAAGTCAAATTATAATATTTGCTTTTCAAGGTTCACTTTTATTCAACTTTCAAATTGTACCTGGTGCCTAGCAGTTGTTCAATAAATCAATATTGAATGAATGAATGAATGGCTTACCATATCTACACAATGAACCTGCTGCTTTAGTAGGATAGACTTCCCAGAAAGCATGCATGTTCACTTTTACATTTTTCTTTTGATTTTTCATTCAGATGTATTGTTTGCTCTTTACCACTTCATGTCTGTGCCAACTTATTCCAACTTCTAAAGGTCATTTGAAGCTGCTCAGAAAAAGAGACACAACTACATAAAGATCATTTAAGATTATAGTTAAAATTTACTGAGTACCTACTAAATGTTCTTTCTTTCTTTCTTTTTTTTTTTTTGTATATTATTGAATCTTCCCCAAAACTGTAGATTTAGGCATGATGGATGAGATGAAAATGAAGCTCTGAATCTCTAATTATCTTGCCTAAGGACACCTAGTATGTAAGGGAAAGCAAAGACTGCGTCTCTGGTCTAGATTCCAGTCCTGAAGTTGCACTGGTCCTTCAAGCATCTGATCATATGCTGCTTCCTGCATGGAACCTCTTTCTCTCTCTCCCCTGAGCTCCTGCAACCTGTATAGTCTGGGTGATTGATTCATCAGCTAATCACGGGCTGTTATATAACTGTGATTGTTTAACATGTGTCTGTCTTATCTCCTTCATTAGAAACTAAACTCTTGGAGGTCAGAGACCCTACTGGTCCCACATTTCTCAACTCCCCAGCATCTTGGTAGACTGACAGGTTCATGAACAAAGATATTTAATGAAATAATTTATGAAAACAAAGTTCTAATTCTTAGATGAAATCATTTCAGATGAAAAACATATTCTCTAGGAATTACACTTCCTCTCATCACAGACTCAAACATTACATGAACTTAGAAAAAGTTTTGACTCCAGCTGTATCTGGATACCAGGACACTGGGACTGGATCATTTACTTTTACTTTAATGGGATGCTGTTTTGCTGCTTCGCTTGTGTTGTTGTGTCATCTCAAGCAGTTAAAGCCCTCTTCTGAGTTATATGAATAATTGTGATGTAACGGTGTTGAGCAGTGCCCACTTGGGAATCTTTCTCATCTCCTGTGTTCTCTGTAGTTATAAAGCCAAGTCACCTCTCTCCTACCAAGAAAATATGTATCTCATTTTTTTATGTACCCCATACTTCTTGCTCTATTCATGTATAAATGTTTAGCACTTGCCCTGAGAATACATTTAAAAGGTGCTTCATTAGTTAAATTTTAAGGCCCTCATTCTTATCCTACCCTTATGAGTAAAATGTCCTAAGTCACTTATCTTCTAATCTGCCTTATATAAGTGAAGCCATTTATTATTTTGCTGGACTAATGCTATTTCTTTCTATAGAATTGTGGCTCAATTTGTCTAGCCTAAAAAAAAAAAAAAAAAGGCCAAGTATCTAGTTCAATGCTCTGAATCTCTCCCTAAGTTAACAATCAAAGTCATACACTTTCAAACACAGTTTGGTTTTGTAGCCAGATAAAACACAATAAGTAATCTATACATGAGTCCGTCAGTCATCAAATTGAGACTGATGGCCCTTTTGATAAAGTTGATGAGGTTAGAATGCTGCAGGGCTTCTGGCAAGGTGTAAAAAGGCCAAAGGTTGAATTTAAAACCTAGTTTACCTAGAGATGGCCCTGTTTACCTGCAACTGAGCTACTGGATCTTCTGGGAATCAGAAAAAAAAAGGAACTAACATTCACTGAATACCTACGGGGCACTCTACCCAGACTGTCTCATTTCATTTTCTCAACAACCCTTTGAGGTAGTTATCATTCCCATTTGACAGATAAAGAAATTAAAACTCTAGAGATTAACTAACTTTACAAAGGCTACAAAGCACAATTCCCCGAAAGGAAACCTAGGATTATAGCACAAGCTACCAGTTCCTGTGTCAATGTTTTGTCCACTAACTGGCATGTGTACTAACTGACCATATGGTCTCCTGCCCTCTGACCCTTATATCACCAATGACTTAGTTATCCAAGTCACTTAGTTACATAGCCTTCATATGCACTCCCAGCCAGCAAAGAGCACTGATCATTTGTTTGGCCCTCTATCTTCTCTATTCATATTAAGTATTAATACATCATGTGCTTTTCCAAATGCAGCCTTATATTTTGGTCTTTCATTCTCTTTCAACTTTCATACTAATAATGGAAAAATAAAACTTGTGTTTATTTCTAGCTTAGAGAGAAATTTTCTATCCCAAAGATTTTCGGTATAGTAAGCATTGACAGTGTTGTTCTTTATGATTATTTTTTTGAGAAGCGCCTTTTGGCATAGCAGGCAAAAGCAGTCTGGTGGCTTTGTGTGATTGCTGTTCGCACTTAGTAATGAATAAATTCTGTTGGCTCCTTAGGAGGAGTCAGGAGGGAGTCACTGGTTTAGTAGAGCTGTGGCCTCAAAACACCAAGCCAGCTCATCAGTGCCGCTGATCTCGTGCCCTTCCTCTGGCAAACCATGTGTCGGATGTGGTAGGAAAAAAAAAAAAAAAAAAACTCCCTTTCAGCAGCAGAATGTGTACAAGCTACACCCTGAATTATCCCATGATGACCTTGCAAATGCAACACATGCCCTTGTGACCACAAGTCCCAACAACTGTAATTTCCTTTGCTTTTCATCAGAGTTTTTCTGCTGCCTGCAGCAGGCACAGTGTGCTAGGGTCCAGCTGCTCCCCAAAGCCCAGGACACCTGCCCTCCATCCTTTATAGAAGAGTGTCCAGTAGAAAGCTGACCTCGCTGCTTATGCAAACTCCAAGTTCATATTCCTGGGTGAACTGGAAAGCCTGGCTAATGTTTACTATGCAGCCAGCCTGCATTCGGGGGATATTACCTAATGCACTTGCTGAAGTCATTCCAAAGATCATTATTAGGCAATTTCTTAGAGCAATCCATGGGCTGAAGTGGCATTTCCCCCAAGTGACATCACTGATGGGTATTTCATTTACCCAACACATATCTATTTAGCACTTACTAGATTGCCAGGCACTGCTCTAGGTGCTGAAGAGAAAGCCCTGACTAGGGTAAAAAGTCATCTACTTTTCCTGAGCTTACTATCTCATGGGAGAGACACAAGTTAACAAATGTGAATTCAAAGTGTGACAAATCCTTTAATGATAATAAAATAGGGCGCAGTAATCCAGAGTGAGTATATGTGGGGTATTGGCGGGTGGATGACTTTGGAATAAAATGTCACATTGGACGGTCAAGTTTTCTCTGAGGAGGTGATACTCTGCTGAGATTAGCATCATAACAAACCTTGTAAAGATCAGTGGGAAGCTCCCCTTAGGCACAGAAAACAATACCTGCAAAGTCCCTGAGGTAAGGAAGGAAGTTAAAGATTAGTGTGGTTGGTGTGTCCTGAGGGAAAGGAAATAGTGTGTGTTGAGGGTGTTAAAGTTGGAGTGAGAGGCTGGGCACTTCTATGTAAATTAGTGAAGTCCCAAAGATGTTTGTACTTCCAGGTGAGATAAGATTCACCCACCAGAGAATCCACAGTTGGACTGGGGGAAACATAGGACTTGGGGACCATGGTAGGAATTCTCAGTGATTTTCCCTCTTTCCAGAATTATCTGGAGGCTGGAATTTATAGTCAGTGCAAATGCTGACCCCAAGTTCTAGAACTTGGTCCCTACCACCACCTTTGCTTTGTCATTGTTGTCATTGTAGATTTGGAGGATCTCCTAAAAATTCAAATGATAGTATCCTTTTAAAAAAAATGGTAGCGACATATTTTGTTTGCATTACACTCAGAGTAAGATATGGACATGCAAGATGAGACATTTCCCATAAATGCAAAGTAGCTTGACATTTAAAATATTGGTTTGGCCTAAAGGTTCATTTGGTTTTCGGTAAGAGGTTATGGAAACACCCGAACAAACTTTTTGGCCAACCCCATAAATATCTCAGTACCCCAATATGTATTTGTTAACCACATGATTTCTAAACCATATTCAGAAATGCTTGCACTCAAACTTCTAGGACACCTTTGGCCCTTACTCTGACTCTCCAAACGGCTCTCTGGAAGCTTTCCTGTGTGCCTTCATCCTCCCCGAGCTAATGGGTTCCCCTCCAAGGAACACTGTGTGGTCTCATCAGCCAAAAGGCGACATACTTGTGGTTTGGTGCAGAGTGAACTGGGCCAGGAATCTGGGGAGCAAGTCTTTATTCCCATCATTGCCAGTCATTCTGGGATCTTGAGCTAATCAAATCCTCTCTGTTCTTTAATTCATACCCATGCAAAATGGAAAACATAATATTGTGATGGTGCTCTGAACACGCGCAGCCAAATCTGATGGGAACAAAACACTTAGGGTTTTTTTGTTTGTTTGTTTCAAGCTCAGAGACGTGATCTGGAAACCTCCGGTCACAGAGATTAGGAACTTACATGGGAATCTAACATCAAGTAAGATGGGGAGAGTTTTAGTCTATTTCAGATATGAGCATTCAGACCTGGTTATTGTGTCTTCCTGGAGAAGGCGATGGCACCCCACTCCAGTACTCTTGCCTGAAAAATCCCATGGACGGAGGAGCCTGGTGGGCTGCAGTCCGTGGGGTGGCGAAGAGTCAGACACGACTGAGCGACTTCACTTTCACTTTTCACTTTCATGCATTGGAGAAGGAAATGGCAACCCACTCCAGTGTTCTTGCCTGGAGAATCCCAGGGGCGGGGGAGCCTGGTGGGCTGCCATCTATGGAGTCGGATACCACTGAAGTGACTTAGCAGCAGCAGCATTGTGTCTTCCTGTGGAGATTGTAATGAACAACAGTGATGGGGAAGAGGTAAGCAAAAGCCGGATGGCTTAAACATCACATGCAGAATGGCTTAACATTCACCTTTTTATGCTCTTCCAATATAGCAACATCCCATGTTTCTTAAAGTCATTGCTAACTAACTTGGCCCCAGGATGAAAGGTTCTATTTCAGCTCCAGTTCAAGTAAGTTTATCAAATCCTGACTTGGAGGAGCCACTGTCCTCCCAAAGAAAGGTAATTGTAATGCAATTGCTTACAATGTAGTAGGAAAATATGCACCGTGAAGTGGGGCAAGAGAAGTGTCTTCAACAAAGCCCAAATTAGACTTGTGGGATGTCTAGGGAACTTAGACTGTTCTGGTTCAAGAAATAACTAGGAAGTCGTATTTGATGGACATAGAAAGATGTCCACAGGCAGAGGGGTTTCCAGGTGGAGGAAAATAAATGTGCAAAGAAAGAATGTGCAGGAAGCATGAAGTATTTGTTCAGGATGAGGAAAAGGCAAGTAGTGAGAGCAGTTATTGTCAAACCTGGCCACACAACTGCATTCACTAGGGAGCTTTTAATAAAAACACAAATTCCTGGGCTCCTCCCCAGACCTTATGAGTGAGAACATTCAAGGATAAAGATATAAATTAGTTTTTTTTTTTTTAATAAAAAAAGTTTTAATTTTCCAAGTGATTGTAATGTGAAACTAGGTTTGGAAATCACTGGAGTAAGTTTTACGAAACTGAAAAACTGTGCCATGGTTGGCCATGCTGTAGAATCATGTTTTCTAAACTCTAGTTTTGAAAATAAATTTAGTGAGTCTTATTATATATTTTAAGATTTTTTTTCAACATATCAGAAAGCACTATATGGTGCAAGGGTAGGAAATTTTTGTGAAAGATTTTTTCTGTTTAAGTATGTGTTTGCTTATGTATATGCTTATGTTTCCTTTATACAGTGTAAAATATATTTCTTGCTGATTTCTTCAGTCAAAGCAAAAAATGTAAAGATATGAATTACAGGAGAAGATTATATTTAATTTGGTTGGCACTGGGGAGCTAGAGAAGCTTCTGAACTGCAGAGTGACATGGTCAGATTTACATGGGTGAAAATTATTCAAGCAGCAATGTATAAGATGGACTGAAATGAAAAATAAAAGGAAAGAATTTGAATTAATTAGAATCTATAACTTCTTAATTTTAAGAATCAGACATTAAAACACATAAACACTAAGATTATTTATATTTCTAATTAACATAGCATTTTTATTAGGCCAGAAGGCACATCAGGATAGATTAGGACTTCCAGGTATTATGAACAGCAATTATTACTGAGCCTCTATTAGCCTGAAGGTTGTGATTAAGTATACTCCTCACTGTACAAATTCTAAAAGGAAAAAATGAGGAAGTACTTAAAGATGTGTTCCAAACAATTCAAAAAGTGAGTTTTAGTCTAAAATAGTCATTAAATTATAGATGGTAAAAGGATTTGAATAGACAATTCTCCAAAGAAAATGTACAAATGACCAATAAGCACATGGACATCATTAGTCATTAGGGAAATATAAACAAAAACAACACCAAACACATGCTACAACGTGGATGAACCCTGAAGACATTTTGCTAATTATAATAAGCTTGTTGTAAAATGACAAACACTATATGACTCCACTTATTTAAGGTACCTAAACTCATGGCTCCAAATAGGAAAAGGAGTTCGTCAAGGCTGTATATTGTCACCCCGCTTATTTAACTTATATTCAGAGTACATCATGAGAAACGCTGGACTGGAAGAAGCACAAGCTGGAATCAAGATTGCCGGGAGAAATATCAATAACCTCAGATATGCAGATGACACCACCCTTATGGCAGAAAGTGAAGAGGAACCAAAAGCTGCTTGATGAAAGTGAAAGAGGAGAGTGAAAAAGTTGGCTTAAAGCTCAACATTCAGAAAACGAAGATCATGGCACCTGGTCCCATCACTTCATGGGAAGTAGATGGGGAAACAGTGGAAACAGTGTCAGACTTTATTTTGCTGGGCTCCAAAATCACTGCAGATGGTGACTGCAGCCATGAAATTAAAAGACGCTTACTGCTTGGAAGGAAAGTTATGACCAACCTAGATAGCATATTGAAAAGCAGAGACATTACTTTGCCAACAAAGGTCCGTCTAGTCAAGGCTGTGGTTTTTCCAGGGGTCATGTATGGATGTGAGAGTTGCACTGTGAAGAAGGCTGAGTGCCGAAGAATTGATGCTTTTGAACTGTGGTGTTGGAGAAGACTCTTGAGAGTCCCTTGGACGGCAAAGAGACCCAACCAGTCCATTCTAAAGGAGATCAGCCCTGGGTGTTCATTGGAAGGAATGATGCTAAAGCTCTAATACTTTGGCCACCTCATGGGAAGAGTTGACTCACTGGAAAAGACTCTGATGCTGGGAGGGATTGGGGGCAGGAGGAGAAGAGGACGACAGAGGATGAGATAGCTAGATGGCATCATTGACTCAATGGACATGAGTTTGAGTGAACTCCGGGAGTTGGTGATGGACAGGGAGGCCTGGCGTGCTGCAGTTCATGGGGTCACAAAAAGCTGGACACGACTGAGTGACTAAACTGAACTGAACTGAAAGTCATGGAGATTGGAGAAGGCAATGTCAACCCATTCCAGTACTCTTGCCTGGAAAATCCCATGGGTGGAGGAGCCTGGTAGGCTGCGGTCCATGGGGTCTCGAAGAGTCGGACACGACTGAGCGACTTCACTTTCACTTTTCACTTTCATGCACTGGAGAAGGAAAGGAAATGGCAACCCACTCCAGTGTTCTTGCCTGGAGAATCCCAGGGACAGGGGAGCCTGGTGGGCTGCCGTCTATGGGGTCGCACAGAGTCAGACATGACTGAAGCGACTTAGCAGCAGCAGCAGCAAGCTCATGGAGATAGAAAATAGAGTAGTAGTTGCCAGGGACTTATGGGAGACAGGAACGTGAAGTTACTGTTTAATATATACAGAGTTTTAGTTTTGTAAGATGAAGAGAGTTCCGTAGATAAATACTGGTGATGGTAGGGCAACACTGTGAAGATACTTAATGCCACTGAACTGTACACTTAAAAATGATTAAGGGAACTAACTTCGTTGGTGGTCCAATGGTTAAGACTCTGCTTCCACTGCAGGGGGCACAGGTTTGATCCCTGATTGGGGATGTTCCACATGCCACTGTGGGGCCAAAAAGAGAAAAAAAGATTAAAATGGTAAATTTTATATGATGTGTATTTACCACAATTAAATGTCTTAAAAATAAATAGCATTGAGATACCACTTCCCACCCACTAGTAACTGGTGATAATTAGAAAGACAGATTATAACAAGTGTTGGCAAGGACATGGAGAACTTGGAATCCTCATGCATTGCAGGTGAAGATGTAAAATGGTATTTAAACATGGAGTCTGTTTCTAGGTGTGTTATACCCAAAAGAATTGAAAACATATGTCCACACAAAAACTTCTAGAAGTGTTTATAGCAGCATTATTCACAACAGCCAGAAAGTGGAAACTACCCAAATGTCCATCAACTGATGAGCTGATAAACAAAAATGGAATATCTCTATAATGGAATATTATTCAGCCATAAAAGGAATGTAATACTAATACATGCTATGAAATGGACAAATCTTAAACACATGCTAAGTGAAAGAAACCAAACACAAAAGACCATGTATTGTATGGTTCCAGTCATATGATAGAAAGTAGATTGGTGGTTGCCAAGAGCTGGGAGAAGAGGCTAATACCAAGGGGAGTGTGATTGGGCAGGTTAGTTTCCAGCAAATTTTATAGCTGCTTCGTTTGGCTACTGAAAGTTCTGATTTGGAACTAGAAGACTTGGGAGAAAGGAAATATTTCTGTGTGGTTGTAGATACGTGAATAACAGACCTCTATAAGAACATAGAGGAAACTGATGACACTAATTGCCTGTGAGATAGAATCGGATAAGGAGAGAATTTCCACTGGATGTGTCCATCCCAGAGCCAGCAGCAACTGCCTCTCATGTGAACCAGGCTATCCCTTGCAAGCAGCTCACTCTTCCAGGTCCACGGAACCCAAGTGAAACCAGTTGGGGAACAGCCCAGGCAACCCACAGAATTGTGGGCAATAATAAATTGCTGTTTCATACCATTAAGTTTCAGGATTGTTTATTACCAGGAAAGACTACATCAATGAGTAAAGTACGTTCATTTTTATCCAGCATGAGCTGTACTCTGGGCTAGGCAGATTCCTTGTTTGTTTTATACCGCTGCTGATATTCCTACGCTGCGCCTATTATAGTCCACCACACACACCGTAGGCACTCAATAAATACTTGTTAACTAGCCCCTACACACATATTAGCCTTCGGGTATATTTATATTTCTAAATGCACTAATTTACTAATTTGCAAACTGCTGAAAATCAACATAATTATCATCAACAATTTGTATTGCTCTCATATCACAAGTGAAACAATAGAACGTATAATTGGGATATTGCTCCCTGGCTGCGGTGGATGATAACAACTGTCATAATAATGCTGGTAAGATTATACAGTGAGTTAGCCCTCAAATGTGGGTTAATAAATGAACCAATGGACTTCTGTAAGTGAAACCCTAAGACCATTTTTTAAATTGCCACTAAAATTGTACTGGGTAGAGTCATAATAAACAGATCAATGCATCTTGGCAATAGAGCAGACATCCTTCTACTGATAAACTAATAATCCCTTGCAACTTGTTTACATAGCTGTCTCACTTAATACCAACATCACAAAAATAACAACAATAAATATGCTTCTCTGGAAGAAAAGCAAAAACAAATGAGGAAACTGGAAAATGTCAGTATGAAAAATCAGCTAACTCAGTGATAAGGAACTTCACAGATGCTAGTGTACTCTTTGGGAAGTTGCTATCCTTCCCACTTTGATAGCAAATCATAAGGCACTTGGCATGCCACCAAATTTTCTTCCGGTAATGGAACACTAATGTGCTTGACCAACAGAGGCTATGCTATGATGATGTGCTAAAAACACATCAGTCTGAACTGCAAGCTATCTATACATATATTTATTCCAAGAAGCTTTAAGATGTGTTGCTGCTCTTGTTTTAATCCTCAGGATCTCAGGGAAACCATACAAAAGATTTTGAACAGGACTATGTGAATCAGGGAGTCAATATTGGAGCAGAGATTAAAATGGTGGGGCCCACATTGCAATTTCATATTGCAAGGTGCTCCTAGTCAAAGGAGGTCCATAGAGCATAGCTGGAGGGGGAGGAGGAGGAGGACCAGCTATCCCAGGTGGTCTTCCTCCATTTCAGGGGTTTGGCTTCAACCGGCCCACCTGTCTTCTAGGCATAGTATCTCTGGTGTGTGGAGAGCAGAGAAGAAACTGAATTCGTTCTTCCTAAATGAGACGGATGCAAACACCTTGAAGGGTGCAGTCTCTCTAAGGACTCACAGAAGTGCTCATCTGATTGGTAACAGTCCTCAGAAAACCTCTAATCAGTGACTGCTCACAACCTGATTTCTGGTCCTGGGTAGTGGTCCAACATACTTGCTTTGTAAGTATGGAAAGAGCTGCCTTAGGAAGGGAAAGGTGGGAGTGGGTGAGTGGAGAAATTCTGAATGATAAAAACCTTCTCCTTCCAAGGTCCTGTTACGTTCCTTACATTTTTTAATGTTAATACTAGGAGGCACTTTTGGGAGTGGGGAGGTGCCTTTGACTCTGGAGAATGTAATTTTTTAATCTTTTAAATTTTCAACTTTTTTTTTAAAGAGTAAATATGCTCTGGGTTATGAAAGTTAAAAATATTATAAAATTGTATAATATTGAATGTAATTTACTTTCATGTACACTCCACTCCAGTCTCTGTTAATATTTTGGTGTATATTTCTGATTCTGGAGAAGGACGAGACAGGAAGCTAGGACCTAATGGATTGCAGCTGGCTAGAAACTTTGAGGAAGTGAGTGCAGAGTCCCCCTGGTCATTTAAATGCAGTTTAGGGAAAGGACTTCCCTGGTGGCTGAGATGGTAAAGAATCTGCCTGCAATGTGGGAAACCCAGGTTCAGTCCCAGGTTGGGAAGATCCGCTGGGAAAGAGAATGGCTACCCACTCCAGTATTCTTGCCTGGAGAATTCCATGGACAGAGAAGCCTGGTGGGCTACAGTCCATGGGGTGGCAAACAACTGGACATGACTGAGTGACCGACAAGGTAAGGAAGCAGAAAGTCCTACTCAGTAATACATCCCTGGCACAGTGGCTGTCAAATCCCTTTAGAAGAGGGAATATTCATCCAGTTTAATGAGTAGCATCTTCATTAACCCTGATGCAAGTGCCAGTAACTGTAAAATACCTTTTCCTTTCTATTTACCCCCAATTCAAGCTCAATCCCAATTTTTCCTTAATTTTTTGCATCCACTTACTGGTCATACCACTCATTTTAGCATGCAGAGAAACTAACCTTATACACATGGACACTCAAATATTTATCACATGAATGAATGACCAAAATCCTTCACTGGGATCAGCAAATGTAACTTAAGATGAAACTAATAAAGTATCAGACTGAGGGTTAAAAAATCTTTACTAGTGCATTGAGTGCTTTAAATATTTGAGTCTTACATCAAGAGAGACATATTTGAAATAGAGGTTACTCAATGATGCTTAGAGGAATTCGTATCTGCTTATTTGACTATAACAAGAAAATAAAATTATTCATTAAATGTCTTCTGAGAGACTGTTGACTGTAGGGAATGTAATCTTTTCAGCCTGTGTCCCTCAGCCTGAGGCACAGGACCTAGCTTGTAACTGGTAGTCAATACATGCTGGATAAATTATTGACTGACCAAAGAAAGACTCCACTGAAATGAATAGTTGGGGTCAAATGAGAAATTTTCCAAATATTATGTGGAATAAATAATATTTCAAAAATAATATTTCAATATTTCAAAACTAAAATATTTTCTGTAATAGTATAAATTAATTGGGGAAGTATGATCAATATCTGAGCTGCTGCTGCTGCTGCTGCTGCTGCTGCTAAGTCACTTCAGTTGTGTCGGACTCTGTGCGACCCCATAGACAGCAGCTCACCAGCCTCCCCCGTCCCTGGGATTCTCCAGGCAAGAACACTGGAGTGGGTTGCCATTTCCTTCTCCAATGCATGAAAGTGAAAAGTGAAAGGAAAGTCGCTCAGTCGTGTCCGACTCCTAGCAACCCCATGGACTGCAGCCCACCAGGCCCCTCCATCCATGGGATTTTCCAGGCAAGAGTACTGGAGTGGGTTGCCATTGCCTTCTCCGAGTATCTGAGCAGAAACAATTAAAAGTAGTTGTTATTTTATTTTCATTCTTTCTTGGTAATATATATTCTTGGAAAAAACAGTAAATTACCATTGTATGATTGTGATAGGATTTGTAAAGAAATCAAGATAAGTGATAAAAATGAAACTGTTAGTCACGTCTGACTCTTTGCAACCCCATGGGCTGTAGCCTGGCAGGTTCCTCTGTCCATGGAATTCTCCAGGCAAGAACACCAGTGAAAGTTGCTCAGTCGAGTCTGATTCTTTGCGATCCCATGGACTATACAGTCCATGGAATTTTCCAGGCCAGAATACTGGAGTGGGTAGTCGTTCCCTTCTCCAGGGGATCTTCCCAACCCAGGGACCAAACCCAGGTCTCCTGCATTGCAGGCGGATTCTTTACCAGCTGAGCTACCAGGGAAGCCTGAGAATACCAGAGTGGGTAGCCATTCCCTTCTCCAAGGGATCTTCCCAATCCAGGGATCAAACCCAAGTCTTCCACACTGCAGGCAGATTCTTTACCATCTGAATCACCAAGGAAGCCCAATAAAAGTAAGCTATATATTTTTTGCAAAATTGACTATAAATAGTAAAGTAAAAGTAAAACTATAAAAAAGTAAAACTCAGTTTTGCATTAGAATACTATTTAAATTTTTAAAAATCTCCATTGCCTGCCCTTCTTTTTTAGGGGAGGAATAACACAATGGAAGAGATTTTAGCATGATTTGGTGTCATCATTGTCATCTGAACCCTTTTGGGGGGAATGTCACAAAATTAAACTAGATATTCTCTGACTTTTGATTCTAAAGCTACAGAGAAAATTTAGAAACTAATTTCTAGACTAAATTATATATTTTTTCAGAAAATATAATTTAATTATTTTCTTCTTATAGTGTTATATATGAATTCTAGTACTATGCCATCAGTGAAACATTGTTGAATGAGAGAATTTGATGTTTCCTTATATTAACAAATTGTTGCTCAGAATTAAAGGTAGTCTATGTTCTCAAATTTCAGGTTATTAAGCACTGATCACCTACTAAACACAATTTCTGTTATTAACAAAGGGATACTTGAGTGACGATCCATCCATACTGCAGTCTATTTTTTTTCATTGGGGGGAAAAATGACACACAAAAGTTGTCATTAAAACCTCACAGTGTAAGGCAGCTATTGATGTGAGTATAGAGTTTCCTGCTGTTTTGCAAGGAGAGGTCACCCAGACACAATTTGGGTTCAAGTTCACGGTTCGTATTCTGCTACCAACCAGCTATGTAGCCTTGAGAAAGTTTATATAACCTCTGCTACACAGAGCTCTCCATAGGAAAATGGCTTTAAGAACACAGCTTCCTGAGGTTGAAACTATTAAATAAAGCAACAAAGGAAAAGGGCCTATAAAACGAGCTAACATTCAATGAGTGCCCATTCAAGTACCATGCTATTGATATTTCATAGACTCTTACAATGTCCACTTTCAGAGGAAGAAATTGAGGCTTAGAGAGGTTGACTATTACTTTGAGGTCACACAGTTATTAAGTGGCTTGGGTAGGGCTCTTCTAGGTAGATCTGACTCTTGAATATGTCTTTAACCATCACATTTTACTGCCAACAGTTTCCCATCCAGTAAGAGAAATAAAGACTGCACAGATATCAATCCACCATAAAATAAAATAAAAGCTATAAAAAAGGTCAATAAGAGGGAATAGGAGGATGGAGATATTATTTCCAGCTAGTGGATCTTCATGACAAAGCTCCCTTTAGGAGCTCAGGTCAACCAGGGAAAACCAAGATGTGGTGGGGTTTTGGGTTCTGAAAAAATATGTCATGTACTTGGCGATCTGGGGAAAAGCCTGCAAGTTGATGTTCTCAGTGGACCCTCAATGCCAGTGTTCCATTTCTAACTGTATAAAAAGCCCCATTAGAATCAATTTGTTGTTTAGTTGTTCGGTCATGTCCAGCTCTTTTGCAACCCCATTGACTGTAGCCCAACATGTTCCTCTGTCCATGGGATTTCCCAGGGGAAAATACTGGAGTGGGTTGCCATTTCCTTCTCAAGGTGATCTTCCCAACCCAGGGACTGAACCCACATCTCCTGCTTGGCAGGCAGATTCTTTACCAGTGAGCCGCCTGGGAAGCCCATTCAAGTCAATTACTCAACTTCAAAATCCTGAAGAAAGATCCACAATTCATTCTTGAGGTATTCAAGATTCAGTTTCCTCCAGACTTCCCGAGTAGTCCAGTGGTTAAGATTCCATGCTTCCACTGCAGGGGGTGTGGGTTTAATCCCTCATTGGGAAACTGACTCCATATGCCACATGGCATGGCCAGAAAAAAATGTTTTAATAGCCTGAAAAAAAAAAAAAAAAGATTTACTTTTTTCCATTACATGTGTGGGGATTGAATGTATTCTCATGAGTGCTGCTGCTGCTGCTAAGTCACTTCAATCGTGTCCAACTCTGTGCTACCCCATAGACAGCAGCCCACCAAGCTCCGCCATCCCTGGGATTCTCCAGGCAAGAACACCGGAGTGGTTTCCATTTCCTTCTCCAATGCGTGAAAGTGAAAAGTGAAAGTGAAGTCGCTCAGTCGTGTCAGACTCTTAGCGACCGCATGGACTGCAGCCTACCAGGCTCCTCCATCCATGGGATTTTCCAAGCAAGAGTACTGGAGTGGGGTGCCATTGCCTTCGAGTCTCATGAGTAGCAGAGACTTAACATAAACAGTGACTCTTAGAAGTAGTCATTTTTTTCTCACTTCTGCCTCACGATTACTCCAGGTTCACTCTACTTACAGGGCCAGCCCAGGACAGCCTCTTCTCTTTTCCTGTTTCAATTTTTTGGTCCATTTCCTTAGCTCTTCTTTTTCCCACAAGTTCAATCACTACTGCTCAGAGAGATCATGTCCGAAAATCTAGACCCATATGTTAATTTCTCAGTAGGTCCTGGCCTTCCAAGTCAAGCTAGACATGGGAAATGATTTGCCATCAAGGACTATGCATACCTTCTTAATGTGTGTCTTGTGGGCAGCTATCTGTCCTTTAATAGTATGACCAACACAGTTAATCAAAGACATAGATTCTACCCCCAAGCAATATAGTTAATGTATACAACATCTGTTAAGGCTTTTTTCTTCAAATAGACCACAGTAGATTCTGACATCCAGACCTCTTCTTTCAAAGGATAAATAGCATCATCTAATCTCAAAAATGGAACTACTGTGACATGTGCTTTTTTACCCCAGTATCTATTATTGAGAGCAGGGCCCCTGCTTAGGATTCTAATGTTTCTACTGTCCAAGATAATGACCGAGACATAGTAGACACTCAGTGTATGTTGAATGACTAAATCTGCTTAGCGAATATTCTCAGAATAATATGCCTCTGCTTTTACCTTATCTGCAATAACAGAAATGAGAAAGCTCTCAGAGATCCCTTAGGTTTACTTTATTTCAACTAGGTGTGCTTAGCTATAGGTGGTTAAGAAACTAGTTACATGCTGTCATAGCTCAATCATCTATGTTAGCTACAGGATATTGAAAAACCAGGTATAGACTGTTTTGCATACTGTTACATATATACAGGAAGGGATGTTATAGGTAGATAAAATACTCAGAGAATCTGCAAATCACTTTTCCCATTTCTTTTTTACCTAAGGCTTTTTATTCACAATTTATTTAGGGTATTTGAAGAATGATATCACAACATTGTTACATATTCATTTTTTCTTAGGGGAGAAGCTGCGCATTTGACTAAGGCAAATGAAGATTGCTATCAGTGGGAGAGACAGTCCAATGTCCATTTTGATGGTATAGAGTTACACTGAATAGTGGCTGCAAAGTCAGGAACCACATACATTTCTTAGACCCTTGCTTCTGGGTGAAAGTGTGATTCCACCAGGAACTTTTAAGAAGTGAGTGTGTCATGTTCTCCACCTTCTTTTCCCCAAAGTGTGTACTGAATGTGTGTGAATCTGTAGCCCTAAGAGATGGCAGAGCCACAAGATAGAAAGATTCTGGTCTGAGAGTTACCATGTGGAGGAAAATCCAGCTATCAACCTTTTCTATTATGTGAGTAAGACATACATTTTTATTGTTTGTAGCTGCTGAGGTTTGTGAGTTGAGAGTCTGCTGCAGCAATGAGCATAATCATGTGTGTTAATTTTCTTCTACTCACTCTCCGGTGGAGGTGCAGGAGAACAATTCTGACACTCTGTCCAAAGCACATCCTTCTTAACTCCATTAAAGAAAATGAAATATGGAATTAAGGGAGTGTCAGATCATGTGTCTTCAGGTTCCAGGAGGCAAGTCAGAGGACAAGACTAAATGGTAATAAGCTTGAGGAAAGGAACCATGAGCCTCAAGGGAAGGAGCAGAAGAGGTTATCTAAGAGAAAAGCTGAAAAATTGCACCATGGTATTCTAGATCTTAGGGGAGGGTTCCAAACTAAAGCCTCCCTGGGAGGGTTAGAATCTTCCTGCAATGCAGGAGACCCCGGTTCGATTCCTGGGTTGGGAAGATCCCCTGGAGAAGGAATAGACTACCCACTCCTGTATTCTTGGGCTTCCCTATTGGCTCAGATGGTAAAGAATCCGAGGAATGGCTATCCACTCCAGTATACTGGCCTGGAGAATTCCATGGACAGAGGAGCCTAGCAGGCTACAGTCCATGGGGTCTCAAAGAGTCAGACATAACTGAGCAACTTTCACTTCATTTTTCCAAACTGACAAAGAACACAGTAAAGGCAAGTCTTCAGAATTGTGGCTGGGAGAGAATGAGAATTCTCAGTGTAAATGAAGCTTGTATCCAAGCCTCTCCATACAAGTCCAGCCACAAAAGAGGAATCTGGGTTGGCTGGACATCCAAGCTGAAGCCAGCTGGGATATAGACTCCCAAAGACCCAAAGGGATGGAAAAACTCCATATAAAACTCCTCTGATCAAAAAGCCCAGGCGAGTATGGCTGATCTTTTTGTTTCATTTTTTACAATTGAAGTATAGTTCATTTAGTAGTAGTAGTAGTAGTCACTCAGTTGTGTCCAGCTCTTTGCAACCCCATGGACTGTAGTCTGCAAAGCTCTTCTGTCCATGGGATTCTCCAGGCAAAAATAGGGGCTCTTCCCAACGCAGGAATCAAACCCCGGTCTCCTGCACGGCAGGCAGATTCTTTACCGTCTGAGCCACCAGGGAAGACCTTGATTTAGTATAGTATTAGTTTTAGGTGTGCAGCAAAGTGATTCAGTTATATATAAACCTTTCAGATTATTTTCCATTGTAGATTACTGTAAGGTATTAAATATAGTTCCCTGTGCTATACAGTAAATCGTTCTTGCTTTTCTATTTTATGTCTACTAGTTTGAATCTATTTAGTTTGTATCTGTTAATCCCATACTCCAAATTTATTCCTCCCTGGCCTTTCTGCTTTGGTAACTGTAAGTTTGTTTTCTGTGTCTGTGACTCTGTTTTGTATATAAATTCATTTGTATCATTTTTTAGATTCCACATGTAAGAGGTATCATATAATATTTGTTTTTCTCTGACTTGCTTAACTTGTTATGATATTCTCTAGGTCCATTCATGTTGCTGCAAATGGAAATATTTTATTCTTTTTATGACTGAGTATGATTCCATTTTGTGTGTATATATATGTATGTGTGTGTGTGTATATGTGTGTATACATATATATATATACACACACACATACATGTTTATTTATATATATATATATATAATCACATCTTCTTAAGCTGATCTTCTATCAAGGGTCACTTGGGTTGTTTCCATGTCTTGACTACTACAAATAGTTCTGCTATGAACATTGGAGTGCAGGTATCTTTTTGAATTAGAGTTTTCATCTTCTTCAGATAATATACACAGCACAGGGACTGCTGGAGGATATGGTACCTCGATTTGTAGTTTTTTAAGGACCCTCCATACTATTTCCCATAGAGGCTGCCCCAATTTAAATCCCTACCAGCAGTGTAGTGGCACAGCGGTAAAGAATCTGCTTGACAAGGCAGGAGGCTCCAAAGATGCAGTTTCAATCCTTCGGTCAGGAAGATCTCCTGGAGAAGGAAATGGAAGCCCAATCCCACATTCTTGCCTGGGAAATCCCATGGACAGAAGAGCCTGGTGGGCTACAGTCTATGGGGTCACAGAGAGTTGGACACACTTCTCACAAACAACACTGTAGGAGGGTTCCCTTTTCTCTACATCCTTGCTAACATTTGTTATTTTTAGACATTTTAATGATAGCCATACTGACCGGTGTGAGGTTTCACCTCATTGTATGTTTCTAAATTGAAGTATTGCTTGTTTACAATGTTGTGTTAGTTTCAGGTATACAGCAAAGTGATTCAGATTCAGATATATGTGTGTGTGTGTGTATTTTTTCAGATTCTTTTCCCTTATAGGTATTACAAAATACTGCATATATTTCCTCGTGCTCATTCTGGTTTTGATCTGCATTTCTCTAATAATTAGTGATGTGGAACATCTTTTCATGGGCCTGGTGGCCATCTGTATGTCTTCTTTGGAGACACGTGTATTTAAGTTTTCTGTTCATTTTTCAATTGTGTGGTTTGTTTCTTTGGAATTGAGTTGTATGAGCTGTTTGTTGTTGTTTAGTCACTAAGTCACGTCCAACTCTTTTGTGACCCCATGGACTGTAGCCCGCCAGGTTCCTTCTGTCCTTGGGATCTCCTAGGCAAGAATACTGGAATGGATTGCCATTTCCTTCTCCAGGGGATCTTCTGACCCAGGGATCGAACCCATATCTCCTGTATTGGCAGGCAGATTCTTTACCACGAAGCCACCAGGGAAGCCCTATGAGTTGTTTTTATATTTTGGAAATTAACCACTTGTCAGTTGCAAAGTTTACAAATATTTTCTCCCAGTGCATAGCTTGTGTTTCCATTTAGTTGGTGGTTTTCTTTGCTATGTAAAACTTTTAAGTTTTTATTAGTTCTCACTTGTTTTGTTTATTTTCACTTTTATTTCTTTTGTACTGAGAAACTGATTTAAGAAAATATCGCTACAATTTAGGTCAAAAATATTTTACATATGTTTTCTTAAAGGGATTTTATGGTGTTATGTCTTATATCTAGGTCTTTAAACAATTTTGAGTTTATTTTCATATATGGTGTAAGGGAGTGTTTTAATTTCACTAAATTACATGTGGTTGTCCAGCTTTCCCAACACCACTTATTGAAGAGAGACTGTCTTTTCTCCACTGCATATTTTTGCCCCTTTTCTCAAAGATTAACTGACCG
Organism: Bos grunniens; assembly: GCF_055505025.1. Taxonomy (NCBI): domain Eukaryota; kingdom Metazoa; phylum Chordata; class Mammalia; order Artiodactyla; family Bovidae; genus Bos; species Bos grunniens. The sequence goes on along the minus strand of NC_141172.1, from coordinate 26,032,598 downwards.
TAGGTGTGTGGGTTTACTTAAGAGCTCTCTATTCTGTTCCAGTGATCTGTGTGTCTTTTTCTGTGCGGTGTGGCTGATGTTTTTGTGATGGTATTTAGGTGCATGCATGCTAAGTCACTTCAGTCATGTTCCTTTGTGACCCCATGGACTGTAGCCCGCCAGGCTCCTCTGTCCATGGGATTCTCCAAGCAAGAATACTGGAGTGGGTTGCCATGCCCTCCTCCAGGGGATCTTCCTGACCCAGGGATTGAACCCGTGTCTCTTATGTCTTCTGCATTGGCAGGCAGGTTCTTTACCATTAGCACCACCCGGGAAGCCCCTGGTATTTAGGTATCTGTCGTCTAATAATGCCATGGAACCTTCAGGCACGGGCTTTAGCCCTTGGAATAGTCAGTAGAAAACAATTTCTACATGCCTCTGAAGTCAGAGCCACAGGCATGAAGTTTGGCAGAACTTCTTTGGCTTCTAGGAGGGAAAGGGCAGCCTTCTTCTGGGTACTTATTGCAAATATTTGGGATGGCACTAGGACTCTGGGCAAAAACCAACACAGACTCTTTACCATTTGGATAAAGAGCTATTCTAGCTAACTCCAGATGAGGAAGAATTCTACAGCCATAGCTGGGCCCCGGGGCAAAGTAGAACTAACCTGAAAATCACTAGTCTAGCTTACTTCGCTTATTTTCATTGTAAAGCAATATGACTGGAACCACAAAGAACTAGTTAAAGCCCCAAAGCGAGCATTACTGTATAAAACAAGTCCTGAAGACTGAAGTGAGCACTAATGTGTAAAACTTTCTCAATTCCTGTGTTTACATACACATTCACGTGTATTTGCAGCAGACTTTGCTTAGATTTGAAAGATGAAGAATAGTCGCCGCAGAGATGTGAACAACTAAAACTGAACATTTCTGCCATGAGCTCCAGTCTCCTACTACCATATCCCACTTCGTTTCCTTTTTCTTACTTGGTGTCAGCCCCCTAGTGATTTATAATTTTATTATGCAAAGTAGTGAGTTCCTCCTTCTCAGTTCTCTACCCTCGCTACCTAGTGGCACATACTTAAATCCTCCACCTCCGTGTGCCAGCTGCTGACGTGGGCTGTCTGTCCTGTGTCTCTGTCTCCCAGCCCCACCCGGCATCTTCAAAAGGGAGGCAGCAATGTAGCCAGTCCTTTCTCACTAAGGTTGCCAGATTTAGCAAGTGAAGATCCAGGACATCCCGTTAAATCTGAATTTTAGTTAAACAACAATTAGTTTTTCAATATATTGCATGCAACATGGTTATACTAAAATTTTATTTGTTGTTTATCTGAAATTCAAGTTTAACCAGGTGTCCTGTATTTTACCTGGTAACCTTGACTTGGGTCTTATCTGGTTCTCCACTGACATAAAATAAGTCAATATCTTTTAAAATTAGAACTAGTTTTCATTTGGGTTGAAATGATTTTTTTCCTTTCTTTTGTTAAATTTAGCAACTAGAACATTGCCTGGCATGCAGTAGGTGTTTAGTAAATATTTGTGAGCAATTGACAGAGTAGCTCCCCTTAGACCTTGAGGCTGTTTAAAATGGTTAAGCGATTTGCCTTTTCAATGTTAGGCACTAGGGCAGTTGGGGGTAGAAGGCAATGGCACCTCACTCCAGTACTCTTGCCTGGAAAATCCCATGAACGGAGGAGCCTGGTAGGCTGCAGTCCATGGGGTCGCTAAGAGTCAGACACGACTGAGTGACTTCACTTTCACTTTTCCTTTCATGTCTTGGAGGAGGAAATGGCAACCCACTCCAGTGTTCTTGCCTGGAGAATCCCAGGGATGGGGGAGCCTGGTGGGCTGCCGTCTATGGGGTCGCACAGAGTCAGACACGACCGAAGTGACTTAGCAGTAGCAGGGCAGTGGGGTTGGGGTGAGGGTAATACAAAACTACCACTCTCAATCTGATTATGAATTTATAATTTAGGATTAAGCCATTGCCATATTACGAAAAAGTTTTTGTCTGCTGGAAAAACTGTTGGCAGGAAAAGAAACTGGTTAAAGAAAAAACTTGGAATGAATTTAAATTTTTACTACTTAACATTTTTGGGGTAATGTTTTTACATTTTTTTGTTAAGATAAATACATTGGAACATCTTTGTCTTAATTTAGAATATGATTTATGGCTTTGTCAGAACTATTACATGAAGTATTTGATCCAGATTTTCTTATTTCTTTTTGTGTCTTGTAACTGCCAGATAACTGCCATTCAATTAGTGTTGGAAGAAAGATGGAAGGAAGAAAGAGGATGTAATAATTAGTAGGGAAGAAAAGAAGAGAAAACTTAAATACTTAAAAAAATGATTTCTGTATTAAAAAGATCCAAAGAACCACTCAAGTTGCTCATTCCAGTGAATGCAAGTTTAGCAATTTAATTCAGGAAAATTTACTCTAACTCATCAAACATTTTTGGGTGTCCCTGATGTACAATAAACTGTGGAAAATTCTGAAAGAGATGGGAATACCAGACCACCTGACCTGCCTCTTGAGAAATTTGTATGCAGGTCAGGAAACAACAGTTAGAACTGGGCATGGAACAACAGACTGGTTCCAAATAGGAAAAGGAGTATGTCAAGGCTGTATATTGTCACCCTGCTTATTTAACTTATATGCAGAGTACATCATGAGAAACACTGGACTGGAAGAAACACAAGCTGGAATCAAGATTGCTGGGAGAAATCTCAATAACCTCAGATATGCAGATGACACCACCCTTATGGCAGAAAGTGAAGAGGAACTAAGAAGCCTCTTGATGAAAGTGAAAGTGGAGAGTGAAAAAGTTGGCTTAAAGCTCAACATTCAGAAAATGAAGATCATGGCATCCGGTCCCATCACTTCATGGGAAATAGATGGGGAAACAGTGGAAACAGTGTCAGACTTTATTTTGCTGGGCTCCAAAATCACTACAGATGGTGACTGCAGCCATGAAATTAAAAGACGCTTACTCCTTGGAAGGAAAGTTATGACCAACCTAGATAGCATATTCAAAAGCAGAGACATTACTTTGCCAACAAAGGTCCGTCTAGTTAAGGCTATGGTTTTTCCAGTAGTCATGTATGGATGTGAGAGTTGGACTGTGAAGAAGGCTGAGCCCTGAAGAATTGATGCTTTTGAACCATGGTGTTGGAGCAGACTCTTGAGAGTCCCTTGGACTGCAAGGAGATCCAACCAGTCCATTCTGAAGGAGATCAGCCCTGGGATTTCTTTGGAAGGAATGATGCTAAAGCTGAAACTCCAGTACTTTGGCCACCTCATGCGAAGAGTTGACTCATTGGAAAAGACTCTGATGCTGGGAGGGATTGGGGGCAAGAGGAGAAGGGGAAGACAGAGGATGAGATGGCTGGATGGCATCACTGACTCAATGGATGTGGGTCTCAGTGAATCAGGGAGTTGGTGTTGGACAGGGAGGCCTAGCGTGCTGCGATTCATGGGGTTGCAAAGAGTCGGACACGACTGAGCGACTGATCTGATTTGATCTGATGTACAAAGTCAGTGTGCTAAGCAGTGTTAGATTAGATCAAAAGAAACTATTTTCCTTTAAAACATATACTACCTAGTGTTTATGGGGATATGAGAAGAGAGGAAAGTAGTAGTTAATAAGCATAATTCAAGGTAAATCAAGGTAATAAGAAAGAGACAAAACAATTAATGAAGGATATTGTATCTAACTGCAGATATCAGGAGAGGATGTACCATTTTAACAAACTTATTAGAGTGGAGTCCAGACAATTCTAAGTTAAGAGCACAGCCTGAGCAGAGGTAGGAAAATCCAGGGTCTATTTGGGGAAAAGTAAATGCAGGCAACTTAGATGGATATCAGAATGATAATCCTATAGATTTCTGTATCCCAAAGACTGATATTAGCAATTAGAAGAGGAAGCCAGATTAAAAGATAAGTAAGTTCAGCCATCCATTTTTGAATGAGGCAGAACAGACATTCCAGCACACTACACACACACACACACACACACACGTGTATATACATACAAACATGAACATATATAACTATGCAATATCTTTTAAAAGTATTTTTCCTCACTATCAAAAAATACCTAGCACAACAAGACTTTAATATCTCCATGCCACTTATATCTAAGAGTTCTGCTAAGCAGTCAAAGTTTGATTCACAGAGGAACTGTGCATTTGGGTCCTGGGAAGATCTTCCATGTGCTTTTTGTTAAATGATATGTCAGAATATCAAGAAAACTGAGTTACAGTGCTTAGCACTGGAATGCTGAATCCTAAGCTACATATGCCTCCCAGCTACAACTTCATGTTTTTTTTAAAGACTAATCCAGGCATTACATTATTGTCAGTGCCTCCCAAAATATTCCTTGCCAATTATTCTGCTTGTTTTCAAAGGTTCTCTTAGTACAGGTATTTCCTGTTTTATTTCAAAATTAATGATAAATGATAGGCTTTTGAAGGTTTAGAGAATGAACTGTGGTCCAAGAAACCTTTTTTTATTATTGGATAGGTACTGCCTAAATTGTTCCAACAGTTTCCCTTCTCTCAAGTTGAAAAGGTAATTATTTTTTTTTTATTGTCATACATTCTTGAGGACTTAAAGAATATATTTTGAAAAGTTCATTTCCAGAATATATTTTTAAAGTGAGAACATCATGATACTCTTTTATAATGAGCAAAAGGTTCACTCTTACATTTATTCAGTTCTGAAGCATTGTCTCTATAACGGCAAACATCCTCCTACTTAATCAATTTAATATGGGTTATTGCTTTTTTTCTTTTTAATTGCCAACAAAACTTAAAAGAGGAGAAATATTTTTGAATGAACAAGTACCTATTTTAGGAAGACTCAGTCAGTTTCTTTCAACATCAACACTGCTAGTGATGGAATGGTCTCCAGAACGTTGGTTTCCTTTTATTTTTTCCTTTAAGGAAATGATAATGTTTCAAGAAGTCATAAGATCAATTAAACAATCCAGTTTCCCACATTATCATCTACCCATGCAAAGACTGGAGGGCAAAGTATATTGTTGGGATTTATCACTATGAAAAAAAACACTTGCAATTCAAGTGCATCAATTTCAGTTTCATTCTGTGTCTGGATTAATCACGAGGCAGACTTTTTCCTTTGGATCTTAAGGATATTTTGCGTTATCTCTAAAATAGTGCCTGGAACTCTACATCTTCCAAAGCTCTGTGCCTGGCCAGGGCCGCCTCTAACTCAGAACAACAGGCTCACAATCAAGATGCTCTTTCTGGCTGTGGTTGAATGTGACTGGCACCACTTGCACACCTGGGCAGAGAACCAAAGCATCAGACCTGGCATTCTGGTCTTGTTCAAGGAGGATGAATACAGGGCAGGCTGAACTTCGACCGCCAGCACCACCAAGGCTGCCTGGCCCTCCCCATGCCTTTGTTCTGCTCCTGAAGATTGTAGAGACCCCAATCTGATGGAGACCCTTTCTTTCCCTCCTGATCACTATCACTGCCTCTGAGGTTTGGAAACTAACCTTATTTTGTAGCACTTCTTAATTTTATTTTTTAATAAAGTATATTTTATTGATTTATTTTTGGCTGCACGGGTCTTCGTTTCTGCACACGGGCTTTCTCTAGTTGTGGTGTGGGGGAGCTACTCTTCAGTTGCGGCGCACTGGCTTCTCATTGCAATGGCCTCTCTTGTTGCAGAGAACAAGCTCTAGGCACACCTGTTCAGTAGCTGCGGCACAAGAGGCTTAGTGGCCCTGCGGCATATGGAATCTTCCCAGATCAGGGGTAGGACCTGTGTCCTCTGTGTTGGCAGGTGGATTCTTAACCACTGGACCACCAGGGAAGTCTCTGTAGCCCTTTTTTAGACCACCAGTTCTATATTAGAATGGAAATATAGTTTGTGTGCACACATAAATTTATACACCTACCTATATGTATATTCTAAAAATAAATTTTAAAATATGAAACTAGTATTATTTTCAGAATTTCATTGTGATACCTTGCTCCTTTGGGCCATGATTAGAGATTTTAATCCTTTGGTGATATTGATGTCCTTACATTTATTGAAGCTGTTGAATTGCTTGTCACAAGCACCTAGTGGATTGGCAGTTAGGTTTACATGCTGAGAAGTAGGAGGAAAAGTAGTAACGATGAAAAAGACATTTGAGTGCTACTCTTGCCTCTGGCTGGTTTACTTTGGACATCATAAACCCTTTTTTTCAGGATCTAATATTTGGGAGTATGCTTGAAAAAACAGAGCTTCAGGAAAGCTAAGAATGACCTCTCTTCGGCTGGTTCATTCTAACTTTAAAGTAATATGTCTTTACAGAACATGGTGAGAGTTCAAAGTCTGCTTTTGTTTTTCCCATATTTCCTATTATAGAAGAGAAACAAAACTGTAACCCTTGCATTTGTTTAATTCCTACTTTTATTCCATTGGGGAAAGCACTGCATCCTTTTGCCAGGGAAGGAAATGTGATGGATAGTATCCTTTCTTTCTCACAATCACCTTGGTGTTCCTTCAGCCACACAGCTGTAGAAGTGGAGTCAAGGTTCTTGTCAGACAGGCTATCTCCTCTAACCTGACTTTAAGGAACATAGACGGGAACACAAGAATATTCTGTGATGTCAGGACCGTGTGGATCACAGCAGGAATAGACTTGGATTAGAACCTGAACAAGATATTTAACTGTTCAGAGTGTTACTACCTTTCCCTTGAACGGTGATGATAATGCCTGCCTTATGTTGTCTTCATTATGATTAAATAAAAATATGACTGTGACACTACTCACTTTGTGTTAGCACATAGTAGGCACTCTCGCACTTTCCTCGGGTATGTTGGAATAATTAGCAAATCGGTCCTCTTGATCGTCAGGCTTTTTTTTAACTTTTACGTGTTGATTTTTGGCTGCACTGGTTCTCTGTTGCTGCGAGAGGCCTTTCTCTAGCAGTGGTGGTGCATGGGCTTCTCACTGTGCTGGCTTCTCTTGTTGAGGAGCACACGCTGTAGGGCAGGAGGGTTTCCAAAGGTTGCAGCACATGGGCTCAATAGTTGCGGCTCTTGGGCACTAGAGCATGGGCAGAGCTGCCTTGAGGCATGTGGGATCTTCCTGAACCAGGGGTTGACGCTGTGTCCCCTGCATTGGCAGGCAGGTTCGTAACCACTGGGCCACAAGGGAAGCCCCGTCAGGGCTCTTTCAAAATGTGAATTCGGTATTGTCGGATTGTCTCCTCAAGATCCTACTGCTAAATCACCTCAGACTCCATGATATGGTTTCCTTGCTACTTCCTAGATCCCCATCTTCTTCTTTAGTTGTTTTTTTTTTTATTGGATTATAACTGCTTTACAACGTTGTGTTACTTTCTGCTGTACAATGAAGTGAACCAACAATATGTATACATATATCCCTCCCTCTTGAGGCTCCCACCACGCCCCATCCCACTTGTCTCCATCATCACAGAGCTCTGAGTTCGCTGTGTTATATAGCAGCTTCCCTCTAGCTATCTATCGCTCCCCTGCAAAAAGGTTTGTCAGTACCATTTTTCTAGATTCCACATATATGCGTTAGTATATGACATTTGTTTTATCTCTCTGACTTACTTCACTCTGTATGACAGACCCCAGGTCCATCCACATCACTACAAACAAACAACACAAGCAAAAAATGGACAAGAGACCTAAACAGACATCTTTCCACATATCCCCCACTTTTGAATTTGATAGATTTTTCAGAATCCTATCTTTCATTTAAATCATACAACTCATGACCACAGTGTGTATCCCTTGGACCTTCTACTTACTTTCCTGCTTTTGTTTAAGTGCTTCTCTGCCTTGGCAGCAGAGAGGCCACACAGTTCTCTGAATCAAGGTATCCACCCAGAGTCCTCTATATCTTCTCCAAACTGGCCCCAAACTGGAAACACTGGGAAGCTGTTTACAACAGATCTATTGTGTAAATACATCTATTTAAACAAACTGCTGATTCTGATTCAGTAGCACACAGAAAACAGACACAGTTAGGTGGACTAAATCACCTTCAACTCAAAGATATATGGAATAACCATTTTTTCTTTGTTTCACTTGGATGCCTTCTAAGGAACCCACTTCCTTCCAATTTACTTTTAGTTACAATGCACAATCATCATCCTCTTGTTCTGATGAAACCCTTTTGCTTTTCTCTAGAGCCACCAGTTCGCCAGATCATACTGTCCTCAGAAAACTTTCTCAGGACCTCCCTTGTGGTCCAGTGACCAAGGCTCTGCATTTCCAGCGCAGGGGGTCCAGGTTCGATCCGTGGTCAGGGAACTAGTTCCCATATGCTGCAACTAAGACCTGGCTCAGCCAAAAATAAAAATAAGTATTAAAAAAAAACAGCAATAAACAAAACAAGACTTTTTCTAGCCTTTGTGCTCCTGTCTCTTCTACCTCTTTTCTAAACTTGAGGGAACTCTCCACTCCCATCCCCTGTGAATGTCCTCAAGTTTTCTCTCCTTACCAGAAGGCCCCCTTGTATTCTTACCTCTGGACTTTCCTCAGTGCTCCCCTGCTGCTGGCCTGGGTTATTAGAGCAATGTCCTCTGCTGGTTCACCTCCAACTACACTCAGAGTCAAGTGGGAGCTGGTTGCTTGCCCGGGCTCTAGCCCTGGCCTGACCCTTCTGCCTCTTGGCAGGACTTGCTCCTAGGGTGTGGTGATAGAGGGCTCTGCTCTTGCCATCTCCACCACTCTGCCAGCTGAGGCCTGCCAGGGTTGCCATAGAATTGGGCTCCTAAGTTCCAATTCCACAGCCTTCTAGGGAAGGCTGTGGAAACACTGGCTTCTGGACTCAGGTTGGAGCTAGCCTATCCAGAAGGGTGGTTCTGCCTGACCAATGCACCCCTCCCTGACAGCCTGGGACAAAGCCTTTTCACCCAGGCTTGAAAACAGGGACTTACATTGGCTTTCTCTTCTCCTCCTTATATACCAGGCTTTAACCAATTCCGTTTAATGCCTTCTTTGAAATCTCTTTCTTTGTGTTGATTTTATGGGCAGTAAGTCACAGGAAATCAATAACATTAAATACATATAACAGTTGTTGTTGTTGTTCAATCACTAAGTTGTGTTCAACTCTGTGACCCCATGGGTTGTAGCACACCAGGCTTCCCTGTCCTTCTCTATCTCCCAGAGTTTGCTCAAATTCACGCCCACTGAGTTGGTGATGCTACCTAACCATCTCATCCTGTGCTGCCCCCTTCTCCTTTTGCCTTCAGCTTTCCCATCATCAGGGTTTTATACAATGAGTCAGCTCTTATACAAAGATGCTCAAAAATATTCTTCACTCAAGTCAGTATACAACCAAAAACTTCAATGAATTCTCATTGTTTAAAAACTTGAAATCACATTCAAAACTCATCACTATTCTGTTCTGTCTTGGTCACGTCTTTCTTATCATCACTGTTACTTAGAAGAAATCATGACTTCCACCAATCAAATATCTTCATTGTTCATTTATTCAACCAACGTTGACTGAACTCTGTGCATGGTGCATTCTGTGGGCACCATTTACAAGACACACTGTAAACATTTCTGCTTCCTGATCTTGTTCAAATCTACCCCAGTTCTTGATTTGCCTTTCATACCTGGCTTCCGTCGCAGGCTTAGGTCCAGCCTCATTTCTTTTTTCAAAGCCATTTGGGCAGCTCCAGGTTTCTGACTTCCCCATCTTCTGTGACCTTTGTTTTCTCCGATATCATGTTACTCCTTCTTTTTTCCTTTACTTTGTCCATGTGTTTAAGTATACCAATATCTTCTTTACTTATGTGTCTCTCTAATGAGAGGAAAGGTTCCTTCAAGTCAGTAGTCCTCAAATTTTGAATACTCATCTGACAGCATCAGTATCACTTGGGAGCTTGATAGAAATGCAAATATTCAAACCACACCCCAGACCTACTACTACTACTACTACTACTACTACTACTAAGTCACTTCAGTCGTGTCCGACTCTGTGTGACCCCAGACCTACTGAATCAAAATTCTGGGTTTGGGGTCTAGCAGCCTGTGTTTTAATAAGACTTCCAAGGGAAACTGATGCTCCCTGAAATTCGAGACCCACAAGTCAGGTCATGGATTTGGGGATGAGGAAGGCTTCATGTGCCAGTTTATTTTCCAAGAATATTTGCAAAATATTTGGGGCCCTTCTCTTTTGGATAGTGTATTTGAAAGCCTTTGGAAAACTCTACGCCTTCATTGCATACGCCTATAATTGTTTATCTTTACCTTTCTCAAAAAGTACTTGAACCAAATAAAAGGTGATAAAATGGAAATTGAGAACAAAAGAAAGGAGGAAGGCAATAAATATTCTAACTACCAGAGTGGCTATTGTTCTCATAGCATCTCTGAGCTTGCTGGCAGCAAGAGAAAAAAAGGAAAGTAAAATGTTTTTCTTGTTCCATTTCTACCAGAGGAAGTCAAAATTCTACTTCTCTAACTTAAATAAAAAATGCCCACGTGGAAACTTCTAGAGGATTATAAAGTTTAAAAGATAAAATAGAAAGATTTTCTAACATACGTAGCAATGGTTCTCACATGACTGCTTTGTGTTTATTGTCACCATTATTCAAATTGTGCCGATGCTGAACATATAAGCTGAGGAGTTATAACTAAGCCTGTGACAGGAACTCAGTCATTTCTCATAATCTAGTGGCTGGAAGGGAGGAGTTCACTTTCCACAGCAAGCCAACCAGCAAGAAAATAATGTGGAGTGTTGTCTCGGAGTGTGAGCCACTCACAGTGGGCCCTATAGGAGGCAGCAAGGGTGCGAGATGAGCAGGCCATTATCCACAGGAAAGAGTAAACAGCCAGAGGAGGGCAGCTCTGTCAGAGGTTCCCGGCCCCGGCTGCCTGGCCCCGAGGCCACTGAACCTAAACAAGGTGAGTTTGGACTGGAGCACAGGATTCCACATCAAGTAGTGGACTGAGGCCAAGCACAATGAGACTGGAGCCGGAAGATGGGACAGCTTCGAGATTTGACAAAATCTTCCAAAGTGCTGTCTGCTACTAAGGACGGTTTACAAGAAATCAAGGGTTTCAATGTGAGGTGGTTGCTTTCATCTGGTGATAAGGACATATTAGTCTTTTCTGAAATTAGAAATTCAAACCAACAGCACTGCATAAATTCAGCAATGATTTTTGTCTATGTATCTATTTGGCTGCATTGGGTCTTAGTTGTGGCACACAGGTTCAATTCTTGTTGCAGCATGAGGGGTCTTTGGTTGCAGCATGTGGGATCTAGTTCCCTGACCACGGATCAAACCCAGACCCCTTGCATTGGGGGAACACTAAATCTTAGCCACGAGGCCACCAGGGAAGTTGCTCAGGGGTGATTTTTAGATCAGACTGGGAGGGATTGGAGGCAGGAGGAGAAGGGGACGACAGAGGATGAGATGGCTGGATGGCATCACTGACTCGATGGACGTGAGTCTGAGTGAAGTCCAGGAGTTGGTGATGGACAGGGATGCCTGGCGTGCTGCGATTCCTGTCACAAAGAGTCGGACACGACTGAGCGACTGAACTGAACTGAACTGAACTGAACTGAAGCCCCTATTGATAGGCTTCCCAGGTGGCGCTAGTGGTAAAGAATCCACCTGCTAATTCAGGAGACACAGGTTGAAGCCTGGTGGGTTACAGTCCATGGGGTAACAAAGAGTTGGATACAGTTGAGTCACACACACACACACACACACACACACACACGGCCCCCCTGTATCCACAATCTGGATCCTGTTTTCTTCAATTTGACAATGTTATGACACATGAATACCAGTTGGGGGAAGAGGGGTGCTTAGTTTCCAAGCACTGAACAACTCTTGACTATAGTGTATTTTTCTGTCTATTGAAAGCAATCTTGCACAAGTAATTTTCCTGAAGACAGCACCACAATGCGTCTCCAAATGTTTAACAGAATAAAGAGGTGATGAAGAAGAGAGATTACATAATTTGGAGTCAGGATTCCAGACTCTGTCATTTACCAGCTGCATGACCTCATCAAATGTGATTATACCTAAAAGTACTTTGAAAACTGAAAATGCTGTATACTTTAGTTGCTATTTCTTATACATGGTCAGGGAAATTAATCTCTTAAAATTTTTTTCAAATAAAATTGAGATAAGTGTTTTGTGGGGGGAACTGTATGTACATTTCCTAGAGTGTGTCAGATATTCACACTCTTGTTAATTCTGAACTTCAACTTACATGGTATTGTTGAGGGCCCATTAACTGCCAGGGGCTGGGCTAGGTTAACAACCACTTCACAAATGGGGATATTGTAAATACTAAATACTTTATCCGATCTCACAGAAAGACTAGGTTGTTTTAGATAGCACTTCTATTAGAAGAGGAGAGAGGAATGATAATAATAATAATAACAACAATAGCAGCTGACTGCTGCTGCTGCTGCTGCTAAGTTGCTTCAGTTGTGTCCGACTCTATGCGACCCCATAGACGGCAGCCCATAGCTGACTGAAACCCCAGCAATTCATCTAACATTTTACATGCACTATCTCTTTTAAGCATCACAACAACCCCATGAGGTGAATAGTCACCCAGTTTTAAAGCTGTGGAAGCTGAGGTTCAGAGTCCTTGGAGGGATGTCCATAAGGAAATTCAGCCGGGACAGAAATCCATCTTTCCTCAAGACCTTGGTCTTCACACTAGGTTCTACTGCCTCCCAGAGTAGAGCAGGGCTAAGAACCACCACATTTCTCACTTTCAAATCAATGAGTTCATCAATATCCAATTTCTGGAAAAAGCCCTTCCTAAAATTTATGCAGATTTAAGTCTTCACCAAAATTTAAGTACTAAAAAGATAGCAATCTATGCAGATATTCCTCTGGAAGTTTCTACAGTGGCTTAGGTTTATATTACTTTTTAAACAGAATCCAAAAACATGTCATGGTCCATAGCAAAAAACCACTAGCTGCATTATTCCTTCCAAATTAGTATTATTTTTTCTACTATAAAAAATAATTTCAATTGATCATTCCTTTTCCTGATCCTTCTCTTACTTTTTTAGAATGTTCTTTTTTTCAGACTTTAAACTTTTAAATTTGTATTGAAGTATAGCCAATTAACAATGTTGTGGTAGTTTCAGGTGAACAGCAAAGGGACTCAGTCATACATACACATGTATCCATTCTCTCCCAACTCCCCTCCCATCCAGGCTGGCACATGACATTGGGTACAGTTCCATGTGCTATGCAATAGGTCCTTGTTGGTTATCCATTTTGAATATAGCAGTGTGTACATGACCTATTGATCTTCATAAAAACGGTCCAAGTGAGGAAAATAACAAAGGTGAGGAAAGGAAATGTTTTTGCTTTCTGGAGTGTAGTTGGCCTGATTCTGTGAAAAGAATGTATAAAGGATTAAATATGTTCTCCCTCCCAAATTATGCTTATTAATTCCTATCGCCCATCAAGTCTAGCTAGTGATACATAATTTGTGAGGCCCAGTGCAAAATAAGATCTAAGGCGCCTTGTTCAAAAATTATTCTGAATTTCAAGACAGCAATAGCAGAGCATAACGGACATGGAAATCCCTTCAAAGTGGGGATTCGAAGACTGTGTAAGTCATAAGCTCACGAATCCAGTCCTGTCTCTTGGTTGTGCTATAGCTCCAGGAACACGTCAGTGACAAACTTTGCTTGATATGTAACTAAAGATAAATATCCCTGGTGAGCACAGGGTTGGAACATATCAGTGACAAACTTAGCTTGATGTAACTAAAGATAAATATTGGGTGAGCACAGGGTTGGCTCTCTTAGTGGTACCTATCTGGGAAGTCTGAGAAAGATTTTAGAGATTTTGTTATCAAATTCACTCAAGGCACACTGCCTGTGGAACAAGAGCTTGCGTAGGTATGTAATTACTATAAGTTATTTCCAAGTCATTCAAGTGTTTCATTTAAGTCAATAATCACATGGGATATTATCAAATGTAAATGTAATAAGGTAAAACAACAATAGTTGATTTACAATGATACGTTAATTTCTGCTGTACAGCACAGTGAGTCAGTTATACATATACATACGTGCACTCGTTTTAGATTCTTTTCTCATACAGGTCATTACAGAGTACTGAGCTCCCTGTGTTAACAGTAGGTCCTTATTAGTTATCTATTTTATATATAGTAGTGTGTGTATATCAATTGCAATCTCCCAATGTATCCCTCCCCTCCGCTTATCCACTAGTAACTGTAAGTTTATTTTCTACATCTGTACCTCTATTTCTGTCTTGTAAATAAGTTCATTTGTACCCCTTTTTTTATATTCCACATATGAACACTATCATATGATATTTGTCTTTCTCTGTCTGACTTACTTCACTTGGTATGACCATCTTTAGGTTCATCAGTGTTGCCGCAAATGACATTATTTCATTCTTCATGGCTGCATAATATTCCACTATATATACACATATCACATCTTCTTTATCCATTCCTCTGTTGAAGGACATTTAGGTGGTTTCCATGCTATTGTAGGTAGTGCTGCAATGAACGTTGGGGTGCAAGTGTCTTTTCAAAGTATGGTTTCCTCTTCTGTAATATAAATTTTAAATGACATGGAAGTTCTTGTGAAGAAATAGAGATGCAAAAAAGGGGCAGAACTCAAGAACCTCTATGTTAGGTTAAAAAAGAGAAGCAAGTTATGGGAAAGTAAATTATACGGGACTAAAGGAAAATGAGAGTTATTTAAAGAGGGTCTGTTTGCATGGAATTCTTTCTGCCTGAACTCCCCATCTATTGTGATAAGGTATTTCTTTCTTCCTGGTATAGGGAGGGCATAGTTCACATGGGGATTTTATTTTCTTCTTTCAGCAGAAAAAAGACAGGTCAGAGTGCCTTTCATTTTGTATATAATTTTAGCTAATTAGTCGATTGTGCTGGGTCTTTGTTGCTGCACAGGCTTTTGTCTAGTTGCAGCAAGTGGAGCAAGTGGAGACTGCTTTCTAGCTGCAGTGTATGGGTTTCTCATCATGGTGGCTTCTTACTGTGGAGCACGGGCTCTAGGGTGTGCGGGCTTCAGTAGTCGCAACACGTGGGCTCAGTAGTTGCAGGCTCTAGAGCACAGGCTCAGTGGTTGTGCTGCACAGGCTCAGCTGCTCTGTGGCAGGTAGGATCCTCTGGGACCAGGGATCGAACCTGTGTCTCCTGCACCGGCCGGCGGCCTCTTCACCACTGAGCCACCTGGGAAGCCTCAGAGTGCCTTTCTTACACCTGCTGTTTTCCAAATGCTTCTAACTCAAAATAATCCTTGGGCCAAGGTGTCATTTTGTAGGGTGGCATATTCTGCCACCCTTCAGGGGAAAGGACATACTAAGACATAATGAAAAGACACTGTGGCAAGTGCAACAGAGAAGCATGCGCATGGCACTGAAAGAGAGTAAACCCAGAATTAAAAAACCATGAGAATGTATGTGAGAAGGGATGTTATTTGGAAGTCTTTAGTTATCCCCCAAACAGAGTGGTGTAGGATGAGTAGGTGATGGCTAGGCTGGCGGAAGGTTTGACAGGGCAGGTGGTGAGAAAATGAAGTGTTGGTGGTGTGAGCTTGGTACCACAAACAGTCTACTGCTTTTAGAGCCTAAATTGTCAGGCAGAGACTGAGGGGATTGATCTTGGAGAGGAAGCAGGGTTTGTTGGAGGTGTGGAGACATGGAAGGGAGAGTTCTTAAACCAGGGAGAGTCCTGCTGAGATTCTTATTCTAGCAAGTTCACTTTGGCTGTGTTACTGGATGTGGGGTTGAGTAGGACTCATTGGGGGTTGGTCCCTCAATACAGGGAGAGATGGTGAGATCACAAAGAAGACGGTATCGTTAGGAGGCAAACTGAGCAAGACTGAACATGAGGAAAGGACAAAATGGAACTTGACTCCCAGATTTTAGCTTAGGTGACGAGGCTATTTTTGGTCCCACAAACTGGGTTAATGAATCCAGAAAAAGGAGCATGCATGTCTTGGTCAAGGTCTCCATCAGATCAGATCAGATCAGATCAGTCGCTCAGTCGTGTCCGACTCTTTGCAACCCCATGAATCGCAGCACACCAGGCCTCCCTGTCCATCACCAACTCCCGGAGTTCACTCAGACTCACGTCCATCGAGTCAGTGATGCCATCCAGCCATCTCATCCTCTGTCGTCCCCTTCTCCTCCTGCCTTCAATTGCTCCCAGCATCAGAGTCTTTTCCAATGAGTCAACTCTTCGCATGAGGTGGCCAAAGTACTGGAGTTTCAGCTTTAGCCTCATTCCTTCCAAAGAAATCCCAGGGCTGATCTCCTTCAGAATGGACTGCTTGGATCTTGCAGTCCAAGGGACTCTCAAGAGTCTTCTCCAATACCACAGTTCAAAAGCATCAATTCTTGGGCGCTCAGCTTTCTTCACAGTCCAACTCTCACATCCATACATGACCACAGGAAAAACCATAGCCTTGACTAGACGAACCTTTGTTGGCAAAGTAATGTCTCTGCTTTTGAATATGCTATCTAGGTTGGTCATAACTTTCCTTCCAAGGAGTAAGCATCTTTTAATTTCATGGCTGCAGTCACCATCTGCAGTGATTTTGGAGCCCAGCAAAATAAAGTCTGACACTGTTTCCACTGTTTCCCCATCTATTTCCCATGAAGTGGTGGGACCGGATGCCGTGATCTTCGTTTTCTGAATGTTGAGCTTTAAGCCAACTTTTTCACTCTCCACTTTCACTTTCATCAAGAGGCTTTTGAGTTCTTCTTCACTTTCTGCCATAAGGGTGGTGTCATCTGCATATCTGAAGTTATTGATATTTCTCCCGGCAATCTTGATTCCAGTTTGTGTTTCTTCCAGTCCAGCATTTCTCATGATGTACTCTGCATATAAGTTAAATAAGCAGGGTGACAATATACAGCCTTGACGAACTCCTTTTCCTATTTGGAACCAGTCTGTTGTTCCGTGTCCAGTTCTAACTGTTGCTTCCTGACCTGCATACAGATGTCTCAAGAGGCAGATCAGGTGGTCTGGTATTCCCATCTCTTTCAGAATTTTCCACAGTTTATTGTGATCCACACAGTCAAAGGCTTTGGCATAGTCAATAAAGCAGAAATAGATGTTTTTCTGGAACTCTCTTGCTTTTTCTATGATCCAGCGGATGTTGGCAATTTGATCTCTGGTTCCTCTGCCTTTTCTAAAACCAGCTTGAACATCAGGAAGTTCACGGTTCACATATTGCTGAAGTCTGGCTTGGAGAATTTTGAGCATTACTTTACTAGTGTGTGAGATGAGTGCAATTGTGCGGTAGTTTGAGCATTCTTTGGCATTGCCTTTCTTTGGGATTGGAATGAAAACTGACCTTTTCCAGTCCTGTGGCCACTGCTGAGTTTTCCAAATTTGCTGGCATATTGAGTGCAGCACTTTCACAGCATCATCTTTCAGGATTTGGAATAGTTCAACTGGAATTCCATCACCTCCACTAGCTTTGTTCGTAGTGATGCTTTCTAAGGCCCACTTGACTTCACATTCCAGGATGTCTGGCTCTAGGTCAGTGATCACACCATTGTGATTATCTGGGGCATGAAGATCTTTTTTGTACAGTTCTTCTGTGTATTCTTGCCATCTCTTCTTAATATTTTCTGCTCCTGTTAGGTCCATACCATTCCTGTCTTTTATCAACCTCATCTTTGCATGAAATGTTCCTTTGGTATCTCTGATTTTCTTGAAGAGATCCCTAGTCTCTCCCATTCTGTTGTTTTCCTCTATTTCTTTGCATTGATCACTGAAGACGGCTTTCTTATCTCTTCTTGAGGAAACAGGAATAATGCTCAGGCTGTGCAATTGGAAGAGAGTTTAATACCTAAGTTATTTACAAAGACAGTGGAAGGGTATAGAAACCATGAGGAGTACAGAGGATCCTCAGAAAATTAAAAATAGAATTACGTTATGATCCAGCCATTCCACTTCTGAGAATATACTCAAAGGAAATGAAAACACTAACTCAAAAAGTTGTCAGCACCCCCACCATGTCTGCAGCAGCATTATTTACAGTAGCCGAGACGTGGGAACAACCTAAGTGTCCATCAGTGGATGAGTGGGTAAAGAAGTTGTGGTACGTATATATGCAATGGAACGTTATTCAGCCATAAAAGAATGAGAAAACCCTGCCACTTGCAACAACATGGAGGGATATAGAATACATCATGCTAAGTGAAATAAATCAGACAGAGAAAGACAGAAATACAAATAAGCATCATCTCACCTGTGAATCTAAAACAAACAAACAAACAAAAAACTCCCACCAAACTCATAGAAATAGAGGTCAGATTTGTGGTTTCCAGAGGCAGGGTTGGGGAAGAGGAATCCGAGGAAGGTCGTCGAAAGGGTACAGACTTCCATTTACAAGATAAATAAGTACTTGGAAGGTAATGTACAGCATGATATCTAGAGTTAACACTGCTATCTGATAAAAGCACAAGGGTTGTTGAGAGAGGAAATCCTAAGAATTCTCAGGCAGGGGAAACTATTTTTTTTTATGCCCTTCTCTTTTTATTGTTTCTATGTGAAAGGATGGATGCTAACTAAACTTATTGTGGTAATCATTTCACAATATACCTAAGTCAAGCCATTATGCTGTACATCTTAAACATATATTAATGTATGTCAATGATAATGCCATAAAACTAGAGAAAAAAAGAGAAAAAAGCTATGAAGAATAAGGCAGCCACTTGGGACTAGTAACAGCGGGGTAAAGGAAGGAAAACTTGTCAACCCTAGACTTAGAGGGAATGGCTACTGGAACCCCAGAGACAGGGCTGGGTGGAGAAGGCAGCTGGACAGCAACTCTGACCTCAGTCAAGGAACAGGGAAACCTGTTGCAGCCATAGCAGGGAGGGGAAGGGAGAGAACTATCCACTGTGAGTAGCCCATCCTGGGCTTTCCTTCTGCTCTTCTGCTGGGATCTCTCATTGGCCAACCCCAAATATAAATGGAAGCAGAGGGCAAGAAGCTTGTTCTCTTAGAACAAGAGTGAATCTGGAGGTGCAAAGAGAAATTATATGGCTCCGTGTTGGTGAAGAAGGTAGTGAATTCAGCTCTGAAAAGGGGGAGTTTGAGGTTTTGAGGGATGCCTGGATGGTAAACATGCAGCGTAATGACTAGGGAGAGAATGGGTTCTGGAGGCAGCCATCCGTATTTATGTCTGAGGGTCACCAATTAGGAAACGTTACTAACTTTCCTTATGCTTCAGTTTCCTCATCTGTAAAAATAGAGAATCATCACACTACCTACCTCTTAGAACTGTTATGGATTCTAAGTGCATTAACAAATATAAATTATGTAGAATGATGTCTGGCACATAGAAGGCAGTAAATAAATATCTGCTGTTAATAACTATTAGCTATATGGAAATACCAAGCCAGCAGGTGAATATATGAATCTGAGGATTGGAGAAGAAGAGAAATTACATTCACATAGTTTTGAGGGAAGTTATGATACTGAGGTCACCCAGGGAAAGTGTCTAGAGTAGCACTGTCCAATAGAAATAGATATAATGGAAACAGACTAGTTCCAAATAGGAAAAGGAGTATGTCAAGGCTGGCACCCCACTCCAGTACTCTTGGCTGGAAACTCCCATGGATGGAGGAGCCTGGTAGGCTGCCGTCCATGGGGTCACACAGAGTCAGACATGACTGAAGTGTCTCAGCAGCAGCAGCAAGGCTGTATATTGTCACCCTGCTTATTTAATTTATATGCAGAGTACATCATGACGAATGCTGGGCTGGAAGAAGCACAAGCTGGAATCAAGATTGCCTGAGGAAATATCAATAACCTCAGATATGCAGATGACACCACCCTATGGCAGAAAGCGAAGAGGAACTAGAAAGCCTCTTGATGAAAGTGAAAGAGGAGAGTGGAAAAGTTGTCTTAAAGCTCAACATTCAGAAAACGAAGATCATGGCATCCGGTCCCATCACTTCATGGGAAATAGTTGGGGAAACAGTGGAAACAGTGTCAGACTTTATTTTGGGGGGCTCAGAAATCACTGCAAATGGTGATTGCAGCCATCAAATTAAAAGACGCTTACTCCTTGGAAGGGAAGTTATGACCAACCTAGACAGCATATTAAAAAGCAGAGACATTACTTTGCCAACAAAGGTCCGCCTAGTCAAGGCTATGGTTTTTCCAGTGGTCACGTATAGATGTGAGAGTTGGACTGTGAAGAAAGCTGAGTGCCGAAGAATTGATGCTTTTGAATTGTGGTGTTGGAGAAGACTCTTGAGAGTCCCTTGGACTGCAAGGAGATCCAACCAGTCCATTCTAAAGGAGATCCGTCCTGGGTGTTCATTGGAAGGACTGATGCTAAAGCTGAAACTCCAATACTTTGGCCACCTCATGCAAAGAGTTGACTCATTGGAAAAGACCCTGATGCTGGGAGGGATTGGGGGCAGGAGGAGAAGGGGACAACAGAGGATAAGATGGCTGGATGGCATCACTGACTCAATGGACATGAGTTTGAGTGAACTCCGGAGTTGGTGATGGACAGGGAGGCCTGGTGTGCTGCAATTCATGGGGTGGCAAAGAGTCAGACACGACTGAGCAACTGAACTGAATTGAACTGAACGTATGGAATCTGAAATTTTTAAAATGAAAATCCATGACATTAAAAATTAAAGAGGAACAGTTAAAATTATTCTTGATAATATAGTTTCTTTAGTCCAATGTCCAAATGTTAGTGTTTCAATAAATAGTCAATATTTTAAAAGCTAATGAGATATTTTACTTTCTTTTTTTGTACTAAGTCTTTGACATTTGGAGTGGATTTTCTTTCCTTATAATACATCTCAGTTTGAACTAGCACGTTTTAAAAGCTCAATAGCCACAAGTGTTAGTGGCTTCTGTATTGAGCAGTGCTGGTCTAGAGTTAGAAAGACAGGAATACCAGGAGAGGTCTCTAAAAGTACTCACAGTTAAGGTTCTGGGGCAGGATAAAGAAACTGGAATAAGAAAGGCAAGGCTGTAGGAATAAGAATAAAGTGTTGCTGCAAACATCTGGGGCATAGAGTAGTCATTCGTGGTCATTTTAAAGATTTTCAGATACAGCAGCCGGTCCTATAGAAATAGGTTTATAAAATGCCGACTAAATTTGCCAAACTTTCACCAACACAATTTTCGGTGACCTGGGAGGAGATTGTTTTTATTTTATTTTTTTAAGACAGGTTAACCAGAGGAGGGATAGGAATGAGTTGCATGGTTGTGTTGGAGGGAGAGCTAAAGTCCTGGGAAAGTTTAAAAATTTTCAGAGCACGCACCAGAGCGTCTCAGTTACCTCTTCAAACCAGGACAAGCTCAAAGTCTCATATTTACTCACTTTCTATCTCTTCTTCTAACTTCTATCTCTTCTTCACTTCTGTTGCAGTATCATCTTTATTGATTTCTTAGCTTCTAATTTTATAGTCTAAACTAGCTCCTTCACATATGTTTTAGGCGATTGTAGTAGGCTACAAATATCATTAATGTTGGAAATTACATGTCTATCCAGCAAACATTAATTGGCTCCAATTTGTACACTTGCTGTTTATTCATCAACATTCATTTCCCACTTTCCTCTTTCATTAAGCCTCTTATTTCCACTTTAAAATCCATGTGACTCTAAAGATGACGCATGTGACCTAGACTAGTCTGTCTCCTTTGACACACAGGTTGGTCCCTATGTGACATTTGACCTAAGTCTGCCAATTAGACTAAATCTTAAGTTTTGCTTGGAATGTTAGGATAAGGGTGTTCTCTCCTCCTCTAGATGGTATGGTATGCAGATATGAAATCTAGAATTGTTACAGATACATTTGCTCTACCAGGGAATGTAACCTGAGGATAAGGCAAATACAGAGAGGAAAGGAGAGCTCAGAGGGTCACAGAGAAATGAAGCCAGAGCCCTAAGGATAAGAAACGGGGTCAAGCCATGTTTAAAGTCTCCCTTAGGGAATTTTATTGTGAACCAATAAATTACGTTTGTTTTTTAAGACATCTCCAATTGTACTTTTGATTACTTCCAATAAAAAATATCCATTCCAAAGCTTGCCATGTGCCAGTATTTTTGTTAGAATCTTGAGATAATTTTACTGCTTTCTGTTGTTGTTGTTCAGTCACTAAGTCGTGTCCAACTCTTTGTAACCCCACAGACTGCAGCACACCAGGCTCCTCTGTCCTTCACTATCTCCTGGAATTTGCTCAAATTCATGTCAATCAAGTTGGTGATGCTATCTAACCGTCTCATCCTTGGCTGCTGCCTTCTACTTTGGCCTTCAATCTTTCCCAGCATCAGGGTCTTTTCCAATTTTTTTTTTTCCCTTTTACATAAATAATTTGCTATTTTATTACTGCTTAAAATTCTTAAACAATTCTTGCCTATATTGATGTTGACAATTAGTATTATCTCACACAGAGCAAAATCTAACCTTGATTTTAAGAAGTTTCAAGGTCTAAAATGCTCTTCAGGGTCATCCTTTTAGGTCCAGTGGTTAAGATTCTGTGCTTAATGCAGGGAGCATGGGTTTGATCCCTGGTCAGGGAACTAAGATCCTGCATGCAGCACAGCACACACACACAAAATGCCCACCATAAGATAGCTTTGCCTACTTGCATCCTCCTGTAGCCTTTTACCCTCTGGTAATAATGAACTATTTGGGGATTACCTGGTGGTTTAGTGGTTAAGAATCTGCCTGCCAATTCAGGGGACATGGGTTCAATCCCTGGTCTGGGAAGATCCCATATGCCATGGAGCAACTAAGCCCCTGCTCCACAGCTATTGAGCCTGTGCTCTAGCGCCTGCAAGTCGCCACTACTGAGCCCACATGTGGCAACTACTGAAGTCTGTGTGTCTTAGAACCCATGTTCTGCAACAAGAGAAGCCACCACAATGAGAAGTCCACGCATTGCAACTAGAGTAGCCCCTGCTCGCCGCAACTAGAGAAAAGACTGCACGTGGCAGCAAAGACTCAGTGCAGTTAAAAATAAATAAAATAATTTAAAAAATGAACTATTTGTAATTTTCTAACACATTCTGGAGGTATTAAGATATGGCCACAAATTATTTGAAACTACTCCAATTATGATGTGATGTATATGTCTCCTCTTCTTATGTTTTCTGCTAGAAATGTTGTAGAGTTCAAGAATAGCTATGTCAAGAGCTGTGAAGGATCTGAGATTTTAGATGTAATATAATAAATTATTGGAGAAGGAAATGGCAACCCACTCTAGTGTTCTTGCCTGGAGAATCCCAGGGACGGGGGAGCCTGGTGGGCTGATGTCTTTGGGGTCGCAGAGTCAGACACAACTGAAGCGACTTAGCAGCAGCAGCAGCATAATAAATTATCCTGCCACAATTTCATGAATGTTTGCAGAAGACAGGAGATTCCTTGATCAGGGACAAAAAAAATAAAGCCCGCTCAGTCGTATCTGACTCTTTGGGACCCCATAGAATAGTCCATGGAATTTTCCAGGCCAGAATACTGGAGTGGGTAGCTGTTCCCTTCTCCAGGGGAACTTCCCAACCCAGGGATTGAACCCAGGTCTCCCACATTGCAGGTGGATTCTTTACCAGCTGAGCCACCAGGGAAGCCTAATCAGGGACAAAAGAACATATTTCTCTTGACAATAGTGGTAGTTAGAGTATCAACATTTCTGCTCCTTCTCTAAATGCTGATTCCTACTATGTAATACAGATAGGGTGGGTGATGCCTAAACATGAATTGGGTTGCATAACAGAAGAGGAACCCCAAGCCTAAGGAACCTCTTTTTTTTTTTTTTTAATAGAAGTCAGTAAACCTGGCTGCCCTTTGACCTGGAGAGAGACATTATCTTGATTAGACTGGATAGTTAATGAACCTGCCCTTTGCTCTGGAGGAATACACTATTGTCTTCCAAGGCTGTTTACACAAACATCCTTTAAATGATAGTATGAAACAAAGGAGTCATTTTACTGGCAAGAGGAACAGAAATCTGAGAGACCCAGGAAGATTTGTCTCCCAAGAAACACATGGAGAGATCATTTACACTAGTTATTTTTCAGATCATGAGAAGGTAATTCATAAACTGAGTCTTGAAATTTATCAGTAGGCATTCACCAGGCAGGTGGTGCTACTAGGACATTTGATGATGCAGAAGCAATTTTATGCAGTAGTGTAGAATGATGACTGGGAAACTGAAGATGGTTTGGCATGGATGCGGTGCAGGATGTAAGGGAGGAAAGCTTCTAGTGTGAGATGATTGAAGAGGTAGGTCGGAGGTGTGCCACACTGGGTGGTACAGACTTCATCCTTTAACCAACAGGAAACCAGTGAAGGTTTTTAAGCAACTGAGGCATGTGATCAGATTTTCACGTTATGAAGATCTATCTAGCTGAGACAGAAAGGCTATTCCAGGCAAAAAGAACAACATGGACAAGATGGAGACATTAAAAGTGCCAGATAAATTGAGGAAACTATAGCAGATTTCTGAACATGATGGCCATTGTAACATTCATCAACGTGAATGTTTATTAAGAGTGTCTTAACAGCTTTCAATGAGTCACCAGTGTGCCAATTGTTAAGCTGAGGCATAACCTGGGGAAGTCTAGGGCTATGCCATGTTAAATTAGGATAAGCTAATTCATGTCTGAATAATCCACTGTGAATGAAGAGACTCAAGTTGGCAATTAGGCTTCATCTTAACTGCCTGCTTTGATTGTTTCTGATGGGCCACCTGGAATGTGATGTTATGTATTCTTAACATTCTTAGCCCAATTCTGATCTCCATTGTAAATAAGAAAATATTTACTTCGTTTTGTCTGCTATGGATAAAACAATGGCGGGTTAACAATACATTTGCTGACAGTAGGCTAGGGGATAAGGTTTGGTCAAAGTTATTACTGAGAAATAGAAACCTACACAAGGGCCAGGATCTGTAGCAGGAGTAGTTATATAACCATGGGAATGTCACGAGCACAAATGGACAGAAGAGCACACATAAGCTGGAAACAGAAACAATTAGGCTTTAAAGCCAAGGTCTATATCTAAAGTATGAGATACGTGAGGCAACAGCAAGGTTAGAGACAGAGACGTTTCAGGTTATACCAAAGGGGTAAGTTATTGATGAAAAATTTTTTTAAAATGAGGTGACTGGAATCATCTTGCTCCAGACCCCACAAT
Source organism: Bos grunniens (assembly GCF_055505025.1). NCBI lineage: Eukaryota > Metazoa > Chordata > Mammalia > Artiodactyla > Bovidae > Bos > Bos grunniens. Next base: position 26,007,438 of record NC_141172.1, on the reverse strand, counting down.
TTGATCCTGGCACTTGATGGTAATGGAGATGAAGGTGACTCTAGAGTGTCACTGTCAGCACCTAAGAATACAGAGAATTGGTCTCCTGTGGTTGAGGGTTTTTCAATTTTTCTCAAAAGTAAGCCCTAAGTAAGTAATCTTGGTTTGCTGTATTATTTGACAATATTCATTCTTTTGGGGCTTTCTCAGTGGCTCAGCAGTAAAGAATCCACCTGCAACATAGAAGACACAGGTTTGATCCCTGGGTCAGGAAGATCCCATGGAGAAGGGAGTGGCAACCCACTCCAGTGTTCTTGCCTGGAGAATCCCATGGACAGAGGAGCCTGGCAGGCTATAGCCATAGGGTCTCAAAGAGTCAGAGATGACTGAATTGACTGAGCATGCATACATTTATTCTGTTATAGAGGATAAGTGAAACGAAAGAGGTAGATGAAACTCATAAGGTGTGGTTTGCTAGATACAGATAAAATTAATACAATGTTAATCATAGACAGTTAATTATCTATGGGACATGTTTAAGATAGATGTGGGAAAATATGGTAAAAACAATAGAAGCAAAAAAAACCCCAATAACAATAGAACCAAGAGTGTCATATATACATTACATATGTGTATAAAGAGCTAAAGGAACCAAAAAGCACAAAATATTCAGGATATACTATGTAAGCACGAGGCACATAAAGTACTTGATATTCAATGTTCAATATTCAATACTGAGTACCCAATATTGAAGTTCTCAGTATTAAGTTAATCACCCATTGGTGATAGCATTCTGGCCCTGTGTTACCTCTGCACAAAAATGTCACTTACCAGGCTAGATTATGCTATATTCTTTTTCCTTGGATCTCACAAGCATGTGTTGACTCTAGTCACCTTTTATCTCTGAGTTCCTCTGCTTAAACCAATCCTGGTCCTTCAAACTACACCATCAGTGGAGAAAGCTGATGTGGTGGGAAGACAAAACATGTGAATGTCATAATATTAACAGGATGCATATAGTATATTTTTCCATCCTTTCAAAACTTTAAATATGTTGCTCCCTTGTCTTCTGGCTTTCATAGCATCTGACCAGAAATGTGCTGTACTGTAATTTTCATGTAATTTTTTTCTCCTTTTTCTGAGTTCAAAATTTTCTCTTAATCTCTGGATTTCAGTAATTTGAATATGATGTGTGTGTGTGTGTGGTGTATTTATCCAGTTAGATGTTCTCTGAGGTTCTTGAATCTATGGCTTGATATTTCATTAATGTTGGAAAACTCTCCACCATTATATCTTCAAATATTTCTTTTGTCTCTTTTTCACAATTGAAATTGGGATTTCAATTACAAATATGTTACGCAGTTTGATATTGACCCCATAGCTCATGCATATTCTTTTTTCTCAATTTTTTTCCTCTTTGTATTTTAATTTCTATTCTTCTATCTTCAAGTTCACACATTCCTTTCTTGGATGTTTTCAATCTAATGGTAAGTTTGTCCAAGGAATTCTTCATCTCTGTTATTGTGCTTTTCATTTCTAGTAATTCTTTCATTTGATTTTTTTTTCTCATAGTTTCTATCTTTGTGCTGAAATCTTCCTTCTGTCTATGCATATTGTCTACCTTTTCACTAGAGCCTTTTAAATGTTAACTGTAGTTATTGTAAATTACTTTTTCAACAGTTCTAACATCTGGGTCATACCTGTATTTACTGTCTTCTCTGCCTCTTAACAGAGTGTTGTTTTTTTGCTTGTTAACAGAGTGTTGTTTTTTTGCTTGTTTCTTTGTAGTAAGTTTTGATTAAAAGCTGAACACCGTAGGTAGGACAGTATCACTCATACCTGAAATTGGCCATGCCTCTTCTTTTGCCAGCCCTTTAGTGTGGGGTGTTGAGATAATTAGTTAGGAGTTGAGCTGTGCTTGAATTTTATTATTTCTATGGTTACCTTCAGTACACCTTTAGTAGAGTTTCCAATTCTTCCATCTTATCTTGTGCTTAGGCTGAGGCTGGTTTGCTGGAGAGTTTTTCTTAATACCTTCTCCATCCTCAGCTTTAGGTCTTTCCCTTGTGCCCACCCCAAAAGAGAGAGGACACCCTCCATGCTGTTGCCTTTCTCTCAGCGGTTATTTGTTGCTCAGAGCATGCTAGCCTGCTGGTGGGTTTGGGTGCTCCAATTCCATTTCAGTCTTAGGTGCTGCTTTTCTGAGTCACAGGGATGGGAACTTCTCAGCAGTCTTGCCTTACCCGCAGTGGTGTGGGAACTCTAAAGCACCAGAACATTTTCCTGCCCTCCCTCCTAAGGGCAGAAATTTGTTTGCTTGTGTGTTTCTTTCCTTCTCACAGCTGCATGGGTACCCTGTGGGTGACAGGGTTTGTTAGCTTTCTCCCAGTGACTTAAGAAGGCTTTTATTTCTCAAAGGAGAAGGAACTAGGTTGGGCTTTGGGTCTGTCAAGCAGTGGCTGCTATTTTCTTCTATCAGTTCAGCACTTTGTCTCTCCTACCTCCAGTCTTCGTTGAGGGGGCTGAGTGGCAGCCTTAGAAAAAAAATCTACAAGCCTGTGCAAACTCATTTTGTGTTGGTGGCTCGTCTGGATTATGTAGTTTTATTTCACTCCATACTCAGCTGTTGGCAGTTTAGTAACATTTTTAACTAAAGTACTTTTCTCACCAGCTTGTATGGCATCTCATATTTGCCCAAGGGTAAGCAAGTCTTGTAACTAATCTCTTCTTGGATGTACCTGGTTTTGGATGGATTCTAGATCATCTGGTTGGCCTATAGCCTTAGCTTTCTAGAGCATTCAAGAAGTGGTTTTTGTACAGTATCCATTTTTGTTGTTGTTGTTGTAAAGGTGGAGAAAATGCTCTTTCCATCTTTCTACATCCTAAGTGAAAGCTTGCACTCTACCCTAAGGGTATTAACCTACCCCATCTCTTTCTTCTCATTGTGTCTTTGAAATTGATTTAATAAAATATGGGGTTTGAGCATCTTAATTTGATCTGTGAGCCTCTCTGTTCCTAACATCCATGAGAGTTTGCCTGGTAAAGTGCTTCTTAGGTTATTACTGCATCAAGGTAATTTCCCTCATAGCAACTATTAACTTGGTGTGGACAAGGCTCCTCCCTGTTGAAATTATTTCCTGAGAGCCTGGGGCATGTTTACTCATGAATTTATAGATGTGCTGAAGAACAATACACTTTGTTACACTTTTATACATAAAACAATTTATCGTCAAGACAATATATGAAAACACACATACATATACAAGCATGTGCACCAATGAATAACTTTTTAAATTATTTTTTTTAAGTTTTATGTATTTACTGGCTGTTCTGGGTCTTTGTTGCTGTGCGGGCTTTTTCTCTAGTTGTGAGTGGAGGTTATCCTCTAGTTGCAGTGCGTAGGCTCCTCAATTCAGTAACTTCTCTTGTTGCAGCACACAGGCTCGAGGGCGTGTGTTGTACTTGCTTCAGTGGTTGCAGCATGTGGGCTCAGCAGTTGCAGCTCGCAGGCTCTAGAGCACAGGTTCAGTAGTTGTGGCATATGGGCTTAGCTGTTCCGCAACACATGGGATATTCCCAGATCAGAGATCGAGCTCATGTCTCCTGCATTACAGGCGGATTCTTTACCACTGACCAACCAGCGAAGCCCCATAGAACTTTTTTGGTTATAATAAATTATATTTCTGTTCTTAGTTCTCTGATTCCAGTTTCTTGAAATTAGAGAGCTATAAAAGACTTAAAGATTACTTTTTGTCCAAGTTCCTTCTTTGATGAAGAGGGCACTGAGATCCAGAGTGGAAGATAGGCATGTCTAAGGTCACAAAGCAATTAGATCTGACTCCTGCCCTCTGCTCCCAGAGCCCCAGGGTTTTAGGATTTAGAAAATATTAATGAATCTTTCCTAAAAAGAAAGTGAGAAAATGGCAAAAACATACAGTTGTCCTTTCATGAGTAAATAAGTTAATTTTCATTTGGCTCTACTTTACAAGAAACTTAACCAATACTTCTTCAGCGATAATGCTGAAGAAGTCCAGCAAGGTTAGATGATTCCAAATGTATGTGGGTGGATGGTTCCAGGAACAACTGTTTAACAATGTCAGGTTACTTATTTATCTCAACTCTGTCACTCTCGTATGTTGGCTGTTTATCCTTGGGCTTATTGCCAGTGGTTGCAAGATGGCTTTTGCCGCTCAAGACCCTACATCCTCACATAACCTTGTTCAGGGCAGAAGGAGGTCTCCTTGTCTTTCTCTTTTCACAATGAAGTAAAATTCTTACTGGGAGTCTCCACATCAAACTTTTTCTTCACCTCAAATCTGAACAGGTTTACATGCCCACCCATAAACTAATCATTAGCAAAAGGGACAGAGGTTATTATGGCTGAGAATCTAAATCTCAACAATGTATAGATCCATCAGGCTGACAAAAGAGCCCATCTTCCCCATGTGTTGCTTTCTTGGAGTATACTATAAACAAAGATGGGAACAGTCATTGGGAATAGCCAACAGTGCCTGATTTAATGACATTCAATAAGTAGTTACTTTGTCATTAAAAATAAATACAATGAAATAAAGGAAAGTAATGAAGTTTGGAAATAGCAGAAATTGTTCCATCAAATTTATGAACTATTTCTAAATATTCAGTTGCTACTGCTACTGCTAAGTCACTTCAGTCGTGTCCGACTCTGTGCGACCCCATAGACGGCAGCCCACCAGGCTCCCCTGTCCCTGGGATTCTCCAGGCAAGAACACTGGAGTGGGTTGCCATTTCCTTCTCCAATGCATGAAAGTGAAAAGTGAAAGTGAAGTCACTCAGTCGTGTCCGACCCTCAGCGACTCCATGGACTGCAGCCTACCAGGCTCCTCCATCCATGGGATTTTCCAGGCAAGAGTACTGGAGTGGGGTGCCATTGCCTTCTCCGAATATTCAGTTGGGGTCATCTTTTACTGTAGAATATTGAAAGAAACTATATCTGGCTGCTTCATGTTGAATATCACGAGGAGGAAAAAAGTCCAGTGATGATAAAGATTCACATTTATGATGTGATCTCATTGTCTAATATGCTTATCGAGCGTGTGCTCAGTGATGTAGTTATGTCCGACCCTTTGTGACCTCATGTACTATAGCCCGCCAGACTTCTCTGTCCATGAAATTTTTCCAGGCAAGAATACTGGAGTGGGTAGCCATTTCCTCCGCCAGGGGATCATCTTTCCAACCCAGCAACTGAACCTGTGCCTCCTGTGTCTCCTGCATTAGCAGGCGAATTCTTTACCACTGAGCCTCCTGGGAAGCCCAATATGTCTAATACTCTCCAAAAAAAGCTTGGGAAGACTCAACAGAAGGTAAATTTAAGATGGAAGGACTGCTACAAATTCTAATGCCAAGAAATCCTCATTCCTCAGATATTAGGTTAATACATATTGTCAAGGACGATTTTCATTTATTTTCTGAGTTTACTCTCACAACGTCAAGTGCAAGTAAGACTCAAATAGAATTATTAAAACACAGAAAGAGAGAAAAGGAAATAAAGATACTACAGGCAATAGTACGTAAGTGATAGAGGAACTTCTCTATTTTCCTACCCCTACCTCTTTTCACATGGGGTTGCCTCTTTCTGGGACTTTATTTATTTTTTTTTTTAATATAAATTTATTTATTTTAGTTGGAGGCTAATTACTTTAAAATATTGTATTGGTTTTGCCATACATTGACATGAATCCGCCACGGGTGCACTCTTTCTGGGACTTTAAACATAGGTGTGATAGATGTGTCAATGTGACTAGATCATGGGCTATCCAGATAACTGGTTAAACATTATTTCCAGGTGTGTTTATAGAGAAAAGAATAGCATTTGAAAGAGTAGATTGAGTAAAGATCTCCATATTGCAGGTGGGCACCATCTAACCCAGTGAGGGACTGAATAGAACAAAAAGTGGAGGAAGAAAGGATTAGCTCTCTCTACCTGACTGTTGAGCAAGGATATTCAGTCTTCTGCTCCTGATTCTCAGGCTTTCAGAGCCTGGAATCTATCATCAGCTCTCTGGCTCTCAGGCTTTTGAACAACACATCTTTGCTTTCCTGGATCTTCAGCTTGTGGATGGCAGATGATAAGTCTTCTCAATCTCCATAATTATATGGGCCTGTTCTTTTTAATCAATCTTACTGCAGGTAGATAAACAGATAATATGATTGATTCCGTTTCTTTGGAGAAATTTGGCTAATATGATAGGTTATATTATTGTCATATCTAGGTTTAGTTTTTATCCCTCTCTTTACTCCTTGTGACATTGAGCAAATGTTCACAGTCAGACTAGGAGTTTCTTCCTCTGTATTCCTATGAGTGCTTGACTCAAATATTCATTAGTGTCACTTTTAATTCTAGTTGACACATATAATTATCAGACTCTATGTTTGCTTTTCTATTATTAAGTTGATTTCTGAAAGAAATTCAGAAATTCCTTTAGTCATCATTTTATCCCCAGTGTCTAAAATAGTCATTAGGAAATTCAGTGAATGTTTGTAAATTGACCCATAGAACACCTACCATGCAAGTTGTTTTATGTGAGATTGTAAATGTGACTGGGTGTCATAAACTGGAAAGTCCTTCTCAGATATTGGTTATAACTATTTCAGGCTAAATTGCCTTTGGTGGAAGGGCTGAACTAGCAACATGACTTCCATTTATATCAATGATTCTATAACAAAGTAATTAACAGTAGTAATCTCTGCTGGGTGTTGAATACTTACATAGCACCATGGCTGGCACATAGTGCTCTTGGCTATGGTTACCTGCTGTATATACTAACTCTTTCTTATGCAGATCTCCAGGTCTCAAGCTTTGTATTTCTTGGCTCTGATCTTTACATCTTCCCCAGATGGACTTAGCTGTCTTCTCCCTCTAGGGACAGAAGCCTGCTTTTGTTCTTCTATTTATGCTGAGGGTCTGCTCTACCCAGGACTGAGCCTGGAACATGAGGCTGCAACTGGCTGGCTCCAATGGTCACTCCTGCTTGGGGACATCTTCAGTTATGTCCTGTCCATTGGGTCAGAAACTGTTGGGTAGTCATATAAATAAGCCAAGATTTTTTTTTTTTTTTTGGCAGAAATTGACAAGCTGATTCTAAGACTCATATGGAATTGCAAGAGATCCAGAAGGGCCAAGACAATTTTGAAAATAAATAAGGAAGGAAGACTCAAAATTTAGATTTCAAAACTTACTACAAAGCTACAATAATCAAGACAGTGTGGAACTGGCATAACATATAGATCAATGAAATACAATTGAGAGTCCAGAAAAGAGCGCTTAGATTTATGGTAAACTGGTATTACACATACACAAACATTAGTTCAAACGGACCAAAGACATAAATGTAACAATTCAAACTATAAATCTCTTAGAGGAAAAGATAGGCCCAAACCTTTGTGATCTTAGATTTTGGCAATAGTTTCTTAGATACAACACAAAAAGCACAAATGACAAAAGAAAAAATAATTGGATTTCATAAAAATTAAAACCCTTTATGCTTCAAAGGACACTATCAAATAACTGAAAAGGCAAATCACAGAACAAGAGAAAATATTAAAACGCACACAACCCAGTGAAAAATAAGGGCAAAAGATGAGAATAGACATATCTTCAGAGAAAACATACAAGTGGCCAAAAAGCATGTGAAATGATACTCAACATCATTAGTCATTAGAGAAATGCTAATGCAGTAAAGAAATAAAAACACTGTGAGGTACTATTTCATACCTGCTTCCCTGGTGTCTCAGCTGGTAAAGAATCTGCCTGCAATGCAGAAGACCTGGGTTTGATCCCTGGGTTGGGAAGATCCCCTGGAGACGGGAACAGCTACCCCCTCCAGTATTCTGGCCTGGAGAATTCCATGGACTGTATAGTCCATGGAGTTGCAAAGAATCAGACACGACTGAGCAACTTACTTTCAGAATAGTTACATTCAAAAATACAATAACAAATGTTGGTGAAGATGTGGAGAAGCTGGAACATGCATACTGCTGGTAGGTTTCTAAGATGGTACAGCCACTTTGGAAAACATGTTGGCAGTTTCTCAAAATGTTACACATAGATTTACTATAAAACATAGATGTTCTACTCTATATACTCAAAAGAATTGAAAATTAAGTCCATACAAAAACTTTTACACAAATACTCACGACAACATATTTATAAAAGCTAAAAAATGGAAACAATCCAAATGTCCTTCAACTAATGAACAGATAAACAGAATGTTGTGAGTCCATAAAATGGACTGCTATCCAGCAACAAGAAGGAATGAAGTACTAATACATGCTACAATGTGGATGAGCCTTGAAAACATTATGCTAACCCAAAGAAACCAGTTGTTAACTGCTTATATCATATGATCTCATTTATTTGAATTGTCCAGAATAGGCAAATTCACAGAAACACAGACAAGATTAGTGGTTGCCAAGGGTTGGGGGTGGGAGTGGGGATGTGGGTGTGATTGCCAAAGGATATGAGGTTTCCTTCTGAGGTGATGAAAATGTTCCAGAATCAGATATTGGTAATGCTTACACAATTCTGTGAATATACTAAAAGACATTAAATGGTATACTTTAAAAGACAATTTTATGATATGTGAATTATATCTCAATAAAGCTGTTATTAAAAATAAAGATTAAGCTGAGATTTACTTTCACTCCTTGGGGCACATGAATTTGTACTTCTGAAGGAACTAGCTCTGAAATGGTACTGGTTCACTAGACTTTGAGTTACTCTTCAACTGCCCCAGACATGATTCTGAGATTTCAATATACTTACTGACAAGCCTTTATCAGAATAGGTTAATGAAATATGATTTTGTCAATCAGCAATGGTATTTTGAGACTTCTGAGTGAAATAAACACTCTTAAGCTGCTCACTCTTAACACTTCAACCCATATCTAAATATTTCGATGTATTGATTACATTGGAGTTTTTTCAAATAATCTCACTAGGTCAGATATCTGGAATAACTAAGAGATTGACATGAAATAATGTTTGTATAAAAAAAACTTCATCTATTTTTCAAGATTTTTTTTTTGAATGTTAAAATTTTATGCTTACTACCACTTCACTATTATCCCCCCAAAGACGTCTCTCTTTCAAAAAAGAAATATAATATTAAATCATGAAAAGAAACTCGTCTCTATTTAAAAGTCCTTCAAGTAGGTTTTTAAATGAAATCTTAAATTTCCCCTCTTTCCCTAAACTGTGTACTCACCAGGAGACTTGGGGGCAAAGTATAATTTTGTGGAATTCATTCTTGATATGTTCCTGGAAATTTTATCCCACTATTCAGCAAGCTTTATTTCAACACCAGAGAATATAATATCATGATTTTTATATGGAGCAAGTACAATTTGAGTCTGAAATGAATGACACTGCACATCATCAAGCCTACCTGGAAGGCTGTAACCTAAACAGTGAACCTGTTTATAGCGTATGCTAGACTCCTAATTTCTGTTTCAGTCTTCTGAGGCCTGTTGCTAAATCCCTTTCTACATTAAAAACACTAACCACACTCTCCGCTTATCTGACAGACTGCAGAACAGCGGAAAATAAAAATTCTGCTTGGATATCATGTCTTCACTGTACATACAGCCGCCACACACAATGATGGTCAGTAATGACTGAAATATGGCACTAAATACAATCCCCCCTGTGCAAATGGAATTAATTGATTTATTAGGTGCAAAATAGCCAGGTGGATTTAAGCTAATTAAGAATTTGATTGCTAATTGCCAACAAGGGGGGATTTTAAAAAAATGAGTAAGTTGAATGAGGAATATACTTGTAGCACATACAAAACTGCAAGCTGCCTCCAGCAAGGAAACAATGATAGGAATGTAGTGGTAACGTCTGTGGTGTCTGAGTAGAAACAAACCAGTCTATTCTCTCTGCAATCTGTGAATGTTTCTGGTAGTATCACCTCCCCTTAGTAGATACCCACAGGAGAACTAGATAAGACTTGGAAAAAACCATGCAACGAAGGATTCTCAAAAAGACAGTCAGACGTATAAACTATGAAACAATAATAAATCAGGATGACCTGTGCTACTAAAGGAAAGATACGAAGTATAAAATAGTACACTATATATTTTTGTAGTCATCCATTTATCCATTCCATATATTCATCTAACCATTTCATTCAAAGTGTGTTGAGTATTTTATGTACTTTATATCCTACTTCTTTACTTGATACTATATCTTGAGGATGTCAACAAGTATACACTGCTATATTTAAAATGGATAACCAACAGAAACCTATTGTATAGCACATGGAACCTATTGTATGGCACATGGAACTCTGCTCAGTGTTACATGCCAGCCTGGATGTGAAGGGAATTTGTGGGAGAATGGATATATATATATATATATATATATACACATACACATAAGCTGAATCCCTTCACTGTTCACCTGAAACTATCACAACATTGTTAATCATCTATACCCCAATACAAAATGTTTTATATGTTAAAAAATTAAATAAAAATTTTTAAAAAGCACATCATAATTCTTTTCAATTATTTGTTTAGCATTATTACGTGCTGGGCAATATGCTAAGTACCTCAGAGGCATACTCATTTTTAATTTGAGCAAAAGCTACAGATGCAGAAACTGAAGCTTAGACATGTTAAATAATTTGCCCAAGAGCATGAATCTGGTCGAACTGATATTCAAACACAAGCAGTCTCTCTCCAGTGCTCTTGTGCTTAATTATTACCCCACAATGCCTTTCCATAAATCTTTTTAATGACTATATCAGATTTCGGTATTTTAGTGTGTTATATTCCATGTCATTATTCCCCTATTTTTAGACGCCTAGGTTGCTTCTTTTTGTCATTAAGTAAATAATGCTGTCATAAACATACTTGGGTATCAATTTATTCACTTCTCTGATTATTTGTTGCCCATTTACATATATATATCCTTTGGAGGAAAGTCAATTTAGATGCTTTGCTTATTTTTAAATGGGGTTACTTGTCTTTTTATCATTGAGTTGTAAAAGTTCTTTATGTATTTTAGAGGCAAGTTTCTTAGCAGATATATGTTCTGCACATATTTTGTCCCTTTCTAGGTATTGTCTTTTCACTTTCTTTACAGCCTTCTGAAGTACTTCAAGAGTTTCATGTTTTATCTTAGGTCTTTGATCCATTTTGCATTAACTTTTGTATACAGTGTGAGATAGGGGTCCAACCTCATCCTCTTACACATGGTTGTTCTGGTACTATTTGTTGAAAAACTCTTGGCATCCTGCATTAAATCAATTGACCATAGATGCATGGATTTATTTTTGGACTCTCTACTTTGTTCCATTAACCTACGTTTATCTTTATGTCAGTACTTCATTGTTTTGATTGTTTTTGCTTTGTAGTAAGTTTTAAAATTGTAAAATGTGAACTCTTCTACTTTGTTCTTCTTTTCCAAGACTGTTTTGGTTATTCTTCGGTTTCCATATGAATTTCAGGGTTGGTTTGCCAATTTATACAAAGAAGTCAGCCGCTATTCTGGTAAGTATTATGTTGGATATGTAGATTAATTTGAGTAAAATTGCCATCTTAACAATATCCAGTCTCCTAATGTATGAATATAAACTGTTTTTCTATTTATTATGTTATTTCTAACTTTTTCCGACAATGTTTTATCATTTTCGAAGTATATGTTTTGTAACTCTTTGGTTAAGTTTATTCCTAAGTGCTTTATTCTTTGTGATGCTATTGTAATTAGAATTCTTACTTTCACTTTTGAATTTTTCATTGTACATTCTCAGAAATACAACTGATTTTTGAATGTTGATTTTGCTGGATTCCTTTTGCAAACTTGCTGAACCCTTTTATTAATTATGATAGTCTTTTAGTGGATTCCTTACATTATTCTATATGCAAGATCATGCCATCTGTGAATGGAGATAGCTTTACTCCTTTTTCAATCTGCATACATTTTATTTAATTTTCTTGCACAAGTGTCCTGGCTAGGACCTCTAGTACTTTGTTAAATGGCAGTGGCAAAAGTGAACATTGTTATCTTGCTCCCAGTGTTAAGGGGAAAGTATCAAATTTTTCATTATTAAGTAGGATGTAAGTTGTGGATTTTTCAGAGATGCCTTTATCATGTTAAGTTCCGTTTTATCCTAGTTTGTTGAATTTTTTTTTTATCATAAAAGGATGTTGGAATTTGTCAAATGCTTTTTCTGTGTTTAATGAAACCATGTGATTTATTTTTATTCTATTGATATGGTGTATTATATTAGTTGATTTTTCAATGATCAACCAACCTTACATTACTGCTATAAATCTCACTTGGTCATAATGTGTAATTTTTTAAATATACTGCTGAATTTGGTTTGGTAGTATTTTGTTGAGGATTTTTATATCTATATTCATAAGAGATATTGGTGTTTAGTTCTTTTCTTATGTGGTATCTTTTTCTACTCTTGCAATTGGGGTAATATTGGCCTTATAGAATGAGTTGGGAAGTGTTTTTTCCTCTCTAATTTTTGGAACGGTTAATAAAGAATTTATGTTCTTTAAATATTCACCTGTGAAGCCATCCAATTCATTATTTAGCTAAGATATCTAGAAGTGGAATTACTGTGTCAAAAATATAAATATATTCAAAACTCTTTACACATATTGCTAAATTGCTTTCCTGGGTAGGGAGTGCCAATTTAAACTTCCACTAGCACTAAAATGAGTTAAACATAGTTTGCCAACAGGAGGCTCTCACTGTATGCTAATTTTAATTTTACTGGACACTGGTTCTTACCAGCCCTGGAAAACAATATTTGTGAGTACGCAAATCAAATAGTTGTTCTCAATACTAGTACCATTTTTAAAAGACTGGATCTCTTATAGTAATTGACATTTCTTTGGTTTGCTATACTGATTTTAGACCAGTCTCAACCACAATGAACTTTATATTCCCTAGATCCAGCATATTTTAGAGTTCAATGAGTAATAAAGACCTATATCTGCCTAATATTTTACACTGTAAAGAGTCTTCTCACCTATAGTATAGATTTCTTAAAGTGTAGGAAGCATTTATATGATATGCTGAATGTGAATCTGGTTACGAGCTTCTTCAGTTCGTTTTGCTGTTATTATTAACAAAATGGGATACAAGATGTATGACTTTAATAATTATGAATATTAACAAAAATACTTGGCAGATTCTTGTATCATACTTGTCATATATGAGATTTTATGTTTGTATTCATACCTTCATGAGTAGTCTGAATTCATTTCCCATATGGATGAATTTATACACCTACTATAGTTTTTTTCCCTTTTACTCTCCAGATTTATTGAGATATAACTGACATAGAACATTTTGAAAGTTTAATGTATATGAGGTTATGATTTGATACCTACTTATATTTAATCTTGATTGAATTCTGAGAAGTTTCTGCTCAATTGAGACACTAGAAATAAACATAAAATGTGGCCCTTAACTGTGTACTGTAGCCACATCTGACTTGTGTATCTGATCCACTAACCTTAGAGCTCATACTCCTCTTGATATACTTTCTTAACTGATGGAGGCTCCTCCTCTTCATGAATTGTCCTGGATTTTGTCACCCTCTGTCTACTTAAACACTTGGTCCATTTTAAACCTGCCAGGTCCAAGTCAATGTTTTCCATCTCTGGGGTTTGTTTCTTATAGTACGAGGGAAAACAACTCATAATAATGTAAGACATATTCCATACAGGTTGAGCCCAGTGATGGTTTAGACAACCAGTTAAATTCTTTAATTACTTTGGTTGCACAAGCTTATACTACTTAAAATGGCATCCCAGGCACTAGTCATTATAAGTTTTGCTTCATTACATTTGAGTATCTTATTTTCCTTCTTCTCTTTTATTGCCTTTCACTTTAGTGTTGTTTATAGCCCTTCTGGGCTCACTTGTTTCTTTATTTAAGAGTTCACTGGGTTTGAATCTGATCTTATCTTCAGTGTCACCACCTTCCCACCTCTTGCTGGTTGATTTAATAGTCACAGTGACATTATCTCCAATTCTCTTGTGAGTGAATTCACATCCAACTTAGAATGAGATACTGCATGAATTATACACAAAATATTGCCAATTTAAGTGGCAGAAAAGGTTAAATTCTGGATTTCTTCTTTCATGACTAATTCCTCACCTCTCCTGTCCCATTTTTGTGTGTGTGTGTGTGTATTTTGAAGTCCCATGGGTTTCATAGAATTTACTGAACATATGCAATTTTCTCTCCTAACTTTGTTGTTGTTGTTATTTAGTCGTGTCTGACCCTTTTGTGAGCTTAGGGACTGTAGTTCATCAGGCTCCTCTGTCCATGGGTTTTCCCAGGCAAGAATACTGGAGCAGGTTGCCATTTCCTTCTCCAGAGGATCTCCCTGACCCAGGGATTGAATCTGCATCTCCTACATTGGCAGGTGGATTCCCTACCACTGAGCCACCAGGGCAGCCCCTCCTAAAGTTTAGTGTTCTTCAATTTAAATACTGAAGATAAAATGACTTCATATTTATTTTCAAACATAACTGTTTCTGAAGCCTGTGGCTTCTCTCTCACATTCATTAAAGAGTTCACTGGGGACATGGGCCTGAACTTTTACATCACATGAAGGTGCCAAGCACATTACAGATATGCTTAGAGTGTGTGCACATCCAATTTCTTAGCTAAGTTGTTTTGGTTGGAAGTAAGAGAAACTAACTGTTTCAACAGTAAACGAGATTTATTGGAAGGATGTGGGAGAATCTTAAAGAACTCAAAGACAGCTGACCTGCCCAGAGACTGAACAGAGAACCTGGAGAGCCACCAGGCACTAATGCAAGCAAGCCGACCCTATACTCCTTAACTCAACTGCTCTCTCTTCATCTCCAGGTCAGCTGTCTCTGGTTTTCTGGGTACATGATAGAAGAGGCTCACTCTAAAGGTGCTGAATTGCTCCATCTTACTCCTGTTTCCAGATCTCTAAGAAAAGAATTAAAGTGACCAATTTGGATCCTGTGTTCAACCCTGGTCCAGTCACCTGTGACTAGCTGTCCATAGCAGGCTGTGAGTAGGAACAGGTGGAGTAGTTCCCAATAAAATGGTGCCATAGAAGCTAGACGCACAACCCTGCAGTTTGTTTAGTGTACTTTTTAGGTGCCAATTCATGAATTAATGAAGGTAACCTTTAACAGACAATAAGCCATATCTGGTCTCCTTCACAAATGTATATAAGGTCAAGACTTCATCAGTATGATGGTGTTTGTTCTCTTAATTGGATTTCATCTGCCATGTTCGCATTTATCCACATACCCTCTTGGGCTCATCTTTTTATGCCTTTATATTCCCTTTCCAGATATAAGGAAATCATAAATCATTTGCAAAATTTTCTGATTCATTCATTCCTGGATGGAGAGAAGTAGAAGGAATAGAACTGCCCTAGTGAGATTCAGTTTCATGCTCTTCAAAGTTGATGTGGGTATTATTTCTCCAATAGCATTCTTAATGTTCTCAATTATACCAGCTGTTGTGATTTTCCTTACTAACATGGTCTTTAGTGAATTGCACTCCCTGGCTGGTTACAGCACATCTGTGTGACAATGGAAAATTTTCCGTAACTGTGTAATTGGTTTTGAATTTTGAGATAGTGTTTCTGAAGATGTGTCTATCTAGAATCTGGTGATAGAAAGGTCTATGTCCCTCTGTGATCTGTTTCTAAAACAATGTTTTATATTCACTTATGCATTAATCTTTATTACTAGACTTAAAATGAACACAGCACTGTATGAACTAATAAAAAACTGGAACACTCTTCTACAGCCTGCTTACAAATTTTAAAAAATGGAAACCTTAAGATAAGAGTTTGAAAGATAAAGGACATGTCATGGAGGTCAAGATAGGAGACTTTAAAAGAGGAAGAGTCCAAGGCTATCAAAGAAAGGGTTGTTGTATTTGACTTAAAGTAGCACTTAAAGTGCACTTAGAGTAGGTAATTTTTAATTATTTTAACAAACGTATTTTTGCTTTCCACTTTTCTTTTGTTTGGGCCATTGCTCATATTTAACTCTCTTATTGAATACTTTTGAAATGCTAATTATTTACTCATCAATTATTTCATTAGTATGTGTTCAGGGGAGTAGGACCTGGGGCAAGAGGAAAAATGGAGACCTACACATTATATGCCTGAGCATTTAATTTAAAATTCCAAATTAAGCTTAACATTTTTTAAAGTTAACATTTTAGTTTATTTCAAATGTATTTTACAGAAAAGTTTTAACTTATTTAAATTTTATTAAAATTTTTATAAAAACAAAACTGTTCTCAGTCTTAGCTTTCTATATTCATTTCACTGATAATGTAATCAGTATCATATTTCACACATGTAAACTGTTGCAAATACTCTGTGCTACATTTGTTGTTATCGCCAGAACTCTCTAGAACCATGAAGTTTAACTGAAAGTGAAGACAGTGTTTAGATGTATGGCACTAATGGGAAAGAAGCACTTTCTTATGCACCAATTTATTGAATTCATGCTATTTCAGAGGGATGTGACAATTCAATTACTTTGCCTCTTCTCATAAGCATTTTCACCTCCCAAATCTTCCTGTGTTCTGAAGTAAAGTTGCTGTCTGTAGTCAAAAGATACACAATGCTCAAACCATCAGGGTTTTTGGACACAGTTACCCACTCCAGTATTCTTGGGGCTTCCCTGGTAGCTCAGATAGCAAAGAATCTGCCTGCAATGCAGGAGACCCAGGTTCAATCCCTGGGTCAGGAAGATACCCTGGAGAAGGGAATGGCAACTCAATCCATATTCTTGCCTGTGGAATCCCATGAACAGAGGACTCCTGGTGGGCTATAGTCCTTGGGGTCACAGAGTCAGACATGTCTGAGCGACTTTCATTTCCCACCTTTTGTTTCATAAAGATTTAGGAAAAGAGATGTGAAGAAGCATATCTCTGGACCATAGTGGTATTAATTCCAAAGGGAAGATGGCAGATATTTACAGTTTTAGATTAGACAGAGTCAGTGCTGAGAGCCAGATCTTCTTGACTATATTTCTGTGTGTATCTTTGGGATATACGGAACCCAGCACAGGGACTCCCCTTGCTCAAGTCCAAGGAGCAGTCCTGGCAAGAGAGGAAACAATAGAACAGTTAGAAGATAAGTGTAGGTTGGACATTTCCTACTGGAAGGTAAATTCAGTAAGGACACCAATTTCTCTATATCTCTATATCCTTCTGCATTCAAAGCTGAGAACAGTGTCAGGCATGTGGTAGATATTCAAGAAACATTTGTTATGTGAATGCATTGGTAGTGAATAACTTGACCATTCCAAACACCCAGAGGGGTAGCCATTCAGCTACAATATCTTTCAATGCCACTGAAACAGAGCAGGACCCTATGGTCCTTCCCCTTAGCATGTCTTCTGCCTTTTGTCAGGGAAAAACTTTGGCCAAAGAACAAGTTTCATCAAAGAAGTGAGAAAATGCCAAAAAGACTAAATCATTAAGCATAGTCAAGGAATTTTAGTTCCTCTTGATAGGCTATAGATAATAATCTGAGCCATATCCCATGAGCTGTCTTGTAGAAACCGAAATCTCCACCAGGTGGATGAAGTTAACTACATGATGATCAGACTGTAACCATGACATAAGCTGTCACAATTCTGAGAACTGGCCTCAAGGAAATGGACACAAACCGACCCTGGAACTGAAGATTAATTATATTTAAAACAAGCCAGATAACTCCAGTCAGACCATCACATGACCAGTTTCAAGATGACTGTCAGAGTTGACTGTGCTGCTTCTGCATGTAGGCCCTTACCTCCATCTACAGAAGCTCTTGCCCACTGATTGTCAGTTGTGGGGAGTCAGCCTTTGGACTGGAGTCCAACCCTGGCCAACTCCCGCCAGTTGCCAGCATCCAAAATAAAGCAAACTTTCCATTCCACCAAACTTGCCTCTTTTTTATTTTTTTAATCACTTATTTTAATATTTATTTATTTGGCTATACCGGGTCTTAGTCGTGGCATTTAATATGTTTAGTTGCAGCATGTGGGATCTAGTTCCCTGACCAGGGATGGAACCCAGGCCCCTGCATTGGGAGTGTGGACCTTTAGCCACTGGACCACCAGTGAAGTCTCAGACTTTGCCTCTATTGGCTGTTGAGCCATAAGTAGCTGGATCCCTCGTTCGGTTACACCGTGACACTTCACTTTTAAATAAAATGGTTGTTAAATGACTCTTCTACGAATTCTCTTGACCATATTAAGATGCCAAAAATGAGTCATTTATGTACCTCAGTTTAACTCACAACTTAAGTGTAGAAGTTTTTCCAGGCATCACATAAGCTAGATACTACACTATACACCATGTGTTTCTTTGACTTCAGCCAATGTATTTAGTGATGCTGCTAGCATTGTCAGGAGAGCCTCAGAAGGGACTATGAGAAAGGTGCCACAGAAGCAGGCCGTGCTCTGCATTTGCAAGTAGGGAACTGCTCGGTTGTTTCTCTGCAGGGACAACAGTATTGTTTTTAATTGTCTATTTTAATAGGCCTGAATAAAATAGTCTTCTGTTTTATTTGATCTGCATGTCCCCTAGTGGGATTTCTTCCTGCCTTTTGCCTTCATTTTTTTTTTTTTTTAAACCACTGTGACAGTTTCCTATTTAGACATTTAGTTCTTTGGAAGAGGGCTCTTGATTATCAATGGCGGTGACTGTTGCTCCCTCTACTGATGTTCAATAGTGGTAGGACCTGACCTCTGGGATACTTAGCCAAAAAAAAAAGAAAAGTTGAGTTTTGGGAGTCTGGGGTCTGCAATGAATGAAATTTCATGAGAGCAAATAGTAACAACAGAATCAAGCACATGTTTGATTTAATCAATTAAAAGAATCTGGACTGATTTTTTTTAAATGTTCCTGCTGCTAAGTTGCTTCAGTCGTGTCCGACTCTGTGCGACCCCAGAGATGGCAGCCCACCAGGCTCCCCCGTCCCTGGGATTCTCCAGGCTAGAACACTGGAGTGGGTTGCCATTTCCTTCTCCAATGCATGAAAGTGAAAAGTGAAAGTGAAGTCTCTCAGTCGTGTCCGACTCATCGCAACCCCATGGACTGCAGCCTACCAGACTCCTCCGTTCATGGGATTTTCCAGGCAAGAGTACTGGAGTGGGGTGCCATTGCCTTAGGTATGCTCATAGGCATCCAGGATTAACCCTAGTTTAACCACACCCAATCACTACTAAATGGATACCTTTTGAAAAAGATAGCACCATATTAGAATGACCTTTTGGTGAGACAGTGTTCTCCTAGGAGAAGGAACTGGCCAAGGTGGGATGATGCAATAAAACATGATCAGGGCTTTGAGGGAGGAGATGTGAGTTTTAGCACGAGTTCTGCCACTACGGGAGTTTGCAACTTTTGTCAAATTATGCAGTTCTTTGTCTATAATCATAAGCAAGTTGAACTAAGGTTCTCCTTGCTTCTACCTCTGTGACTGCTGGCAAAGCATTCCTGGTTGGCTACATATGCCGCACTTCTGTTTTCATATTAGATTTTATCTTCTGCTTTGCATCTCTTTTTATATATTTGAAAAGATTTATGTTCCTTCTTTATTTGAAGTTTGAGATGACTCCACTGAAGAATGAGCCTGTGTAACTGAATGTACATAGCCCATGTGAACCTGGCTAAGAAATGGGTAAAAATGAACAGGTTAGTTTTGCAAAACTCTTTGATGGATTCATTCTCTTTTCTGCATTTTTGTTATCCATACTGTACTTTGCTATTCAAATAAGGGGTCCCCTCTTAGAAAGACAAAGCCAGGAAGCTGTAAAGAAAACTGAAGACAGGGAAGTTATCTTTGGGACTGGCACCTGCTACCTTTGGGACCAGTCTGCTACCTTCTCCCTTATAGACTTCCTTTAGGGTCCAAGTTCTTTAAGCTGTTTTGTACTCTAGTCAACTGTTCCTACCTCTCCACCTGGGCCTAATATCTTTACATTATGTTGTGCTCCAAGATTCCTCAAGCAAGTTGAATGACAACAAGTAATAATGTTAAAAATGTATCTTGCTACTCTGTCTGGTTTTGGCAGCTTTAGACACATGTCCAGGTTTAGCCACCCCTCCTGGACAGAATAATTGGTTTAGGGATAGACATGTGTGCCAAGAAGGAAAAATCAGACTCCTCCCTGTCAATTTTGCCAGAGAGGAAAAAGGCATGCTTTCTTTTCACTGAGATGCCAGGTATAAGGACGCCAACAAGAATATAAGGTCTTTGAGGGCAGGAAGTATGTCTAATTCATATTTGTACTACTTCATTTCTACTCAGTAAGTATTTGCAGAATGAATAAATAAAGAACAATTTCCAGTGCCAGACCAGGTGAGCCTGGGATTAAAGGAAACATCCATTTACACAAACAAAGCAACTCTAAGAGTATACATAGTGTTGGCCTGGCTTATTTCCTTGAAGGAAGAGACTCATTTTCATCTAATCTATTCTCCTATGCTACTTGCATTAATCCTCTATACATACTCTCTCAAGTTGGCAAGACAGACACTTTAAAAATCTCCTGGCGTGATGGGGTGAATGGGCAAATTCCATCTTTATTCCTGGACTTTCTTATAACTGCTTCTGGTTCATTTTGCTTCTTCACAATCCTTGGCTTCCTGCCTCCCTGATCCTCTGCTTTGGCTTCCACAGCTCGGTTCCTGTGTTCAGCCTGATCTTCTGATTTATATCTTCGTTCTAGCCACCACTCCCCCACCTGATGTTTTATGCTTTTTGGCTTCACAGTACATGGCCAAGTGTAAGAAGTGCCCTTTCCCCATGCCCCACAATGGTCCTAAGGGGCCCATGCAGCCTTAGCCTAGCTCCCACCCAAAACAGAAAAAGGATCCATCAGAACCCTAAATTCCCATGTGAGGCCTCTGCTCACTGAGAAGTAGCATTCCAACTTTGTTAGTCACATGTATTGGATTTTATGAATGGAACGGGTGTACTGGTTTCATCCTGCACTGCTGGTGTAAGATGGGTTAACCTTAATAAACATGTTGGTGTGTTGTAAATATGTATGACTTAGAAACTATGAGTTTACCAAGTTATATTGAATCATTCATCTGGAGCACAGCTGAAGGGGTTAATTTAAAACAGCTGCATCTAATCGGTACTAGCCTATACTTTCCTTTGAAGACCAAATAGGAAAGACTGTACCCTTCAAAAACAAAGACAGGACTCAGATGGAGAGAAGAGTTTTCCAGAAACCAGGATGAGTCTGAGCAGAGTCTGGATGCTCTGAGCATCAGATCTACTAAATAAAGGGGGTTGTATTTAAATATACAAGTCATCCAAATGTGGCATTAAGCAAAAAGAATACATAGTTAAAGTGTAAAGCTTGATTAATTATATAAATTATGAACGGTGTACCTTTTCTATTTAAAATATTCACCTTTTGTACTTTCTATAACTTGGTACTCCTTATCTCCTGCTGCTGCTGCTAAGTTGCTTTAGTCATGTCTGACTCTGTGCGAACCATGGACTGCAGCCTACCAGGCTCCTCCACCCATGGGATTTTCCAGGCAAGAGTACTGGAGTGGGGTGCCATTGCCTTCTCCGACTCCTTATCTTACCTATATTTAAAAGTTAATTTGGAAAAATATGAATTAACTGAAATGAAAATGATAGGTTTTTTTCTTAAACTAAAATGTGCATCTATTTTTTCTATGAGTAGAAAATACTGACATTACTAATTATAATAATTATATGCCATCATTCACGCACGCTAAGTCACTTCAGTTGTGTCTGACTCTTTGCGGCCCTATAGACTGTAGCCTACCAGGCTCCTCTGTCCAGGGGATTCTCTAGGCAAGAATATTGGAATGGATTGCCATGCCCTCCTCCAGGAGGGTCTTCCCAATCCAGGGATCGAACCCAAGTCTCCTACGTCTCCGCAATGGCAGGTAGATTTTTTACCACTAGCGCCACCCAGGAAGGCCATATGCCATCATATCAAAGTATAAATGTATTATCTTGATATTTCTCAGTTTTTCATCCACAAGGCATTAAGAACCTGTGCTTTGTTATAATACCCAAGCAAAGAAATGCCATATGGTTTTCTGTATGTCTTCCTCTGCAGCTTATGTTGCCATTTCCACTGCTTCTTGCCTAGGGAAGCCAAGTCCAGGGTGTTCATGTTGCTGTGGTTACTGATGGAACCAAAGCTGATCCCATTTACAGGCTGCCTAGTGACCCATGAAATCATGGCACTTGCTTGAGGAATCTCACAGCCTAACTTTAGCAAATAGTGTTTCTAAATAACTTTAGAAACCAATGGTTTCTGTAAGATTTGGGGCTAGAGAATATGTAGAGAATTATCTAGTTTGGTATGAGAGAAGAATGACCCATTGAAAGAAATATAAAAGCTCTATGGCCAAAAGAGAGTCAAGATACCAAGAGCTCCCCAAGAAGAGGAAAATGGAAAAAATGCTGGAAAGAGAAGAAGAGAAAAAAAGAAGAATATAAAAATGATGCAGTGAATCCCAGATTTTTCCTAAGAGAAAAACTTTTTCAAATGTATTTATTTTTCCTGAGTAAAAGCTAGGAATTTATTCTTTTGAAAGAAATGTACAGCTTAAAAATCACATCCAGTTTTTTAACAGTGGTTAAAACTTTTTTGATAGGCAATACTAATTATATTAATATATCATGGTGATATATAGTATACTAATGTATAATATCTGCTTCCCAGGTGGCTCACTGGTAAAGAATCTGCCTGCCTATGCAGGAGACGCCAATCCCTGGGTCAGGAAGACCCCTAAAGAAGGCAATGGCAACCTACTCCAGTATTCTTGCTTGGAAAATTACATGGGTGGAGGAGCCTGGCAGGCTACAGTCCATGGGCTTGGAAAGAGTTAGACATGAGTCAGCAAATGAGCATGCACATGCATGCCTTGATTTTCACAACCTTCTTGACAGCAAATGAGCCTTTAAGGTTGTCTATGCTGCTGCTGCTGCTGCTAAGTCGATTCAGTCGTGTCCGACTCTGTACGACCCCATAGACGGCAGCCCACCAGGCTCCCCCGTCCCTGGGATTCTCCAGGCAAGAACACTGGAGTGGGTTGCCATTTCCTTCTCCAATGCATGAAAGTGAAAAGTGAAAGTGAAGTCGCTCAGTCGTGTCCGACTCTAGCGACCCCATGGATTGCAGCCTTCCAGGCTCCTCCGTCCATGGGATTTTCTAGGCAAGAGTACTGCAGTGCGGTGCCATTGCCTTCTCCAAGGTTGTCTATAGAAATCCGTTTCTTGTAATCAAGAGATCCTTCTATTTCCTTGCTGCTTAGTGTGGTCCACAGACCAAAGTGTTGACTTCAACCATTAGAAGCTTCTTAGAAAATATAGCATCTAAGGTTCCACCCTGGACCCACTGAGTAGAAACTGCCTTTCAGTGAGGTGCTCAGAGAATTCATGTTCACATTTTAGGTCTGAGAAGCTTCATTCTAGTACTCCTCGTGTAGCAGACTTCTGTTACTCCTCAACATTCTTTCTCTCTTCCAAAATACAGCTGATCTTTGAGCAACATGTGTTTAGGGGTGGTGAACTTCCAAGTAGTTAAAAAAAATCTCTTAATAACTTATAGCCGGCCTTTCTATATATGTGGTTCCTCCACATATGCGGCTCCTCTGGTGCCTCGACATCTGTGAATCCAACCAACCGCAGATCCTGTTAAAGGCCAATACTACTGAAGAAAACATCCTGGTACAAGTGGACATGTGCAGTTCAAACCCGTGTTGCTCAAGGGCCCACTGTAATAGAATCTTGGTCACAAGAATAGTTGGTCACATTGGTGAGTCCTCAGCTCCACATTTACCTGTCTCCCTTACAGCTAGGAGAGAGTACATTCTGGCCACTGGGATGACTGGAAGAGTTTGGGAGCCACTCCCAAGTCTTGCCTTTACAATGGCTTTGAGATGGGAAGAATTACGGCAACCACTTTGGACCCACAAGTGGAAGTCATAAATTATAGATTTCAGAGCCACATATAGCACACAGCTGTCCACCTACTTGTGGATGGTTGAGAGAGAAACAAACATCTTTTTCATTTTAATCATTGTAAGTGGGGTACCTTTAGATCCGCAGCATACCACGTATACTCACCCATAGAATAGAATTAGCAGAGCTGATGAGCGAGTGAAATTTTTATAGAATTAAATGTTTATCTCCTCAATAGTGCCAGGAACACACTTGAATCTGTCTACCTACATTGAAATGGGCATGAAATAATTAAAAAGCAAATCCCTAATGGGGGTGGGAATGTAGAAATTAACTGTAGAATATTACAGAAATTAACTGTAGAATATTTCTTTTTTGGTTAATGGGCAAAGATGATCTGATATTAGTACTCATTCAGAGGTTGTTTCTTTCCTGTAAGAAGCTGGGATTGTGAATAAACCCCCATCCAGCTGAGATTAGTTGAATTTTTAGGTCACTGTAGGAGACTAGTCGGAGAGGGCGATGGCACCCCACTCCAGTACTCTTGCCTGGAAAATCCCATGGACAGAGGAGCCTGGTGGGCTGCAGTCCATGGGGTCACTAAGAGTCGGACAGGACTGAGAGACTTCAGACTTCACTTTCACTTTTCACTTTCATGCATTGGAGAAGGAAGTGGCAACCCACTCCAGTGTTCTTGCCTGGAGAATCCCAGGGACGGAGAAGCCTGGTAGGAGGCCGTCTATGGGGTCTCACAGAGTCGGACACGACTGAAGTTACTTAGCAGCAGCAGCAGGAGACTAGTTATGCAGAATACGCATTACACGAACAGCCCACCTCTTGGATTTACGTAAATCCCCAACTTAACAAATCGGAACAGAAATAAAGCCAATCATTTTAAATATGAAATTTCAGTAATGTTAGTCAGAGACTACTCAGTAAGTCATGACCACTGTATTACAAGGAAACAACCAAATCCTCATGGGATTTGGAGCATTTTGAGACACAGAATTGCTGAATTACTCGGAATCAGGATGACAAAACAAAAACTCATACCAAACCTGGCATGGAGTTGTTTTCTTAATCATTCTTGCCCCAAATTTTGATTAATGTTTTAGTGTAGAGGAACAAGAGGTGAAATAACAGATACAAACTCTAATTTTTATACATCTTGACTGTATTTTGTGGCTTTTGTATATTTGTGTTCCAGACCCATTAAACATCACTCCTTAGCCTCAGTCCTATGTGCCTGGGACACATACTCATTTGTCTCTACTGGAAGAGCCCACCAAAGGTGGAGTCAGAGAACACTACAAAGGAAATGACAACTGTAGTTCTCCTTTCCTGGTTCCTTCCTGAGGCCTTCTTCTCCATTAAACTCCTCATCAAATACCTTAATTTCCCTAAAATAGTTGATCTCTACATAATCTATTTCCTGCTGTGTCACCTTCCAATTTAAATTTTCTCATTCTTTTTCTTTGTCCAGTTTTCTTTAATAGTGCACTGAAGCTGTAGGAAGAAGTGGGGAATAAAGCATCCTTCCCCCTCTAGATCAGGTCATTTTATTGCCCCTTTTCAGGTTCCCAGGTACGAAGATGAGATCTGTTTATGGCTAAAACAGACTAAAACTTATTTTTAATTTTCATTCCTCAATACCCTTGTCTAAAGTCAGACTCAGTCATTTATGATTGCATGTGTCTCTAATTCAATGGCAATTTTTCTCCTACCTTTGGAACTGATGGCTAAGGTACGACAAAAATAACAACTGACTTCTATATCATATATCACAGTTTATAAAATGTTCTTTCGTG
This sequence comes from Bos grunniens, assembly GCF_055505025.1. NCBI lineage: Eukaryota > Metazoa > Chordata > Mammalia > Artiodactyla > Bovidae > Bos > Bos grunniens. Next base: position 25,981,667 of record NC_141172.1, on the reverse strand, counting down.
GATCTTCTCTTTGGATCCTCACAATTATCCTGTGAGACAAATATGGTATTAAGATTTTTCACAGATGTATAAACTGAGTGCCCAGATAGGTAATTTACCTGACACAAAGCTAGAAACTCAAACTGAGGTGGTTTTGTCTCAGTCCCAAACTCTCCATTCTCCTGCTTCATGTGATTGTGATCATTCCCAGTATGATTACGGTCTTCAAGGCAGTCATCAATTTCTGAGTCCCTTTCTACACTCCTGACTTAGAGGGCTAAGAATACCATCTCATTTAATTTCCATAATAGCACATATGGTCCTTTTTCAATTAGGAAAATTGTGAGCTTCCAGCAGCACGAGCGCCCACTAACAGTGGCTTAACCCGGCAGTCCCCAAACTTTTTGACACCAGGGACGAGTTTCATGGGAGACGATTTTTCCATGGACTAGGGGGTAGAAGGGATGGCTTGGGGATGGTTCAAGCACATTAGATTTATTATGTACTTTATTTCTATTATTATTACATCAGCTCCACCTCAGATGATCAGTCATTAGATCCTGGAGGTTGGGGACCCTTAGCTTAGACAATCAGGGACGTGTTCTCACATGAAAGTCCAGAAGGAGGAGAGTTTGAGTATTGTTTCAGTAACTAATTGGTCTCAGGGCTCTAGCTTGAGTCTCCTGCTGTTCCATTCATGATTGTATGATGACCACAAGAGCCAAGATCATTGTGTCATCCCATGATTGCCTCCAAAATCCAAAATTAGGAACCAGGACAAGAGTTTTCTCCTCTCAAGCTTCCCCTTTAAAGGAAGCTCCCCAGTTAACTTTCATCTCATTGGTCAGCCATGGTTATCCCTAGACCCTGGGCCTATTTTCCCTGAGATCAAGAAATCTCTGCCAAGCACTAAACAAAATTCACGTTCCATTCAGGGCCTCCTTGGGCAAAGGTGCAGGTGCCTTGCAGAAGCTGCAATACATCTTACTCTCTGTATAGCCAACTTGTCAAGCTATGTGGCCCAACTTTGTCAGTCCAGAGGAAGGGGGACCCCTCTGGTTTGTCTGCCTATTGGGTTGCGTTTTCATAAATCGCTGGAAGGCTCAGTACCAGTTAAAAGTGGCCCTGGCATGTTAATGAGAAGACGTAATGGAATTTTTGCATTTAGTGGGCATGCAATGGAGTCTGACACTGCAAGTTATTAATCAACCCATTTTAAAGATGAGGAAACCAAGGCATGGGGAAATTAAATTATTTGCCAAGAATACAGAGCAGCTAACTCAAAGTCAAACTTGAAAATGAGTTTTGCCTGACTCTGAAACCTAGATTCCCATCACCAATATAACTACTTTTCTTAAATAAAGCCTAATATTAGCCCTGCAAATTGACACAGGCTTATAGTCCTTCAGTTCAGTTCAGTTCAGTCGCTTAGTCATGTCCGACTCTTTTCGACCCCATGAATCGCAGCACGCCAGGCCTCCCTGTCCATCACCAACTCCCGGAGTTCATTCAGACTCAGTCTATCGAGTCAGTGATGCCATCCAGCCATCTCATCCTCTGTCCCCTTCTCCTCATGCCCCCAATCCCTCCCAGCATCAGAGTCTTTTCCAATGAGTCAACTCTTTGCATGAGGTGGCCAAAGTACTGGAGTTTCAGCTTCAGCATCATTCCCTCCAAAGAAATCCCAGGGCTGATCTCCTTCAGAATGGACTGGTTGGATCTCCTTAAAGTTACATAAATTGATTACTGAAGGAACTAGGCTCCTGATTAATTAAAAATGGGAAATGGATCAAACTGCTGAAAGTCACTTTTAGGGACTTACAAGGTGACATTAGTTATAATCAGGGCTACAGACACTGAACATTGGGTATACTGGATTGGTAAAAATTCTCACAGGCTTTCGGGCTTTACTGACTAGCTAGAATCATCCTTTCAGAAGAATTAGAGATTCCAATTCTAGTTGCCAAATCTACCAACAATTTCCTTTGTGACAATCTGTATTCACTCACCTCCATTTTTTCCTCAGACTAATAATTTATGTCAGTTGGAGCTCAGTGTTTTATGAACCAAGGGTGAAATTATTAAATTTTACTGTTTGTGATTCCTTCCTTAAGTTATATTCCTATAATAGCAAACTGACTGCATTCCCCAACCTCTATTTTGAATTTATTACTAGCCTTCTTACTGCCTTTTTAGATCTCAGAAGTAAACTTCAAATATTTACAAATCTCGATTTCATGTTTTCCCTTTCATAAATCTGTGGGCAAATTCAGTACTGGAGACAGAGAGTAATAAATCTGGATATTTATGTATTGTGCCAGCAGGCGCTACACAAACTTTCCCGTGTAGCTTGGTCAATGAGCTTCAGTCTTGACCTGTAACACTGGTTCTAGTCTAATCCTGAGGCTCATATTAACAGAATCATTATAAAACATCTGGTGACTTGTATATACAAAACCTTTCCCTCATTCCTTCAGTCATAATTTGTAATTAGACAAGTTTAGCGAGTACATATGTTCTCCGTGTTGACAGAAGAAAGGGAATAAGGGCGTTTATATCATTTACTATAGTTATAAGATAGGGATGTGATGATGACCTATCCTAGTTTTAAGGTTATGACCAAACCTGCAAGACCCAGGAAAAGCTATTATTTTTGAAGATCTCTTATTCCAAGCATACTTAATGTGCTTGGAGAAATGAAATTTGGAAGTTCTAGAAGCAAACACAGTGGAATTAAAAATAAATTGTATAGTGGAGAAGGTTTTACTATACATGACAAGAATCCAGAAGTCATAAATAAAAGGCTGCTAAATTTTACTACAGAAAAAAATAATATTTATATGACAACAACACTCCAAACAAAGTCAAAGACAAGTGAAAAACTGAGGGAAAATATATATATCCCATAGAGCAAAGGGATATTTTTAATATGCAAAAAGATCTTATAAATGAGTACAAAAAGATGAATACCTCAAATATAAATGCAGATAAAGAACATGAATAGGAAGCTTACTATAAATGAATACAGATAGTGAAAAGAGAATGTAAACAGGTCTAACATTATTAATAATTCAAGAAATGAAGATACAAACAGTAAGATTTTTTTAAAAACATCAGATTGGCAAAAATTAGAAAGTTGTGCTAATACCCAGTGTTGCCAAGGGTGTGCTCAATAGGACCTTTCCTGTATTGTTGGGAGGAGGATAAACTAGTGAAACTATTTAAAGGGGGTGATTTGGTGGAATTCAGCAAAATGAAGACTATAATAGTACACTTTGTCTTGGCAACTCCCTTTTTTAAAAAAAAATCTACTTTTCTTGTCTTGCATACAAATAATATATATATGTATGGATGTTTATTTCAGCATTGTTTGTACTTTCACAAAGCCTTAAACCCCTTTCCTGTTTGTCAATAAGGCACTGGATAAACAGTGATGGAACACTCCTATAGTGGAAAGTAGGAAATTTATGTAGCTCATTAAGAAGATTGTTAGCTGTATATATCCAAGACTAGAGGGAATTCTCTTTAATCATTACCTGCATATTCATGTAGTGACAAGATTGTGAAACAAAACAAAAATGATTATAACATGAAAATATTCACTAAATAACTGGCTACTCAAAATATCCTTCCTTGTTATCTCTGCCCATCAAATGATGAGAACAGCTCAAACCATAGCTGCATCAAATATTGACCTGATAGTCTTAAACTAATCAACAAAAGAAGACGAAAACAAGAATTAATTGAGATCCTTGGGAAGACTGATATAACTTAGAAATATCTTTGTACAAATGATTGTCCTTTGGATAAGGGTGTGAAAATTAAATATGGGTGGAAAGAAGTTATATTAACCCATCATAAAATTTGAGGGGGAAAAAGACACATCCCCTCACTTCCAGCCAAGAACATTTGATTTATTTTCTCCTTCTAAGAAATAACATAAGGTTGCAATTATAATATAAATTCGTTTTTTTAAATGAGAAATAATATTTCAGGATTTTAAGGTTTTTTTAAACTTTAAGTCTCAATCTAATTTTCTCACTGTTAACTACTATATTTTCATCTCAGTTTGGGGAGATATTTTTGCAACTCTGGTTATGCTGATACAACCTCCTGTATATTGTTAAATGAACAGAATAGACTATCAAGGTTTTCCTCCTGCTTGGGTAAAAATGATAACGTATATATAAGCATATATATATATAGATACAGACACACACACATATATATATATACAAACATATATATAAGTACATATATATATATATACTTGTATATATAGAGAGCATTCCTGGCAAGCTACACAAGAAATAGGTACAAGAAACCTCTGAAGCAAGAAACGTGGGGGATTGCATGACAGAGGAAATACTTACATTTTTCTATGATTTCTTTGCATAATTTTTATGTGAGAATTTATTAATTTTATCATTTAATAAATCTAGCTAACAATGAATTAAAACCACAATCAAAATGTGAGTCAGAACTAATTCTACCAACAGGAATTTTCAATTATTATCGAAGATTATCTTATATTGAATAGGAATTCACATAGGGTGAATGAGAAAGCAAATATTTCACCAAAACAGTCCTGTAGCTTTAATAAAAACTCCCCCAATTGTGAGGATGGGGTCAATCACTCATGCAAAATGTCCCACAGCCATGGTTAAATTTATGAGGGGATCTATACCCCTATGATTTTTCTATAGTTTTTATTTCCTACATCTCATAAATTAGTCATCTAAAACTTCCCGGTTTGAAAATGACCCCTCCCAGAGTAAATTAGGTCTGTTTTAGAGTTCCCCAAGTTCCTTCTGGAGATGTAAGCTGTGTCTACACAGCCCTTAAGGTCAAGAACAGACACTATACTTGTTCGTGGAGGACCCTCTGCCCTCTTAGAGATTACACAGTTTCCCTTTTCTCTCTCTTTCCCTACCCTCTTCCCTCCTACCCTCCTCACAGCAGGTGTCTGGTTTGTCATCACTGGCCTTGCCAGCCCTCCCAGTACCCAGGTTCCTGAGCCAGTCCTGAACTTGAACTGACTTTGCGACCTGCTCTAGGTCATGTGTATAGAGAGCTTCTGTTGTTCACTAATGAATTGGCTTGTTAATGACTAGGACAGATCATCTTTACTGAATAATGTGCTAGGCAAGATGCTGAGTGAATTTGTTGAGATGACTTCTCAAAAATCATTCCCATTTTACAGATGAAGAAGCTACCAAAATGTGGTTCTCATCCAAGACAATAGGGGATAACTGAAGCTACTCAAAAAGCATCCCACATCTCATCAGTCCATCTGCAAATTTTGTCTAGAATCCAGACATTTCTCTTTACCCACCCTGTTGTCACACTGGTCCCTGCCGCCATCATCTCTTACCTGAATTATTCAAAAGGAAGGGCCTCCTCCAACTGGCCTTTCTTGTTCCCTTATCTGCTTCCTTAAAAATATTTAAATGTGAGCCAGGCTCACGACTCCTCTGCTTCCCGTCTTACCCTTAGGAGAAACAAAATGTTTACAATAGCCTATAAGGCTCAGACGGACTCTCTCTACCTTTCTGAAATCTACTACTGTTTGTCACCTAGTGGGACACTTTGGTCAACCCACACTACTTTTACAATGCTCAATTTATGAATTTTATAAAACAAATTAATTCCATTTCTGTGATATGCCCAAATAACTTTAGTTTTGAAATAGACTGGAACCAGTGTTGCACTGTGAATTTGCTTACTTTCTCTCTACCCTCAACTAGAATGTAAACTTTCCAAGGTCAGAAACTATCTGTTTTATTCATTGTTGTTTTTGGTGACTAGAATGATACCTGACACATAGTATGTGCTAAAGTATTTGTTGATTTATGAGTAACTGTGGAAAACTCATGCTTGGGAATCAGATAGCAATGGGTTCAAATTCCAGCTTTATGAATTATTCTATATGTGTCCTTGTATAATGTTTTCTGTTTGCTGAACATCAGCTTCACACTTTAGAAAACTGGAATACAGATACAGATCTCATAGGTTTGGGGGACTATTTAGTAATATCACAGATTTCAAGTGCCTGATAGAAAATAGGGTTTCAGTCAGTTTAGTTCAGTTACTCAGTCGTGTCCGACCCATGAACCTCAGCATGCCAGGCCTCCCTGTCCATCAGCAGCTCCCAGAGTCCACCCAAACCCATGTCCATTGAGTTGGTGATGCCATCCAACCATCTCATCCTCTGTCGTCCCCTTCTCCTCCTGCCCTCAATCTTTCCTAGCATCAGAGTCTTTTCAAATGAGTCAGCTCTTTGGATCAGGTTGCTAAAGTATTGGAGTTTCAGCTTCAACATCAGTCCTTGCAATGAACACCCAGGATTGATTTCCTTTAGGATGGACTGGTTGGATCTCCTTGCAGTCCAAGGGACTCTCAAGAGTCTTCTCCAACATCACAGTTCAAAAGCATCAATTCTTCTGCACTCAGCTTTCCTTACAGTCCAACTCTCACATCCATACATGACCACTGGAAAAACCATAGCCTTGACTAGATGGACCTTTGTTGATAAAGTAACGTCTCTGCTTTTGAATATGCTGTCTAGCTTGGTCATAACTTTCCTTCCAAGGAGTAAGTGTCTTTTAATTTCATGGCTGCAATCACCATCTGCAGTGATTTTGGAGCTCAGAAAAATAAAGTCAATTTTATCTAACTCTAGTCTCTTCCTTCCTCTTCCAATTTTCCCTCAAAGGAGGAGGTGGGGAGAAAAGAAAATTTAAAGGCAAATTGGTATTCATTGAAATCATTCAATAGATGTTTCTTGAGCATCTACTACAATTAGACCGTGGAGATACAAAGATGAATGAGTTATTATGCATACCTCAAGGAACTCATTTCAGTACAATGGTTCATTTATTAAACCAAGAATAATAAGACCTGCAGCAGTGAAAAGTTTTCTTCATAGAGTATGAAAATATTAATCCTGCATTGACCACTATTCTCCCTTGCACCTGTGCAAATTATTACCTTAATATTCTTAGCTTTTATATTTTCAATTATGCTTTAAATATATAGCCAAATATTGACATAAATCCAGCAATCTATATTCATTCAGCTTCAATTAGTATCATTAAATATTCAGGCTTTCTTTTTTCTTTCTAGTAATAGCATATTAAATTTGAAGTTTTAAAACAAATACTATAAAGACAGCATGAAAAAGTTTATCTTTAGGACTGTGGATTTATTTAATTTACAATGTTGGGTTTAATTTTTAAAGCATAGCAAAGTGAGATAGCTATACATACATATATATATATTCTATTTCGTATTTTTTCCATTATGGTTTATTCCAGGATATTGAATGTAGTTACCTGTGCTATACAGTGAGATCATGTTATAGGACTGTTGATTTTAATGGACAAATGATGAAGGGTGCTTTTAAGTGTAATGAATTAAAAACAGATTTTATCCATCTGAAAAAAATATTTATTTTTAATTTGCCACTGTGTATTCATTAAACAGGAAATCATGGCTCTGCACAGTTCAGAAAAGTAAGTATCAAGGAAATATAGTGCACACAACAGTTGAATGGTCCCTAAATTGTTATTACTATCATTTCAATTATTTATGCAGTAAACTGTATAATATAACAATAACATTAAAAGATAAATACAGACCTTAGCTCCCTGATGTGCTACTTTTTCCTCCAGATCATATTTACAATTAACCAGAAGCCCAAATTCCAGGTCTTATTGAGAAATATTTCACTTGGTTTTAAATCGTACCAACTCCTTCTCTGTGTCTCCCTACTGTACTCTACATCTGATGAAACATTTATTTGAACAAACAAAATGCATATGTACAAATAAATACAAATGTCAGGAGCTGACACATAAATGCAAACACATGTCTTTATCCATACCCTCCATTTGACAGCATGGCAGGCTAAAGAGCATTTTGAATGGAAACTATCACAAAACTCTAAAACAAATGACCAGACAAAAGTGCTGTAATCAATTTACCATCTTTAAGAAAATCTGCTTTCCTGTAAAAGTGTGATTCTTTCATGACTCATAGTGGCAGGACAGGTAAAGAAGGCAGCAAGGGAGAAACTGAAAACGGCCACCCTCCAACCCTGTCACCTAACCCCCATCACTTGACTGTGTTAGAATTAAGGGCCCACTTCTGACTCTTCCTGCACCTGGATGCCAGGAAACCAATCATGGCCCTCCCACTTTGTTGGGCCATTAACAGAGCCTCAAACTCTGTCTCTGTCCAAATGAAAGCACAAAGAAAATAATTTTTCATCTTAAGAATCATCTTTAAGATCCCCAAATGGAAAGTAAGAGGAGCAGTAAACCTCTTAAACTCCTGTTTGGCAGCTCTAACACAGGGCATTAAGGTAAGATCGTTATTTACGGCAGCGGAAGAAAGGAAAGAGAAAAATTCCAAAGTGAGAGATGGGTGGGCAAAACGAGAATGGGAGACCAAGTTGCTTTATCCCCTGCACCATTCAAAGGAGAAGGAAAACCATCTTAAGGACTAGGTGCCACACTCAAAGGCAAAACCTTCACTTTGCACTCAGCCACCTAGATAATGCAAGCAGAGTGTACATTTTTTTCCTTCACAAACAGAAGATGACTGCCTTAGAGTGCTCCTTACTTCTGCCTGCAAGATTTTCTCTGGGGATATCTGAAGCCTCTGTCCTGCTCATTGTGCCCTCAGACCCTCATCAGCCTTTTTCTACACACAATCCGGGATCTTCATCTTGTGCTTTTGGTTGCGAGGGTCTGACTTCCGGTTCCCTGCCTGACTGGACTTTGGGATTCGTTTTACTGGCTGATCTTCTCTCAAAGTTGAAGCAGAAAGTAGAGTAAGGAAGAAGTTTTTCTTTCAGGGCGCTATTTCTCTTTCCCTTGGGAAAGTGAAAGTTGTTCAGTAGTGTTCGACTTTTTGTGACCCTATGGACTATACTGTCCGCGGACGCAATTGAATCTTCTTTTTCCAAGACATTTTCTCCTAGTGTAGCGGTCATCACAGTCGCCTAACACGCGAGAGGTCCTCCGCTCCAAACCCAGTGGAAACAACTGCTACTTTGGGGCTTCCCAGGAGTCTAGTGGTAAAGAACCCACCTGTCAATGCAGGAGATGCAAAGGACCCCGGTTTTATCCCTAGTTGGAAGATTCCTGGGAAGAGGGCATGGCAACCCGCTCCAGTACTCTTACCTGGAGAATCCCATGGACAGAGGAACATAGTGGGCTACCGTCCATCAGGTCACAAAGAGTGGGACTCTACTCAGGGCCTTGTGGGATCCTAGTTCCCCGACCAGCGATGGAACCTGGCCCCCAGCAATAAAAGCGTGGAGTTCCCAAAGAGTGAGCCTTGATGGGATTATTCTGAGTTTCCTGGTTCCCTCAGGACTGAATCTCCTCACAGGCCTGGGAGGGAGCCTGACCTTTTTCTCTTTGCCTGTGCCCCAGTCAGAATTCTTCGAATTCTCAGCCAGGCCAGCACTTTCTGCTGAACAGAGATTCTTCTAGACCCCAAATGAGGAAAATCTGGGCTGTTTCTGAGCAAATGATGGCCATAATCATTTTCAAAGGCATCGTTTTCACCTGGGAAGGGACTTGAGGAGGCACCACGGCACTCCATGAATATTTATGACGGAGCAAAGATGCTCTCTTTGCTGGATGTGTCAGAAGGTGGCTGAAAGCTGAACCTCTGAGTTAATTAACCCTAGCTTGGGAGGAGGGAAGGGCCGGGTGCAAAGAGAAGGGAGGGGGCACGTACCAGCCAGCCTGGCTCTCCTGGGAGGAGTGGTAGTGAAACCTCCCTCAGACTCGACCTTCTCAGAAGCTGGGAAAGAAGAGATGTCTTCTGTCACCAACTGCTGTTGTTGGGGGAGTGGGGGGTGGGGAGGGGGCGGAGTTTCATCAGGAGGAATCTAAGAACTTCTCTCAGACCCTTGGCCGCTAGTACTGCCCAGCTCCAAACTTTGTCTGCTTTAAATACGTCTTGTCTTGTAATTCAAGGCCAAATATCTAGAGGTGGGAAACTGGCCTCCATAACCTGCCACCTCCCAGCATGGTGAGGATGAGCTCTCCACTGGACCCCTTTACTTGACAAGGAAGAGTTGTTATAAAACACAGGAGGGAAAATGGCTTTTTATACTATTGCTGCAGATCAACGTTGTTGCTGTAGTTCAGTGTCTAAGTCCTGTTTGACTGTTTTATGACTCCATGGAGTGTAGCCTGCCAGGCTCCTCTGTCCATGGGATTCTTTAGGCAAGAATACTGGAATGGGTTGCCATTTCCTTCTCCAGGGGATCTTCCTGACCCAGGGATGGAACCAGAGTCTCCTCGCATTGCCAGGCAGGTTGTTTACTGTTGAGCCACAGGGGAAGCCTAGAGATCCACATGGTGTTGGATTAACTTCATTGCTCCAGAGGAGTGAGAGGTATGTGTGGGGAAAACTGGGGCTAAGAAGCTGAAACTCACTGGTCCTTATCCTACTCATTGGAATTTTGGAACCGCTCCTTTCTTCATCCCCAGTAGTTCCCAAACTTTTGTGGGAAAATATGCGATTCTTTCTGTAAAGGTAATGGTCTTAGGAACCTTAGTATATAGACAAATCAAAGCAGAGCTGCCTCAGTGGAAGATACTGGGGGAGGTGAAGCCCTGGAGCCCCACCCACCCCTTTTTCTCCTCTGCCTGAGGAGGAGTTAGAGGGAAAATACCAACCCTAGACTCCTCTGTGCGGAGAAGGTGATGGCACCCCACTCCAGTACTCTTGCCTGGAAAATCCCATGGACGGAGGAGACTGGTAGGCTGCAGTCCATGGGGTCAGGAAGAGTCAGACACGACTGAGCAACTTCACTTTCACTTTTCACTTTCATGCATTGGAGATGGAAATGGCAACCCACTCCAGTGTTCTTGCCAGGAGAATCCCAGGGACGGGGAAGCCTGGTGGGCTGCCGTCTGTGGGGTCACACAGAATCGGACACGACTGAAGCGACTTAGCAGTAGCAGCAGACTCCTCTGGGAGATGCTGGAACTCTTCAGAACAGTTTGAAAGTCAATGGACTAGATGATCTGGAAGGTAACTTTCAGTATTTTCGATCTCTTAAAGTTTCTTCCTTCTTAAGTGTCCAGATTGGGACTTTCCTGGCCATCCAGTAGTTAAGACTCAGTGTTTTCACTGCAGGAGGGATCGGTTCCATCACTGGCCAGGGAAGTAAGAGCACAAATGCCTTGGCCTCTGGCCAAAAAAAAAAAAAGGTGCCTGGATTGATAACTGATGTATTTAGGAGTAGAAGGGAAATGGAGGAGAAAGGGAAGAGAGGACTGTCCTTGTTGATTTCGGTCTCACAAGGCAAGAGTCCCAGACTGAATGAACGTCAGGTTTCAGCAGTGTTCACCATGCTGGGTCACTGTTTTGGCCTTGTTCATCTGTGTGTAGCAGCAGGGTAAATAAATGTGCTTCATTTCCTCAGCAATGGGTCCCCCTCTGTCCCCTCCCCCAGTGAGCAAGTAGAATGTCACGGTGTTTCCAGGGACAGGCTGACAGTAGTACCAAATTAGGGAAAGGACCGACTGAGGATCCTGGCCAGACTGCATCCCCGACTCTCAGCCAGCAAAATCAGTGGAAGTGTGTGTAATCCTGTATAGACGAGGATGGTATGTACTCGGCCAGCAGTGCAGGAAAAAGGATAATCAAGCGGGACAGGGTTCTTTAATAACTGTAAAACTAAACATCATCAAAATGCTGCAACACAATACCAGGGGCTGGAAGTGGTTAGGGTTGTGATTACAAAAGGGCATCAGTATAGGATGTCATTTCTTGCAAAGATCCAAGAAAATGTCTAGCATTCATTTTTATAAACAAAGCCATAGCACACTGGAGTCATTTCTATTTCAAACATATAGTCATACCACCTTTATTTAGAACACGGGCGAGGGGATTGGAATGGTATATAAATCTGGGACAAGTCTTGGTATTGTTAGTTACTCCTCAAAAGAGCAAAATACAAGACCCATTCTAAACAAATACAGGGCTATTGAGCTCCAAAGCATTGTTAATCTTTTCATTAAAAGGCAGAATCGTTATGTTCCAAATCCTTCTCTCAAAGATCAGATCCAGATTTTCCAGCTCATGAAAACAATGGAGTCATCTCTACAAAAAACAGAAGAGAGACAGATAATAGACAAATATTGCAGACCAGATCCCTATAGTCATAAAGACCAAGAGACTTGAGTGGAACACACACACACACACACACATAGATGTAGACAATGCATTACATGGAAAATATTAGAAACAAAGTGATATACTAGCCTATGAATAAAAGGCAACATGAATCAAATATCTCCTCTAGTGCCAAACACTCCGGCTGCTTCTACAACACAGTAGAGCTTTTTGTTTGTGTGTGTGTGTGTTTCCTTTCCATTTCTGGCATTGGTTTAAAAATCAAATTGTGGCTTGTGACTGTGCCCCAGCATGCCAATCTAGGGTGCTGCTATTTAGAATAGTTAGCCTATTGGAAACAAAAGGTATTTGATCTCTCCTCTCTTGAAGCTCAAACTACCTAAATGTGTAGTTGGCTTGGCTTTGTGGGGAAAAACAGGCTGAACAGTTGGAAATATCAACTGAGTTAAAATCTATGGGTGCCAGTTCATTGTTGGCAACCAGTTCATTGTTGGCGACTTCCCTTGGAGCAAAAATTTTACAGACAATAGTAAGTCTACATTTCCAGATGCAGGTTCCCTTTGAAGGAGTTCCCTGAGGGTGGAAGGTGGGGGAAAGAATATGAAGGGGAGGCCTCTGTTATAAAAACTGATGGCCTGCTCTCTTTTTCTCTTTCCTCTACTGAGCATGTGAACCCAGGAATAGTGGGAATGAAATGTTTCTACTCACAGAATCGTGAGGTGGTCAGAGGCAGAAGGAAAGTTCATTGCCAATGTGTACTTTTTGGCACCAGCAAATGCTTTTTGATGAAGTTCTAAGTGCTAGGCCTACAAATCCCCTGGCTTTTTTGAATGGTGTCAGAGCCTTTCTCACATGTGCCGATGAAAACTATATTGAACCAGAAACTCTTGATCATTTCCTGTGCCTCTGGGGCATAGTCCATGAGTGGAAGTAATGTGGATCTTGGGGAAAATTTGGTTTTCAACCTCTCGGAGAACCAATGGTACATGAATGAAGTGTTTCATTGATCTGGCACTTATCTGGAGAGAAAAAGCGAACTTACAGATTGTCATCCAGATAAGGCAATGGCACCCCACTCTAGTACTCTTGCCTGGAAAATCCCATGGACGGAGGAGCCTCATAGGCTGTAGTCCATGGGGTCTCGAAGAGTCAGAAACGACTGAGCGACTTCACTTTCACTTTTCACTTTCATGCATTGGAGAAGGAAATGGCAACCCACTCTAGTGTTCTTGCCTGGAGAATCCCAGGGATGGGGGAGCCTGGCGGGCTGCCGTCTATGGGGTCGCACAGAGTTGGACACGACTGAAGTGACCCAGCAGCAGCACAGATTGTCATCAATCAGTGTGAAATATATCATAATTTCCTTGAGGTACCTTGGCTTCAGGTGACATAAGTAGGGAAAGGTGAGTTGCCCTAGGTTCAATAGCAAATTCATCACAAGAACTAAGTGTATATTTCCTTTATAAATGGTGTAAGAGGCTATAATGCTAATCTTAAACATTAAGGCCTTGCCTATAAATATTGAAAATCAAATATGGGACTGATGGGTATAAATCTGTGGACCAATTTGCCATCACATAAACTTGGCCAGTAGTGAAAGTAAGCCCCCACAAATGTTCATCTGATCAGCATTTAATCCAAAAAACCCTCGCTCTGCTCCCTCTGCAAATGCAGCTTCAGAATAGCTCCCCCAAACCCTTTTTTTTTCCAACCAGCTTTCTGCTCCTTTCTCATTTAGACATTCTGGCACCCAAACTGATCTTGTCCTTATTGGGAAAAATGATGCAACCTTGTCAAACTGGAGTGGAAAAGAGATGGATTTTTGTTATTATTGTACAGGTCAGGGTCCTGACAGGAAACAGGTGGCACACTCAGTTTGGTAATTTGAGGAAAGTTTAATACAGGGAATGCTTACCAAGGTGTTGGCAGGTTCTAAGGAAACTGTAAGAAATAGTGCAGAATCTCAGAGCTGTTAACAACTGGGTGAGCACCTCTAGCCTGAGCAGGTGAGGGGAAGGAGTAGCTGCTGGAACCAGAAGGGAAATCACTGTGTAGAAAGGGCTATGGGTAAAAGGTTGTGCGAAGCTTCAGTGGACAAGCACAGCAAACTTTTGGGTGAGTCCAAGGGAATTCATACAGGGAAGAAACCGTGAGAATGAATACAGCAACCTCACACTCCTCCCTCCATCCCACCTCCTACTGGTGCTTCTCATTGGCCAAACACAGTGGAAAACCACTGGTAAACCTACACCAGTAACACAGTCCTAACAGGTTAGGCTGCAAGGCTTAGGGCAGGATAGAAAGTGGAAAGTGGATGTGGAGAAGCACATGAGTGCCATCCAGCATGATTAGGCCTGAATTCAAATCTATGCCTATTGATGAACTGTTCATCTTGGGCAGGTTATTTAGTTTATATTAGCCTCATTCTAAGTTGTGCATTATATCCTTGTGGTTTATTTATTGTATATGTGGTAGTTTTTACTTCTTAATCCCCTATTTTTATCTTGCTCCTTCCCTTTACCTCTTCCCTCTGGTAATTTGTTTTCTAAATCTTTGAGCCTGTTTCCTTTTTATTATATTTACTAATTTGTTTTAATTTTTAAATCCTACAAGTAAATGATATACAGTATTTATCTTTCTCTGTCTAACTTATTTCACTTAGCATGATGCCTTCCGAGTCCATCCATGTTCTTGCAAATGGCAAAGTTTCATTCTTTTAAATGGCTGAGTAATATTCCATTGTGTGTGTATATGTGTATATATGTGTATACAGATGAATCTTGAGCACATTATGCAAAGTGAAATAAGCCAGACACAAAAGCAAATACTACATGATTCCACATATATATATGTACATTGAAATTACATATTAATAATTATATTAATATTAAATTAATAGGGACAGAAAGCATGATGGTTGTTAGAAACTGGGAGGAGAGAGGAATGGGGAGTGGTTTAATGCAAGTGGTTTCAGTTGTGCAAGGTGAAAATAGTTCTGGAGATGGATGGAGGTGATGGTTATATAACAATGTAAATGTCGACACTACTGAATTTACACTTAGAAGTGATTAAGATGGTAAAGTTTATGTTGAGTCCATTTTACCACAATAAAAATAAAAGAGTATAAAATAAAAAATTTAAAAATTGCAGAGAAAATGAGTAGCCATAGTTATGGGAGGAAAACCAAGCATCACTGAAGCCAAATACTTAATCCTTGATGTCAGTTGGTGACATTTGGGTAGGAACTTAAGGTTTCGACTTACTTCAGGTTGCTCAACATAGCGTACATACCCATGAGGGTTAAGAGTGTGCCAAGAATACTAAGATAAAAGTAAAAAAAATTGTCTATCAGCATGACTTTGTGGAGTATTCTAAAAAGTAACACAAAATAATATAATGTCCAAATGTCAATAAAGATGAAGTAACAGAGACGAAAAAAAGCAAAACCAAACCAAACCAAACTTGACCTCTCCAACTTTGACTGCTGCTCTTCCCTTGATGTGTTTTCCCTGATTCTGTTCTTTCATTTATCACTCTACTCTGCTTCTGTGGCAAAGACCTTGCCTCCCAACAAAATCAAAGTTCTTTCCCTCTGTCTCTAACACACACACACACACACACACACATTCTATTCCTGGCAGTTCCCCAAACATTGCTAGTAGGTTCAGCAAATACTGTTCCCTTCATCAAAAATACTCTCCCCCAGTCTGTCCCATGAAGATCCAGCTGGTCCTTCTATACTCAGCTGAAACATCTCCTCTTCTGTGAAAGGTATCTTTTGGTCATGTAATTAATTCATAAGAAGCTGTACATCTGTGAAACATTTACAGAATATTTTTTTTTTGAAGTATATAATTTTGAGATACTTGCATTTGTGGAATTTAAAGAATCAGTTCAGCTCAGTCGTGTCCAACTCTTTGCGACCCCGTGAATCACAGCATGCCAGGCCTCCCTGTCCATCACCAACTCCTGGAGTTTACTCAGACTCATGTCCATCGAGTTGGTGATGCCATCCAGCCATCTCATCCTCTGTCATCCCCTTTTCCTCCTGCCCCCAATCCCTCCCCTCATCAGAGTCTTTTCCAATGAGTCAACTCTTCGCATGAGGTGGCCAAAGTACTGGAGTTTCAGCTTTAGCATCAGTCCTTCCAATGAACACCCAGGACTGATCTCCTTTAGAATGGACTGGTTGGATCTCCTTGTAGTCCAAGAGACTCTTCAAGAGTCTTCTCCAACACCAGAGTTCAAAAGCATCAAAAAAAGCACAATTTTAACATGTTTCTCCAATAAAATATTTGTTTTTAGGAGACTTTTTAAAGATTCTTAGAAGAAAGCTGTCATCTGAAATCACTGTCCCTCAATAATGTAGACAAATCCATGTACAGTGGAAAAAGTCACTTAAAATCTTCAAATAGCTAACACGACATAAGAATTAGTAGACAAAACCCTGTTCACAGATTAGAGCTGTTTAAAAGAATTATAATTGGACACTAGATATGCATTCTAAACACAATGGAACTCCCACGAAGGTAACTGGAAAATCAGAAGAGTCAAGTACTAATCATGTAGAAAAGAAAATACTAGATTGAATTCATTTTTTTTGAACACCTCTATTCAATATTATTCTTATGAAGTATTTGATTTGACTTATCAAGTTTTTTTTTTTTATCATACTAGCCTCGAAGAATAAAAAATTTTCAATGGCCAGACTTGGAAGATGGGGTAGGGAGAATGTGGCCAAATAAAGGTGCGTGAGTTATTTTGTTACTTTGCGTGTAATATGTTCTCACTAAAGAGCTGTTGAATTTCTTCTTCCCTCTGTGACTTACCCCAGATTTAACTGATTTATCCCCAGGGTGTGACTAAATTAGAGCACTCTTCCTTAGGTGTGGTTTTCTTTCTCTGGATGAACTTCAAAAGGAGCAAGCGGTAAGAGCCTAGGGTTGAATCTTTGCATAACCATGACACTTTGGAACAAAGAGACTCACCACTTTCAACCGCTACAACTCCTGGAAGTGTAAAGATTAGCAGTTAATGTTATTTAAAGAATGGTTATCAAGAAAATTGATGAATTCTGTGAATTCTGCCTGAGTATTTATGATACTGTTATTTAAATAACATTGAAAATCACGGGAGCTTTAAAAACCTTTAGGCATGACCCCAAATTAATAGACAATTCACTATTATTAGTTGAACTACCATCAAGTGCCAGGCTTTGTATTAATACATTTCTTATTTCGTTAACCCTCCACATTTATGAAAGGTGGATACTATAGTATTATTCTGCTTTTATAGGAAAGTAATGCTCAGAAACTCAGGTGAGTTACCCCAATTAGTGGCAGAAGGGTGACTTTAATCAAGCCTCTATGTAGTTCTAGTGTTTTTCTACTTCACCATGATGCCTTATCTTCCAAATGATTATTGAGGATTCTATGAATTTGTGTATATTTTAAAGTTCCCATGGTGACTGTAATGTGTAGTTGGGTTTGTGTGCTCATTCAGTCATGTCTGACTTTTGCGACTGATTCTTTCACTCTTTGCGACCTCATGGACCATAGCCTGCCAGGCTCTGCTGTCCATGGGATTTCCCAGGCAAGAATACTGGAGTGGGTTGTCATTTCCTACTCTAGGGGATCTTCTTGACCCAGGGATAAAGCCCATGTTTCTTATGTCTCCTGCATTGGCAGGTGGATTCTTTCCCACTGAGCCACCTGGTTATATATACATTTATACACACACATATGGCCTCAAGTGGTGCTTTGGATTTGAGGACACTCATTTAATAAAGGTATGAGGGTTTTACTGTGTTAATTCTGCAAGGAATATGGTGCAGCGATATTATTTCAAAAGGCAAACACTGGGGAATTAGCAGTGTTTAACATAAAGGAAATGGCAACCCACTCCAGTGCTCTTGCCTGGAAAACCCCATGGAGGGAGGAGCCTGGTGGACTGCAGTCCATGGGGTTGTGAAGAGTCGGACACAACTGAGCGACTTCACTTTCACTTTTCACTTTTCACTTTCATGCATTGGAGAAGGAAATGGCAACCCACTCCAGTGTTCTTGCCTGGAGAATCTCAGGGACGGCGGAACCTGGTGGGCTGCCATCTATGGGGTTGCACAGAGTCAGACACAACTGAAGCAACTTA
Source organism: Bos grunniens (assembly GCF_055505025.1). Lineage (NCBI taxonomy): Eukaryota > Metazoa > Chordata > Mammalia > Artiodactyla > Bovidae > Bos > Bos grunniens. The sequence continues at coordinate 25,963,373 of NC_141172.1, read as the reverse complement.
GCCGCAGCAGCAACATAAAGGAGTTTAAGTGGTTAGTGACTTTCATTTACTTCAGAGGTATTCCTGCTGCTGCTGCTGCTAAGTCGCTTCAGTCGAGTCTGACTCTGTGCGACCCCATAGACGGCCTCCTACCAGGCTTCTCTGTCCCTGGGATTCTGCAGGCAAGAACACTGGAGTGGGTTGCCATTTCCTTCTCCAATGCAGGAAATTGAAAAGTGAAAGTGAAGTAGCTCAGTCATGTCCAACTCTTAGCGACCTCATGGACTGCAGCCTACCAGGCTCCTCCATCCATGGTATTTTCCAGGCAAGAGTACTGCAGTGGGTTGCCATTTCCTTCTCCAAGGCATGAAAGTGAAAAGTGAAAGTGAAGTCGCTCAGTCGTGTCTGACTCTTAGCAACCTTATGGACTGCAGCCTACCAGGCTCCTCCATCCATGGGATTTTCCAGGCAAGAGTACTGGAGTGGGGTGCCATTGCCTTCTGGAGGTATTCCTGGGGAACACCCAAAGGATCTTAATGCAATCCTTGAATTATAGTAAAGAAGATTTCTCTATCCTTCCCTGCCTTATAGTGCTTGTTTGTTCCATTCTGTAGCTGTGGCTTCTCAAAATCTATTTCTCAATCCACTATCAACTTGCTAAACTTCTGATAAATATTGCTTCAAAACAAAATATCTTGGTTCCTAAAAATTCTCTTTAGTTTTTGTCATGAAAAGCATTAAAATCATGAGTCTTTTTTAGTTACATTTCTGAATGGGCTTATTTTAAGTTTTTCAGTGGGAAGATCTCCAGGTTTTCTCCTTAGGCTTGGAGTTCAGCAAGTCCAGCAGTTTGTGTCTACAAATGTCTTCTAACAAATGTGTAGGTTGGAGCCAGGCCTGCTTGGCATTTGGAATTCTCTATTTTTTCTTCAATTCAGAGAAATGGATCTTTTCCTGTTGTTTTAGATTATTTCTTCTCTCCCATTTTGTTATTTTATTCTTTCTGGGACATCTTTTAGATGGATTATAGAATCTTTGGAACTATTGTACTATATTTGTTTTTATTTTTGGACCTAGCTTCACTGAGATATACTTGACATATGACATTGTATTAGTTTAAGGTATATAACATAGTGAGCTGACGTATGTATATACATTTTAAAATGATTGCCACAATACATTTAGTTAAAATACATCAGCTGACATAGTTACAAATTTTTTTCTTGTGATAAGAACTTTTAAGATCTACTCTCAGCAATTTTCAAATGTATGGTGTAGTATTGTTAACTATAGTCACCTACTATACATTATATCCCCAGAAATTATTTACCTCATAAGTAGAAGTTTGTACCTGTGACCACCTTCATCCATTCTTCCAACCCCCACCTCTGGAAAGCATCAATCTGTTTTCTGTTTCTATGAGTTTGGTTTATTTTAGACTCCACATTTAAATTATACAGTTTTTGCCTTTCTCTTTCTGATTTATTTCACATTTCGCTTAGCATAATGCCCCAAGGTCCATCCATGTTGTTACAAATGGCAGAGTTTTCTTCTTTTTAGTAGCTGAATAATACTCTGATACATATGTGTGCTGATATATATGTGTGCTGAGTTGCTTCAGTCATGTCCAACTCTTTGCCACCCTATGCACTGTAGCACGCCAGACTTTACTGCTAAGCCACCAGGGAAGCCCCTAGTATGTATGTATATGCACACACATACATGTCTATGTGTATATACATCTATATCTATAATATATATATATATATCACATTTTGTTTATCCATTCATCTGTTGGTGAGCATCTAGTTTTTCCCATGTCTTTGCTATGGTAGATAATGCTGCAATGGAAATGGAGGTTTAGGTATGTCTTTGGCAGTGATTTTGTTTCCTTCAGATACATACTTAGAAGTGCAGTCACATGGTGTTCTATTTTTAATTTCTTGAGGAGTATCCATACTGTTTCCCATAGTGGGTGTTGGGGTTTACATTACCAAGAGTGCACAGGGTTCCCTTTTTGGACAACCTTGTCAACACTTACCTCTTGTCTTTTTGATAATAGCTATTCTAACAGGTATGATGTGATATCTCATTGTGGTTTGATTTGCATTTCCCTGTTGATTAGTGATGTTGAACATGTTTTCATATATTGTTGGCTATCTGTATATCTTCCTTGGAAAAATGTTCAGGTCTTTTGCCCATTTTAAAATAGAATTGTTTGGAGGTGTATTTTTTTTTTCCTACTCGGATATATGAATTCTTTACATATTTTAGATATTAACTACTTATCAGATATATGATTTATAAATGTTTTCTCTCAGTCCATCATTTGCCATCTCATTTTACTAATGGTTTCCTTTGCTTTGGCTGGTAGTAGAAGTCATAGAAATTCAGAATGTGAGAAGGACTCTGTACACCACTGTTACGTTAGAGAGGAGAGACCCACATGAGAAGGAACATGGTGGCCTGGAAATGCTGACTGATAGGCAGCAAGGAAATCGGGACGTCAGACCTAAACCCCAGGGAGGCAGATTCTGCCAACAACCTGGATGAACCTGAGAATTCTTCCCCAGAATTTCTCAGCTGACACCTTTTCCTGCCCTTATGAAACCCGAGCAGAGAAGCCAGTTGATTCATGCTGGACCTCTGACCTACAGAACTATGATCTAATGAGTGGATACTGTTTAAGACACTAAGCCTGAGGTAATACATAGCACAGAATACTGATACAGGGCCCATGCTATTAACCCTGATGGTTATAATGTCCTCTCCCTCCATGAGACCCCATATGAAGTGCCCCTGACCTCATCTTGTTCACTCTCCTCTGGGCTTCTGGTTACTGGGAATTCCAGTTGTTTCCAGCTGCACTGGGCTTTTTCCAGTTGTTGACATACTTCATCCCTTCTTCACTCAGGATAGATCTCTTTGCCTGGAAGGTACTCTTACCAACTCACTCCCTCTTCTTGCCAAAAACTATTCAACCTTCACAATGGACTTAAAAATATCAATTTTCCAGGAGAAGCCTTCTCTGATGCCTCAGACTAGGCTGAGTGTTCCCCCAAGACCCTCTATTTTGCTTTCTTAGCTCTTGCATCATTTGTAATATATTTGTGTGATATTTTGATATGTTTCAATTGGTCTCTTATTCTCAATTAAAATGTCATTTTATTCTCAGTTACAACCATCAAAGCAATTTTCTCAGTTTTTACTTTTCTGATCACTTGTTTGCTTTGCCCTTTGTCAAAGGTCTTCTCTACTTAGACTACTTAGTTTGTTGAGGACAGACACCAAGTGCATATGCTCACCTTTGCATCCTCAGAGCTTAGCTCAGTGCCAGCCAGAGCCAGTACTGGATAACCCATTTTAATCAATGAACAAGGAAACTACAAACTCTGCAATGTCCCCTTGGCTTATCCTGCTCCCCCGCCTCCCTGACCCCCCGCTCCCTTTCCCCTTCTCTCCCTCCCTCCTTCCCTCTCCCTCTCTCTCCCCTACACATACTACACACTGTTGCAACACTGTTATGGAGCCAAGCATGGGTCCCTCTTGTGCATTCACTCTTTGCTTTGAATTGTTTTGCTGGTGATTAAAAAAATTTTTTAAAGGTGCTGCAAACAGTTAAAATATTAAGACCTTATACAGGATTCCTGCATGAGGTATCTGAATCATGCTCATTTTAATTCAGCCATCCAGCTATTCACAAAACCAATAAGTTATCTTCTAAAACATCTAGAAAAATGTATAAATTGCAACCGGGGGGAAAATCTGAAAGAAGATAAAATATTTACTATGTTAGAAACTAGAAAAACTGAGTTTGAACTTTGGCTGGGCGGAAACTATTACTAACCTCTTAGGGTCTGTTTGTCATATCAGAGTTTGAGATGATGTATATGAGATCCATTTTCTAAATATAATTTTCCAAAGTTGTGTACCTATTACTGCTTACTTTGACAGTGTGATTTTGAAGATATTATTTGATGAAAGTAACTTGTATATGATTAAAATAGTCTATAAGCAAATGATTTTTATAGACATACTTCACTTAATAGCAAGGAATATATGAGTTCCAACAATGCTGGCATTAAAGTGAATTTTTATTAAGTAACTCTGCTTTTCCTTGATCTCTACCAGCCAATTGTAGATATGACTTACTAGAAACACTATCCTAAATAATATTATAGATAATACTAAAATATTCATAAATACTGAGTATGCAGAAATAAAAATAAGATACAATAGAATGAAACATGGAAAAATGCAATAATATTTTTTACATAAAAGTTAATGCTTAAAGAATTTACAATTCCTTAGGCTCAGTCATGGAGAAGGCAATGGCACCCCACTCCAGTACTCTTGCCTGGAAAAATCCCATGGATGGAGGAGCCTGGAAGGGTCGGACACGACTGAGCAACTTCACTTTCACTTTTCACTTTCATGCATTGGAGAAGGAAATGGCAACCCACTCCAGTGTTCTTGCCTGGAGAATCCCAGGGACGGGGAAGCCTGGTAGGCTGCCATCTATGGGGTCGCACAGAGTCGGACACGACTGAAGTGACTTAGCAAGGCTCAATCAAGTTAGCCCATTTTTTTCACCAGTTTCAAGTTCCCTTACCACTTACTGCTTTAAACCAGTGTAATTGTCAATATTTTCCTGTAACAAACAATTTTTCCAGTCTCTTTTGTTCAACTTTATCCAATAATCCTGATCTGAATCTATTTACTCAGTTATGTATTTGACAGACATTTACTAAGTTTCCACTTTTTGCCAAGTTTGCTAAACTAAATCATATTGACCCTTTTATGAAATGTATTCTGAGACATCACTGTTTCCACCAAGCTAATGTCTGATAGTTATCAAAAAACGTGTAAATTTATAAATATTACTGTATTTCCAACATTACCCCAACTTAAAAAGTTTGTGAGAGGGAATCCAGATATTTTGAGAAAGAAACCCACAAAAGCCACAGAGTAGGAGAAAGTCAGAGAATGGCTTTTGTTAGTATTACATGCTCTGCTAAGCCTGTAGACATTGCCTGTAACTAGTGCTGTTATAATCCTGATACAGTGGGCGGGAATGATTGGAGATGGAAGAGTGAAAAGAGCCATGTTCAGACTCCTGATGCAGTGGGAGGATTTGATTGATTTAAAAGGAATGAGTCTGATGTGGAAAATAAAGGTGGGAATGGGAAGAAAGGACATCTTGCACAAACTCTCTAGTGTTTCTTCTTTTCCTTGCCCCTAAATAAATAGTGCCCCTACACTTGAACATATCCATTCTGAATAGTAATTTAAAAGATTGTTTTGATGTGTATGTGTTTGTGTGACTATAAGTATAAACGTAATATATACATCAAGCAGTTTCTTCAAGGAATTGTAGATTGCAGACTATGATCAGATTGCATGCTGTTTTAATATTCTATATAACAACTTGCCTGTGGTTGCTCTTAACTCAGTGGTTGGTATCTCACTATTGTTCCTGTTCCTGTATTAATTTTAGAGGAAAGATTATTTAAGTGAATATACATTCACTTTTGTATTTATATGAAACCTGTTAAGTTTCTTGTATCATTTCTTATCTTTATACCAGACCCCTTTCGTAGACAGTGTGAAATTTTTTGGAAAGTGTTAAACTTGTACTTAGCATATTACTTAGCCTATTGCAATTACATATTGCAAGTATAAGTGAAGAAAAATATAATTTTAAGAAGTCAAAATGTTTCAAATTTTTGTTACAAGTCAGCAGATGAACTGAAATTCAAGTGCATAATTCATAGAAAGTAATGTGAAACTGCTTCATTCTGATTTGGGATAGTCAATGGGGCTTATATTCTACCAGGAAATAAGCTGCTATCAATGTTCACCGTGGCTTACTAAGCTGAAAATTTATGGTTAACATTTGTTCTCTCCCAAAAGAATGTATTAATGAAATATAAATTTGTTGGTTTGAAATACTCTTGGTCTGGCAATCTCTTCCATATTGAAATTATAATTGTCATTTGGTATATAATACTAATTCTAATATCACTCTGATTTTCCATTTTTAAGTAGAGGTAATTCTACAATATAAAAATCATGTACACTATTAAAATTCTGAGAGTATAGGAAAATAAAAGAGAGGGAGGGAATCCCAGAAACTTTTTACATTTGGGTTCAGCCTAGCTAGCCTGTCACATGTGAGATTTCATAAAGGCTGCAGCAAAAGCCAAATGGGATTGTAATTTGCATCATCTGTGAATCACTTATTGCAATAAATACTCCTTGAAGGAATTGCAAACTGCAGACTATGTCCGACTACGTTCTGTTTTCATTTTCTATTTGAAAACATGTGGCTGCTCTTTTTTCAGCTGCTATTACTTTCTGTGTTGTTTGTTCTCTCTATTAATTGTAGAGGAACGATCCTTTAGATATTTAAACAAATGCAAAGAAATATTCATAAAATAAAATGCTATATAGTATGATAGGATATGAGGACAATCTGACTGTGAGAAATACCTTATGAGTTGCCTCACTTGATGGCTAAGATTTGACCCCCAAGAGTTGTCTGACCTGGCATGCAGAGCTGTGAAAGCTGGTGGAAGAGAAAAGCCTAGTGTTCCTGTACATTCCAAGTCATTCCCAGACCTGCTCCCTTGTTTTTCGGATGTTTGTTGAATATCCATGGAAAGCCCATATGTAAATTTCTCTTTATTCCCTTATATTGTAATTTAGGAGTAAATCTGATAGATGTCAAGCTGAAGTTATTATTCTTATAGCAATTAGAGTATGTTTTTTAGATTTGGCTTCTCCTTTTATGTTGGTTTGATAATAAAACCAAAAATCAGTAATTAACACACAGTATTAATAAATCCCATGGTTAATATGCCTTCAAATTCAAAGAAATACCGAAAGAAAATGAACTTTGGATTTTGGCATGTTTCTATCCCCAAAGTAGCTGAACTACAGATTTTTAAATTGTGTTTTGGAAATAATTGACTCTAAGCTAGAGATTTTGTTGGCTAAATTTTGTCCCAAAGCCATTTTTTAAACTACCGATTTTATAACTACTGAAAACAAAGAGTAATAAGGAAAGTGCTGATGACAGTGTAATTTACAAGAGCCATGTTTGGAGGCTTTTTAAATGACAACATTGGACTGGGAGTTAGGAATCATGGGTTTTCTGATTGATCTTGTTACAGACTCCCTTTGTAACCTTGGGTGAGTCACTTGGCCTCTGTGGCTTGACTCCATCGGTGCCCTCCAAAAGAGCACAGCATTAAACTAACAAGATGGAAGGTGTATCATAGCCTTTCCACAACTCTCTGGTTTTACTTTTCATGAAGATTATTAACATTTGGCAAAGAGTAATTACTTGACAATTTATTATCCTGTTCAAATCCAGGTAGGTTAAAAGTTTAAACTTTTTACACCAAAAGTCAAGCCTCTTGTGCTTTATAGAAACCCCAGATACCACATGGTAAAAAAAAAAAAAAAAAAAAGATCATGAATTTCATTGGAAAAGCCTCATTTCTGGCACACAGGCTCTGCATTATAATGAAATATTCCATTGAAACGTCTGCTCTGGCACCGTGAACGGAGAAAAGTCTTGTGTTTGTATATTCTGCGAAGTTGAACAACAATTTCCAACATATGTTAGGAGAGGCTGCCCTCTTTGGAGATGGGAAAATGGATAGCTCCAGAGGGAAAAGAGAACCGAGCGCTGAAAAGTTTTTGTTAATCTTTTACTGGTGAAACATGGCTGGGAACAGAGCAGCCTGTTGGCTGCGGGAAGGCTGGAGCCAAAAGGCCCAACCCACAGGAAATGAACGCTGTCCTCCTCAGCGAGGCTACTTAAGCAGAGAGAAAACATTTACAGTACTTGTAATTACGATGGTTTTCGGCACCTAAATTGTCATAAATCACATTTATAAAAGCCATCTTCACACCAGTCAAATTTTGAAAGCTGCAAAATATATTCAGCTGGTGAGTAGTTTGAAAAGGTGGTACATATGTTTGGAATAAATACATGTTATAATTATGGTTTTTAATACTGGGAGGTTTCTTAGGAGGATTTATACTCACATACTGATGATAATGGAGTACATTGTGAACATAATAAAGTGGTGATGGGCGGTATTTGTTCCGGCATTTCTACAAAATACTGCTTCCAACTCTAAGGGGTATGTTCCTATGTAAATCCCCATACATCAAGATAAAAATATACTTCTCTGTGTATTTCCTGGAGCAAACTACCTAGAGAGAAAATACCTGCATTTTCACAACCAATTCATGGATCTTAAAACATAATTATGTCTTATTGCATTGTTGATCCCAGAGCAGTATTTGAATTAAAAAGGAGTGCCAATAGAATTGGTAGAAAGTAAAAGAGCTCTATTTTATAGCTATGAGCATGGTGGAGTGAAATCTAGTTTTAATAAAAGACTAGTATCATAATAAGCAGATGAGTCTAACTGGTAATTAGAGTTTTTATTATATACGTGTTGCTGCTGCTGCTGCTGCTGCTAAGTCACTTTAGTTGGGTCCGACTCTGTGTGACCCCATAGACGGCAGCCCACCAGGCTCCTCCGTCCCCGGGATTCTCCAGGCAAGAACACTGGAGTGGGTTGCCATTTCCTTCTCCAATGCATGAAAGTGAAAAGTGAAAGGGAAGTCGCTCAGGCGTGTCTGACTCTTAGCGACCCCAGGGACTGCAGCCCACCAGGCTCCTCCATCCATGGGGTGTTCCATGCAAGAGTACTGGAATGGGTTGCCATTCCCTCTCCGAGAAAATGAAGAGAAGAGGTGGTAATAGATTATATAGCTTGGCAGGGTCAGGGAGAAAGCTGAATAAACTCTTTACACAGTTGTAACACATTGGGCAACTGTATTAGTGAGAACCTGGCCTGAGCTATAGCTCTCTAATAATCTTTCATTCAATTATTCACTCATTCAACAAATATTTGCTAAGCACTACTTATATGCCAGGCACTTGCCTAGTCCCCGGGGCCAGCGTATGAGTAAGTTGGCATCTAGTCTTTGAGGAGTTCCTGATTTTGAGAGAAATAAAGCCATAAATGATTACAATATATTCTGTGCACTGATAGAAGTGTGAATATAATTTTTGTCTCGACATGCGTTTCCATTATAAACCCTGCAGTACATGACGTGCACTATGAGTTTATTGCTGCTGGGGACTGGTCAGAGATGACAGCAGTCTAGGTAAGGAATCTATTTAAGATTGAACTTGGTCAGCAGATTCAGAATGATATCCTATAGCTCTTGGTCTTGCTTCATTTCCATAAACATTTAAAAAAACGTGCGTCTCTTCTTATTGCCAATGTGTGTATTTCACGGGATCCCTTTCCTATTTTGAAAGTTTGTGCCTTAGACCAGAAAATGTGATTAGACTGTCAAGTTAATGGCCTACTCTGGAAATGCAGTGCCTCATCACGGTAAAAGAGACAGTAATCAGGTATATCAGGATTTTGCTCTCTCTCCAAGTACATGTCTGCTTCTGCCTCCACGCCCCCACCAAGTCAAAATTCAGTTGTAGAGATGTTGTTCCATTTTTCACTTCTGTCCAGCTGTAAATCATTTGCCACTTAGTGTGACTGAACTTCAAGTCATTTCTTTGAAGCAGAATGAAGTTGTTTCATTGAGAATGAAGGAAGGGTGTATAAAGGAGAAGGAGACGATGCTCAAGCGGAAGCCGGTGAAGATACCAGACTGGAGGTTCTAGAGACAAGCCCCACCTTCACATTGGCTTTAAGGTGGCTTGTGGGTGTGTGTGCACCTTGTTCAGGTAGCTAGGCCCAAGGTACACTGATGTTGATGGCAACACCCCCTGTTTGGGTTAGGGGTATATCTTTCTCCTTGCTTTTTTAGCAAAGTTACAAAGGTGGGTTTTGGAGTAGCACATGTCTTCAACAGTTATTAGAAAAATATTTGAGAATAAGAATGTGCTAGGCACTGTGCTAGGAGCTAGAAATAAAACAGTGAGTGAAACAGTGTGTGATTTCATGCAGAGCTCCTGAATGGGGAGCATATTGTGACTGATGGCTGATTGCTGCTCATTTGGGTCCATCTCCACATTAACACCAAGACTACATGTCCCAAGGACTGCTGCCAACCAGTGGATGAGCACACTGGGGTATGAATGCAAGCCTATTCCTGCAACATATACAATGGCTTGCTCTTTGAACTCATGTGTTGTGGTAAGTTGCTCAGTCATGTCTGACTCTTTGTGACCCCATGGACAGTAGCCTGCCAGGCTCCTCTGTCCATGGGGATTCTCCACGCGAGAATACTGGAGTGGGTTGCCATGCCCTCTGCCAGGGGATCATCCTAAACCAGGAATTGAACCCACGTCTCCCACATTGTAGGTGGACTCTTTACCATCTGAGCCACCAGAGAAGCCCAAGAGTACTGGAGTGGGTAGCCTATCCCTTCTCCATAGGAATCTTCCCGACCCAGGAATCGAACTGGAGTCTCCTGCATTACAGGCGGATTCTTTACCAGCTGAGCTACTGGGGAAGTCCCTTTGAATCCATAGAGAGAGTCAAATGGTAGTTGCAAGGGGCTGAAGGGTGGGAGAACTGGGTAGATGTAAGTCAAATGGTATAAATGTATAGTTATGAGTAAGTTCTGGGATATAGTGAACCACATGGTGACTGTAGCTAACAATACTGCATTGAATACTTGAAAGATGCCATGAGAGTAGAGCTTTAATATTCTCCCCATAGCAAAAACAACAATAAAGAAATGGTAATTATGTGGGGTGAAGTATGTGGGTGAAGTATGTGTTAACCAACCTAATTGTGGGAAATGCTTCACTATATATATATATATATATATATATATATATACACATATACTGAAGCATCACATGGTACACCTTAAATTTACACAATGTTATGTGTCAGTTATATTCACATTAAGCTGGGAAAAAAAAAAAACTAGAGGAAATCAACTTGACTGAAACTCTCTTAGATCTTAACTGAGGTTTGTGGCTCTTCCTGTCCCTCCTTAGCTTCCTCCCCTTAATCTTACACAAGCATCTCTTACACAGCTAATCCTTTGGGTCTGCTTTTCAGAGGATTTGAACTAACAAGTGGTATCCTGAGTCATCTGAGAAAACAGGCAGCAGGATGGGGACTGGCCAAAACACACCATCCAGAGTGGCATATGGGATACAGATAATCCCTAAGGCAAGGTGGTGGCCCAACTGTTCCATATTTCCCTAGTGGTGGGAGCTGAGAAAATGTCCTGGTGATGGTGCTCATCAATGAGGGTGCAAGATGTGAAGAAGGAAAGGCAAGACCTCCAAGCGCAACAGAATTGACTCCATGCTGCTAAATTGTTTTGACACCCTGGAGAGGGCTAATGAGTGGATAAGGGCTGTTATCTAAGTTAAAGGCTATGTGTAAGAGTCAGAAGCCCTCTTGAATAGCTTTCAGAGAGGCTCTTATCTCCTTCAGAGGCAGAGCTGACTTGACTGAGTTGCAGATATGGGATCTGATACAGTCCCAGAGCTTCTGAGAGATGTTTGGTGAATGATTGCTCAGCCAAGGCAGATCTGTTATGCTAAAGTCAGGGCCGTGATCAGAAAATTGGGCTTGTAAGCGTCAGCTGTGGACATCTGGATGAGCACCCCTGAGAATGCTGGCTCTGCAGATCTCCTGGTACCTTTAGAGACTGCAGAGGTGGCCATGCTTCTCTAGTCAGAGCTGGCATTTTCATGGTGTTTGAAGACACAAAACATCGTTCCTGAAAGGGCACAGGTTTTCATTCCCCTGAAGAGTTGCTTCCACCTCCTTTTTTTATTATCAGATCAGAAACTGGAATTAAGTTCCAGCATAATCCACTGGGGATATGATAGTCTTATAAGGGACAAAGGAGATGATATGCTGAAGAAGTGGTGAGAACTAGCTGCTATGTTTCAGCAGTGACTAGGGAAGCATCCCTGGGATTGTATTTTGAAGACATTGGACCAAGGGAGCCAGAATATATGACTGAATAAGCAAGAATGCCGTAGGACACTGGATCTAACCTGCTGCAAAGGCCCCCAGTGGATAGGACAGTGTGCTGCTGGCACACTTAGAAGTGTAGTTAAAGTGATGGTGAGTACTAAGTGAGACAGAAATGCCTGAGTCTTCCCAGCACAAGATATAGGAAGGAATAGAGTCTGGGGAAAGTTGTCATGCTAGAATGGATATATTATGTCAGGTCAAAAGACCTCCTGGGAGATTATGCTCAACAAGAGGGCCCAGAGGACTCACCACTTACCAAGGCCATTAGAAATGAGCTGGTGAAAGGGGGACCAGTATCGCTAAAAACGTTCAGTGATGACAAGCCCCAGTGTGAGAATTCAACGTAGACCCCTGGGACTTTGGCACACTGCAATGCCTTCTGCAGCAGAGAATTAAATGCCTTTTGATTAACTGTCCCTGGCATGTTACTGGGTCCTGGTGGAGATGTAAACACCTGATAACGGGACATCAACTGACTCTGAACCTAGCTGCCTAGAATTGGCTATATTCTTCCAGAACTGCCAAGTCACAAAGTCAGACTGACCCACCCACCAACAGTGACAGTCTGTCTCAAGCTGGAAATGGTGTGGCCAGACTAAACTGTGTGGACAGGGAGCTCAGGTCCCCTTGTCACCCACTATAGTCACACCAGCACCTTTCACAGCCCCTGTGGCTACGTGGGAAGGGAGTAAGTGTGTATCCTATACGTCTGAAGGAGGAAGGAGAAAATGTGGATTTGGCTCACAGATGAGCTGGTTCAGTAGGTAGAAACAACCCAAAAGTGGGTTAGTGCCTGCGTGACAGCCACGTTCAGCATTGTTCTTGAAAGAGTGAAGGGGGACTATCTTTCCAAAGGGCAGATCTGCAGTCAGTTGACTTGTTCATCCATCTGCAATAGATACTTATTTGATGTTTAGTGAATGAATGAATCAATGAATAAACCCAGAGTGTAGGAGATATTCAACTCCACATGATAATAATTTCCATCAGCAAGCAAGGGATCAAATTATTGCAGAAGTTGAGCCTCTAAGACTTGTAGTCTCTAGTAGTCAGAATACGTGACTTAGACAGCAAGGAAAGTTTTACCCAAACTCTATTAGGAAATTCCAGAAAGAGAGGACTTCATCTAGATTATCAGAGTATTACCTTGAACATAAAGTGCCTTCTGTTAACATGAAGTATTCAATAAGGTCTTTCTTTACCTCAGTGTATAAAGTAGACCAAGTTGTGGCAAAAATAAAGGTTAAGAAAAGCTTGAGTAGGAAGTGCATTTTGTGGGAATCTACTTTCCTGCAACTCAGAGCAAGGACTGAAGGGAACAATTTGAAAAAAGGAGATGAGAGAAGTCCTTTTGGATTAAAAAAAAATCTACCTGCCTCAAAATTACTTTGCAAAGTACTTACAAATGTGCAGAACAAAGACACCTTTATCTCAGCAACACTATGAAATACTATTGGTCAACTGGCACCATTTAAAACCAGTTTGTACTCAGCATTAGTCAAGTTCTATCCTCATCCTTCAAAATAAATGCTGTTACAAGAAAAATATTAACAAATACGATGCTGATTCACTTGCAAATCTATTCATGTGATAAAGGGAGAGAAATATGTCTTTAAAGGTACTAAACTAAGAAAATATATTCAGGCTTACATATATCATCATGAACTATAATGCTGATATTTTTTCATTTCATTTTTATATTTCATGTAATTTACCCACATATTAGAATAAGAAATATGACAAATATATACTAAAGAAAGTAGCATTGTAAAATATATTTTGTCCTATAATAAAAACCAGTGACATTTCTGGTTGGATTATTGGCATAGACTTTTTAAAAATATCACTGGTTAGACTATTCCTGAGTTCTCAGAGCAAAAACATTCCATAGGAAGCCAAGAAATATAATTTTAGTTGCAGTATAATTTTCCAGCTATTACACATAGCCATATTTTGGCATGTTTAAAAACTAGTAAAAATGTAGAGAAATATAAACCAACTGATGGTTGAATCCATTTCTGTTTAACAACTGGGCGAGGAGTTTTACAAGCCACTGATTGTTATCTTATTTCACAGTACCTTTGTCACAAATAAAGGCAAAACTTGGTTTATAAAATCCTAATGACTCTCCAAGATCCCTGGGACATGTGCATACGAAAATGACCCTGATGGACATGGATATAGCGCCTTGGTTTTCACTTTGCTTAGGATATCAAGAAAAGATGAAACACAAAGTTTGATTTTCATTTTGCATTTCAAGGAAACATCTCATCAAATAGGTAACAGCTAAGTATCAGCTAAAATCAACTGCAAGTCCAAACTGATCATTTTTGAAGAAAACAGTCCCAACTTAGATCCATCTTAATAATGATCACATCAACTCACATCCCCAGTCAACTGAAACTTCGTGCATTTCCTGGTGGCTGACAGTAACACCATTAGCAGAGGGTAGAAAAACCCATTTGGATGTTCGGTGAAGTTTCAGGACCTCTTCTCAGAACAAGGTTCTAAATTCTCATCTAAAACATGTTTTTAAAGAGTAAAAGAAAATGAAACATGTGGCATCAGAAAGGAAATCAATTACTGAAATATAACTGTCAAAATATTTAAAACAATTTTGTGAGGTAGTAATTCATATGCTTCTTCATTAATGCATTAAATAACATGACCTTGCTGCAGGTATGGTAACAACTATTATTTCAAAATAGTGATGAGTGCAAACAATATTTTTGGATTATCTGTAGTAGCTGCACTATGTTATGAAAATAGCTGTGATTTCTATTAGTGTCAACATCACAGGTGCTGGATATGCTGATATTGTTCACATGCATTATTTAAGAAATGCTACTTTGCAGTTAGAGGTTAGTGAAGATAAAGATGCAGTAGTCTTTCTGTCTGAATTCACTGAAGCCCTGAATTTTAGCCCTCATGTAGGAAAAAGATCCAATATTTCAGTTATTATCTGTGTGTTGGGCATCGTGCAGTGTTGCCTATGTTCTCTCATCTTATCTCACTGTGCCGCTCAGAGGGGATTACTGGTGCTGTGTTACAAAAGAGAACTCTGACATGCAGAGGGTTTCTTGTGCAAAGTCTGGGGTTCCAACCCAAGTGTGGCTGATCCCAAAGCTGACTGATCCTCTGATCTTTTTGCTTTAATATCCTTTTCCCAATAGAAAATCTGTTTCTGGTTAATAAACTGAGGCAAAAAGTTTTCACTCCCCTATAGCAATCGTCTAGCTCTTTGTTTTATTAAAATGAAGCATGTGTGTGTTTATCCTAAATAAGTTCAAAACCTCTGTGGGAGTAAGTGGAGTATAAATGATAAGCTAGTCATGTGTTTACCAATGTTCTGACTAAACCGAGTTCAAGCTCATTCCTTGGCTACCACATTTTATTTCCCTCTTCTCTAGTTCTAGTCCCTACACTATCTAAATAGAAATGAAAGTTGGCATTTACTTTCCCCTAAATGATGAACTTCATTACATTATACTGACAAAAGGCTCTTTCATTTCATTCTCTTTTAATAACCAGCTCCCTACTTGTGAAGTAAGTGGGTAACTCGGTCCCCAAAAGACCTCTACCTTCCCCAAGTCAAAAAGGGAGCCAACAGCTGCAGCTTGATCCTCCCAGAGTTTCCAACCTCAGCCTTGCCAGAGAGAGACAGTGCTCCTTCTAATAAGAGGTCATTCCGTCCCCCTGGGCTCATTACAAACTCCTCCTGATCAGAGGCTGCTGGTTCTAAACAGTGCCAAATTATGTGAGGTGGTTTTTCTTACCATGTACTACTGTCCACCAGGGATGGAATGGAAACCACTAAAATAATTCTATGTGGTAGTTTAGGTCTAACTCATATTTAAGAGAAATATTTGGATACTTGGTATATTTTAACTTCAGGATAGAACTCTTAGCAATTCCCAGATGCAATAGTTTATGTAACTTAGAAGAATCCTAAACATGATGAATGTATCAGACACATGTCTTGATGTCAAGGATAGAATTTATCCAATATAAGATCAGACAGGTTTAATAGACCACTTAAGTGTTATAAGGCACGCTTCATACTAGGATGAATTATGTCCCTATCTGTTATTCAATGTATATGTTCTATCATTTTCAGTATTGAATAAAAAAACCTTGTATAAATAATGTGAAATGTCTGATTTAAAGCAGTAAATGCTAATAAAGCCAAATTGAAGGCTGACAGACCTTCCGTAACTCATATAGATTGCTTAGGAAAGGTATAAAAGGGATAGTTTTAAAGATGGAGTCCTAGAATACTTTACTTTAATAAGTCTGTTGAAAATCATCTTGAGTACCCTAAATTATTCAAAGGCAAATCCATTAAATTGGCAGAATTTTAAACATTGACAATTATAACATTTGGTTTACAGCATCTGTTTTAGTGACTAATTTGCCATGCCTATTTTCCTGACAATATATTTCTAAAAGACTGATGCTTTAGTTGTGTTTCAGTATGCCCACTCTAGAGATACTCCTTATGCTTACAATGGGTTGCACTTCTGCTGGACGTTCCTTTAAGGAAAAATGATTAAACCAAGCAAATCTGATTTGTTTCCTATTGTAACAATAGCACAGCAGTGTGTTATATTGGTTGAGAACCCGAAGCCCAGCTT
Organism: Bos grunniens; assembly: GCF_055505025.1. Lineage (NCBI taxonomy): Eukaryota > Metazoa > Chordata > Mammalia > Artiodactyla > Bovidae > Bos > Bos grunniens. The sequence continues at coordinate 25,946,755 of NC_141172.1, read as the reverse complement.
TTTATAGAAACAACTTCAGGTAAAGCTTCTCAGTTGTGGTATGCCTAAGAAAACACATAATCATATAGAGTTAGAAAAAAAATTCTTTCCTCATGAAAATTATCACAAGCAACTCTGAGAATCTTTTTGAGAGACCAGGCTCATTTGGTGAATGTTACAGAAATCAAATCATCAATGTCAGTTTTATTTCTCTCCAGTTTCTATCACAGATGATGTGGCAGCTTGCACAGGTACAGGGCCAAAAAGTTCTTTTACTCCCTTCTGGACAGAAAATCTTTCTGCTTTCCAGATCTTAGACCTCAGCAATCCTAGCTTCATCTTGCACCCTGATATTATGTAAGGCATCACTACCTTAAAAATGCATGAACTGGGACTTCCCTGGCAGTCCAGCGGTTAAGATTCTGCACTTCTAATGTAGGGTGTGCAGGTTCAATCCCTGGTTGGGCAACAGATTCTGCATGTCTAGTGGCATGGCCAAAGCAAAACAAGAAAAAGAGCTATTGACCAACCCTTATTTGCACTGAATTTTTCATCCTTTGATCCTTGTTACAATGTTCTTTCACTATGTCTAAAAGCTTCAAAGCTTTGGCTTGAGTGGTAGCCAAACTCAAAGCTGAATTAGATCCTGATTTCACAAATCTCAAATCTTTTCCATCTTAGCCATATATCTGACAACTTTATTTGAATCAGTGGACAACAACCACTACTAAACTGCTTTCAGTCATTTTAAGGACCAGGTTTGTAGTATGAAGACTGGTTTGAGCTAATGAAACTAATGTTTTTAAGTAAAAGGGCCAAACAAGTACTTATAGAAAGCGTTGCACTATAAAGTAATCCTTTGGGAAGTCATATACTTAGTCCAATGATGATGTTATTTCTCAAAACAATTTTGGAGATTTTCCTTTGGCCTTCAGAGAGAGTGTACTGGTTGCAAAGGTAAACAAGTTTTATTTCTTTATGGCCAAGGAGGTACAAGTCTCAGACTACAAAATCAGCTGTGCAAAAAAAAAAACAACAACCTTATTTTCTCTAACTGAACTTAATTTCAATCTTCCTCAACTCAGGTTAACTTTAATCACTTATTCAACCAGTTCAGGATTTTTCCCCATCCTTTTCTCCTTGAGTTCCCGCTCAGTTTGAAGGCTTTAAGTCATGATGTCCATGAGGTAGGAGAGAACCACTGATCTTCAGAAACAGTGGCATTTAGTGCTGTCCAGGGATTCTCAGGTGGCACAAGTAGTAAAGAACCCACTTGCCAATGCAGGAGACATGAGACACGGGTTCAGTCACTGGGTTGGGAAGGTCCCCTGGAGGAGGGCATGGCAACCCACTCCAGTATTCTTGCATGGAGAACCCATGGACAGAGGAGCCTGTCAGGCTACAGACCATAGGGTCACAAAGAACGGGACATGACTGAAGCGACTTAGCACACACTGTGGTGTCCAGGCACAGGTGTCCATCCCTGAAGACATCTTCAAGGTGGCCTTGATCTCCTCTGGACTCACAACTTTTAGTCTACACTCCTGACATGACTGGTAGGCTGCTTGAGGCCCCTGAGCCTATCTTTTGCACCTCTGAATGAACCAGACTTCCCTGGTAGCTCAGACGGTAAAGTGTCTGTCTACAATGCGGGAGACCTGGGTTCAGTCCCTGGGTCGGGAAGATCCCCTGGAGAAGGAAATGGCAACCCACTCCAGTACTATTGCCTGGAAAATCCCATGGACATAGGAGCCTGGTAGGCTACAGTCCATGGGGTTGCAAAGAGTCGGACACGACTGAGTGACTTCACTTTCCTTTGAATGAGAGGACAAGGAAGCCCAGGAAATGTTTGGACGCCCTCCTGTGCTGCTCTGGGCTCCATGCCACTCTGACATGGTCACCAGCTCCCACCTTTACTTTCTCTGCTCTTGCGGAAGAGGTGGGAGGGAAGCAGTGAGAGGCTTACTGCCTCCTCAGGTTCCACTTAGGAATCAATGCACAAGTCCTCCTTTGCTCTGACCCCCACCCTACTTGGGGAATTTGACATTTTTGGAGGGTGTTGCAAACTTCATACTTAGATCATCACAACATTATTTTCTCTAAATCTGTTGCTTAAAGCATTAACCTCATGCTCAGAGTCAGGATTGTGACTTTTTGCCCTCTAAAAAATTTCTGTCCAACTGCTAACTGCTGTGAGTTTCAAGGTGTCACAGTGTAGAGATTGGAGGATAGACTCTTCAGCCAGGCTTGTTGGGACTGAATACTGGCTCCAACACTCACTAGTTTTAGTGCTCTGGGGCTCTCTCTTCCTCCATGTTCTCATCTTTAAAAACAGGGATGATGATAATAATGCCTACCTTGTGGAGTTAGTTTGGGGATTAAGGAGTTAATATTTATAAAGCACTTAGAACAATACCTGCACATAGTAAACCTTATGTATTATTAGTTATATTTGAAAGATAAATTTATAAATCTCAACATTTGAGCATTAGCTCTGTTTTTGTTTGGTGCCTGATGCTGTCTGAGTGGGATGAAGGACAGGGGAAGGAGGGAAATTTGGAGAGAGATGCTGTGATTGTTAATTTTATGCATCAGCTTAAATTCATCATGGGGTACCCTGATATTTGGTTAAACATTATTCTGGATGTGTTTGTGAGAGTGTTTCTGGGTGAAATTAGCATTTGCATCAGTAGACTGAGTAAAGCATAGATCTCCCCAATATGGGTGGGCCTTATCCAATCCATTGGAGGCCTGTTTGGTACAGAAAGGTTTAGAAAGGGATAATTCACCCTCTCTGCCTGACTACCTTTAAGCTGAGACATTGGCCTTCTCCTGCCTTTGCACTTGAACTTAAACTGGAGCTTACACCGTTGGATATTCTGGTCCTCAAACCTTGGGAATCATACTGGAATGATACCATTCACTCTCTCGGGTCCCCAACTGGCCAACTGTAGTTTGTGGGACATCTCAGCCTCCGCCTGTTTATGTGCCAATTTCATTTAACGACTTCTTTCTCCTTCTCTCTATGTGTGTATTCCTATTGATTCTGTTTTTCTAACAAAACCATACCAATATAGATACATAGAATAATATTTTAAAATATTATCCAGCCAAAATCATCTCAAAATTTTCTTTCTCTCTGTTTATTTTTTCCCCATTTTGTTTCATTTCCTTCTTTGCTCAGCTTAGTCTAGCTGACTCAGCTTCAGGTCAGTTCAGTCGCTCAGTCATGTTTGACTCTTTGCGACCCCATGGACTGCAGCACACCAGGCTTCCCGTTCATCACCAACTCCTGGAGCTTGCTCAGAATCATGTGCATCAAGTTGGTGGTGCCATCCAAACATCTCATCTTCTGTCATCTCCTTCTGTGCCTCCCCTCAATCTTTCCCAGCATCAGGGTCTTTTCAAATGAGTCAGCTCTTCACATCAGGTGGCCAAAGTATTGGAGTTTCAGCTTCAGCATCAGTCCTTCCAATGAATATTCAGGACTGATTTCTTTTAAGATGGACTGGTTGGATCTCCTTACTCTCCAAGGGACTCTCAAGAGTCTTCTCCAACATCACAGTTCAAAAGCATCAGTTCTTTGGTGCTCAGCTTTCTTTATAGTCCAAATCTAACATCCATACATGACTACTGAAAAAATCATAGCTTTGAGTAGACGGACCTTTGTTGGCAAAGTCTCTGCTTTTTAATATGCTGTGTAGGTCAGTCATAGCTTTTCTTCCAAGGAGCAAGCATCTTTTAGTTTCATGGCTTACAGTCACCACCTACAGTGATTTTGGAGCCCCAAAAATAAAGTCTGTCACTTTATTGGAAACAATGGACATGTGAAATGTTTCCATTGTTTTCCCATTTACTTGCCATGAAGTGATGGGACTGGATGCCATTATCTTAGTTTTCTGGATGTTGAATTTTAAGCCAGCATTTTCACTCTCCTCTTTCACTTTCATCAAGAGGCTCTTTAGTTCTTTGCTTTCTGCCATAAAGGTGGTGTCATCTGCATATCTGAGGTTATTGATATTTCCCCCAGCAATCTTGATTCCAGCTTGTGCTTCATCCAGCTCGGCATTTCGCATGATGTCCTCTGCATGTAAGTTAAATAAGCAGGGTGACAATATACAGCCTTGACATACTCCTTTCCCAATTTGGAACCAGTCTGTTGCTCCGTGTCTGGTTCTATCTGTTGCTTCTTGACCTGCATACAAAACAGATTTCTCAGGAGGCAGGTAAGGTGGTCTGGTATTCCCAACTCTTGAAGAATTTTTCACAGTTTGTTGTGATCTACACAGTCAAAGGCTTTGGCATAGTCAATAAAGCAGAAATAGATGTTTTTCTGGAACTCTCTTGCTTTTTCTATGATCCAAAGGATGTTGGCCATTTGATCTCTGGTTCCTTTGCCTTTTCTAAATCCAGCTTAAATATCTGGAAGTTCACCATTCATGTACTATTAAAACCTGGCTTGGAGAATTTTGAACATTACTTTGCTAGTGTGTGAGATGAGTGCAACTGTGTGGTAGTTTGAACATCCTTTGGCATTGCCCTTCTTTGGGATTGAATGAAAACTGACCTTTTCCAGTCCTGTGGCCACTGCTGAGTTTTCCAAATTTGCTTGTTTATTGAGTGCAGCACTTTCACAGCATCATCTCTTAGGATTTGAAATAGCTCAACTGGAATTCCACCACCTCCCCTAGCTTTGTTCATAGTGATGCTTCCTAAGGCCTACTTGATTTCCCATTCCAGGATGTCTGCCTCTAGATGAGTGATCACACCATCATGGTTATCTGGGTCATAAAGATTTTTTCTTGTACAGTTCTTCTGTATATTCTTGCCACCTCTTCTTGATATCTTCTGCTTCTGTTAGGTCCATACCATTTCTGTCCTTTATCGAGCCCATCTTTGCATGAAATGTTCCCTTGGTATCTCTGCTTTTCTTGAAGAGATCTCTAGTGTTTCCCATTCTATTGTTTCCTCTATTTCTTTGCATTGACCTCTGAGGAAGGCTTTCTTATGTCTCTGTGCTATTCTTTGGAACTCTGCATTCAAATGGGTATATCTTTCCTTTTCTCCTTTGTCTTTTGTTTCTCTTCTTTTCTCAGCTATTTGTAAGGCCTCCTCAGAGAACCATTTTGTCTTTTTGCATTTATTTTTTCTTGAGGATCTCTTGCTCCCTGTCTCCTGTACAATGTCACAAACCTCTGTTCATAGTTCTTCAGGTACTGGGTCTAATTCCTTGAATCTATATGTCACTTCCACTGTATAATAATAAGGGATTTAATTATAGGTCATACTTGACTGGTCTAGTGGTTTTCCCTACTTTCTTCAATTTAAGTCTGAATTTGGCAATAAGGAGTTCATGACTCCTCATGAGCCATAGTCAGCTCCCAGTCTTGTTTTTACTGATGGTATATAGCTTCTCCATCTTTGGCTGCAAAGAATATAATCAATCTGATTTTGGTATTTACCATCTGGTGATGTCCATGTGTAGAGTCTTCTTTTGTGTTGTTGGAAGAGGGTGTTTGGTATGACCAATGTGTTCTCTTGTCAAAACTCTGTTAGCCTTTGCCCTGTTCATTTTGTACTCCAAGGCCAAAGTTGCCTGTTACTCCAGTTATCTCTTGACTTCCTACTTTTGAATTCCAGTCCCCTATGATGAAAAGGGCATTTTTTTGGGATGTTAGTTCTAGAAGGTCTTGTAGGTCTTCATAGAACTGTTCAACTTCAGCTTCTTCAGCACTACTGGTTGGGGCATAGACTTGGATTACTGTGATATTGAATGGTTTGTCTTGGAAATGAACAGAGATCATTGTGTCATTTATGAGATTGCATTCAAGTACTGCATTTCAGACTCTTTTGTTGACTGTGATGGCCACTCCATTTCTTCTAAGGGATTCTTGCCCACAATAGTAGATTTAATGGTCATCTGAAAATAAATTCACCCATTCCAGTCCATTTTAGTTCACTGATTCCTAAAATGTCAATGTTCACTCTTGCCGTATCCTGTTTGACCACTTCTAATTTACCTTGATTCATGGACCTAACATTCCAAGTTCCTATGCAATATTGCTCTTTACAGCATGGGACTTAACTTACACCACTAGTCATATGCACAGCTGGGCACTGTTTTTGCTTTGGCTCTATCTCTTCATTCTTTCTTGGAAAAGGCAATGGCACCCCACTCCAGTACTCTTGCTTGGAAAATCCCATGGGTGGAGGAGCCTAGTAGGCTGCAGTCCATGGGGTCGCTAAGAGTAGGATACGACTGAGCAACTTCACTTTCACTTTTCACTTTCATGCATTGGGGAAGGAAACGGCAACCCACTCCAGTGTTCTTGCCTGGAGAATCCCAGGGACAGGGGAGCCTGGTGGGCTGCCGTCTATGGGGTCGCACAGAGTCGGACATGACTGAAGTCACTTAGCAGCAGCTTCATTCTTTCTGCAGTTATTTCTTCACTCTTCTTCAGTAGCATATTGGGCACCTATTGACCTGGGGAGTTCATCTTTCAGTGTAATATCTTTTTGTCTTTTCGTACCGTTCATACTAATTCAGCTTAGGAGTAGAAATAAATGAAGGAAAGCCTATGGGAGCAGACTAAGTTGGGAGTTTGAGGTCGCTTGTGATATCTATCTGGACATGGCCTGACATAATATGTCTGGACATGGCCTGACAGGATCTTATCCTTGAGAAGTGTAGATATCATGAGTTTATGACAGGACACTATGCTTACTGAATGGGCTATGCCTATTCAGGGCTACCTCCATATGTAGTATGCTGAGAATTGATTGTGTCAGGCATATGTTAATTTCTGATTTTTAAATTACATTTTTTAACTGGAAGATTTATTTTCAACAGAGATGCCATAAATTATGTGATTTATCTAATATAGACATTTTTATTAGCAATATCAAAATTGCTCACATTAGAAGCTTCAGGTTCATGACATGCTATTTGTCAAAAAAGTCTGTTGTCCTATATTTTATCTTGCTTCTGTGATTTCTGATGAGAATTGAAAATCAGAATCTTCTGTGTCCTAATTCTCTTTCTAAAACTTTGTCTTATTACAGTCATCAGTATGTCATTTAATCTCTCCTTGACTCAGATTCTCCATTGGTAAAATGAAACAATTAATAATATTTGCCTCTTATAGAATCATTGTAAAGATTAGTTAGCTAACGTTTTAAAAATTCTCTCACCATGGAAAAGCTATCATACTGGAGACTCTTAAGATGGGTACTGCCCACATTTTCCCTTTATAGAATGGCCAGTCTTTAAAATGTCCTTCCAGTGAATTTTACAGATCGATAGATTTATTGGTTGTACATTGTCTACATTTTTTGTTGATCCATTTGAGAATTCAGGGAGTTCCAATACATTGTTGTGATTATCCTCTTTTTAAAATAATTTTTGTGGTTCTATCTAAGCACACAGACATGTACACACATACACAGACACCTATCCTATCCAAATATTATCTCCGTAGATGATTTTCTGATAATATTTGCAATGTGTAATGTGGCTCTGTATAGCTTAGTAATTTTAATTATTCATCTCCCATGTGAGGTGGCATGTTTTTCCAGAATATATGGGGGACTGCTAATATGAACTTTTGTCTTTTTTTTGAGGAGGATGAGTTCAGTTCAGTCACTCAGTTGTGTCTGATCCTTTGCGACCCCATGGACTGCAGCATGACAGGCTTCCATGTCCATCACCAACTCCTGGAGCTTGCTCAAAGTCATGTCCTTTGAGTCGGTGATGCCATCTGACCATCTCATTCTCTGTTGTCCCCTTCTCCTCCTGCCTTCAATCTTTCCCAGCATCAGGGTCTTTTTCAGTGAGTCACCTCTTCACATCAGGTGTCCAAATTGGAGTTTGGAGTTTCAACTTCAGCTCTAGTCCTTCCAATGAATATTCAGGACTTATTTCCTTTAGAATTGATGAGGATACACAGGGAGAAAGAAAAAATTATATGTTTAGGTCTTTGATTTAGGGAAAAAATGGCATGGTGTCTACTCTTCTGTCTTCTGTATTTAAAAGTAATAATATGGATGAAATACTCTAAGACAAGTTGTATACTTGGATTTTTGAGTTCCACTCAAAGACTTTGCTAGATTTCAGTGGTCAATGTGTAAGAGTATCAATTTTCTTATTCCACAGAGATTTTTGGGTATACAGAGGAAGAGTGAAAAGACAAATAGGCCCAATATTTTCTCTAATTCCATTATTTATTGCTTTTCTAGTTCACTACATCAAAGCATGCCCATCTACTGATCAAGGAAATAACAGGGGAACACTGTGTTTTCAAGTTATAAATTTATTGTGATTATTCAGCATTCATTGGAAGGAAAATTTGCAATAAAATGTCAAATAATATTAAAAAATGGTTGTAAATATCTTGAATCTCTAAATAAAGAAATCTGGATAGAAAAAATATTTAGTACCCACTTTACTGCTAAGAACAGAGGAGCCTGGTAGGCTGCAGTCCATGGGGTCGCTAGAGTCAGGTACGACTGAGCAACTTCACTTTCACTTTTCACTTTCCTGCATTGGAGAAGGAAATGGCAACCCACTCCAGTTTTCTTGCCTGGAGAATCCCAGAGACAGGGAAGCCTGGTGGGCTGCAGTCTATGGGGTCCCACAGAGTTGGACATGACTGAAGCGACTTAGCAGTAGCAGTTACTGCTAAGGACATTTTTAAAGGCAAATAAGAAGTAGTTGGAAGTTATAAATGAATACTAAAAGGACTGGAAGGCATTCACTGGATAGATGGGTGTGGAATGGAGAATAAGGATGGAGTCACTGACTTGGAATATAGGTGTAGGATGGGAGGGATGGGGTGCTAAGTGGCCCTCTTTCCTGGGTGACCAGTTAAGTAAGAATTACTTATGTGAACATAGCAATCTACAAGATTTCAACATTTGTATGTTTTGCTGCTGTATTGTGCTGTGCTTAGTTGCTCAGTGGTGTCCAACTCTTTGTGACCCCATGGGCTGTAGCCTGCCAGACTCCTCTGTCCATGAGAATTCTCCAGGCAAGAATACTGGAGTGGGTTGCCATGCCCTCCTCCTGGGGATCTTCCCAACCCAGGAATTGAACCCAGGTCTCCTGTATTGCAGGTGGATTCTTTACCATCTGAGCCACCAGGAAAGCCCTTGTGTGTTTCTAGGAAATGTTAAAAGATAACAGTATCAAAACCATTTTCATCCAACTAAAAGCCCTGGAAATGTTGGAAAAGAACATGGAAAGAAAATATTTGGAATCATCACTTTTGGAGAGACTGTTGATCATCCTCTGAATGCTTCTTTTTTCTCTGAGTTTCCATTTTCAGGAAGGTTCAGTTCAGTTCAGTTTAGTCGCTCAGTCGTGTCTGACTCTTTGTGACCCCATGGACTGTAGCACACCAGGCCTCCCTGTCCATCATAACTCCCGGAGTCTACCCAAACTCATGTCCATTGAGTCAGTGATGCCATCCAACCATCTCATCCTCTGTTGTCCCCTTCTCCGCCTGCCCTCAATCTTTCCCAGCAGCAGGGTTTTTTCAAATGAGTTAGCTGTTTGCATCAGGTGGCCAAAGTATTGGAGTTTCAGCTTCAACATCAAACCTTCCAATGAACACACAGGACTGATCTCCTTTAGGATGGACTGGTTGGATCTCCTTGCAGTCCAAGGGACTCTCAAGAGTCTTCTGCAACACCACAGTTCAAAAGCATCAATTGTTCGGCACTCAGCTTTCTTTACAGTCCAACTCTCACATCTATATGGTAGTTGAGGTATAAAGAACTATGCCTATTATCAGATGTTTCTTTTCTTGTCTAACCCACTTTCCCCACAAATTATTTTTTTTCCTTTCTATCTGTCTTTCTCTTTCTTCCTTTCTTTTAAATCACTATTATTAGTTTGGGCAGATGCATGTAAATATCCTGGAATCTGCCAAATCACAGCTTACATGTTTCTTGCATCTCCCATCTTGAAAGAAAGTCTATAGAACTAAAATTTATTTAGTTGTCAGAGTGTTTTTGAAAGCTCAACCTTTGAACTTCTTATCTCTACCCTTCTTGAAATAAGGATTTTCTGCTTAAAAATCCATCCCCAAACTTTTGAAACTCAAATGCTATGACTTTGAGCTGATGTAGTGCTTCTACAACATATGAACTTTTTAGCTGAAAGACTGAAATAAGGAAGATACTGTTGCTAGGTTGAGAAGAACTTTAGATGGAAGGATACATTTAGTGAGTTATACTCATTTTACACAAGACTCATAAATGAAATCTGTCAGGAGAACTCGGGGACACAGAGTACTCCTTCCCTCAACATGGTTTCTATGAATTGTGATTTCCTGTTGGAGATTAGGGAGAAGGTGATGGCACCCCACTCCAGTCCTTTTGCCTGGAAAACCCCATGGACGGAGGAGCCTGGTGGGCTGCAGTCCATGGGGTCGAGAAGAGCCGGACACGACTGAGCAACTTCACTTTCACTTTTCACTTTCATGCATTGGAGGAGGAAATGGCAACCCACTCCAGTGTTCTTGCCTGGAGAATCCCAGGGACGGGGGACCCTGGTGGGCTGCCGTCTATGGAGTCGCACAGAGTTGGACGCGACTGAAGCGACTTAGCAGCAGCAGCAGCAGTTGGAGATTAGCTTACTCTTCTTACCTGAAGTTTTAAAGGGGTACAGTAAACAGAAAATCACACTCTCTCAAAAAAAATTACCTGACAACAATTGTTGTTGCTTTTCTGAAATATAAGTCTGTAGAGGGGTTAAAAATCTGTCCTTAAATCTCAATTCTAAAAAAAAGTCTCAGAGTTAGCTCAGAATTCTGTAAACCCAGTGTTCTCCAGGCTACATGGAAACAGGAGGCTTCAAATATTTCTAGAGGTAGCTGGGATCTTAGCAGTCAAATAAGCCTCTCAGAAGTGGAATAATTTGGAGCAAGTACTTTGAAAGCCCATTCACATCTTTTATCACTTAGAGGTAACTATTCCTTTTCAGAACCATCCTTTTTCTTCTCCAGGACACCTACCTAACATTTATTAGGACAAGAAAGTTTAAAATCGGTTCCTGAATGAATAGTGGTTCAGAATTCAGGAAAGGAGACCGGCTCTCACAGAAATATGCTGATTGTTTAGTTGTAAAATAACAAGGCAAGGGAACAGGGACATACACTGTTCAGTCCAGCTCCTAGCGTGTGGCTGCCAGCTCACCAAAAGAGATCACATAATTTGGCTGAGCAAAGGACCAGACCACAGCCAGGGACTGTAGGGGTAGCAAGGAAGGCACGTTGCTGAAGTATACCCGGCTTGATCTCTACAGAGCCCAACACTGGGATCTGGTGGTCTCAGCAGGACAAAGGCTATCCAATACCTTCCAGCCAAACCGCTCTGTGCTCCTCTGAGCCAGCCTGCCTTTGACCAAGGCCCTTAACACCCCTTCTTGCTGAGTTGCCTCTGCTCTCGCTGGAATCTCTTGGCTTAGCACCTCTCCAGCCCCTCCCAGCGGGACCACTCCTGGGACAGCATGTGCTCTGCGTGGAATAACAAGGTTAACTGAACAAGGTTGAATAGCCCTGTGACGGCAGTGCCTTCAAGCCACATGACAGAAGCGAAACAGGGCCACATACGTCATAAGGGCCATGCTGGAGGGGAATCAGATTCTTCTCAAGAGTTCCAGTGCTGACCTGGTTCTCTGAGAGACCCTGACTCCTCCTTTCTTTCTCTCTTAAAGGCAGAAACACAGAATAGCATCCCTCAAAAGTGGTCAGAGAGGAGGAATGAAGTGTAGGAATAGTTATTTTTACAACAGTTTATCGCTAAATCTCATCCTGACCAAAAGTTTTGGGAAAAGTGAAATCACTCAGCCCAGGGGATGCCTGAGGAAGTGTAAAGAAGTCTTGGAAATCCCCTGAGGAAAAATAAAAAGATCAACTAAAGTTTGATTTCGTGTTTGTTGTCAATTTTTTGGCTCAGTCATTTACAGCAACATAAGAAGTTCCAGGCAGAAAGCAGCAGCAGGTGTTAGGAAATGAATTTTTCTGCACATGGTAAAACCTGGTATGCAAGGCTGAAAAAGCAGAGCCGTGCTTCCTGAGCGCAGCCTAGGGACCACAGAAGTCAGGGTAGAGCTGTAGTGTTGAGTGATGAGACTGGAGTTTTTCAGAAGCAGGGGAATGAGACCAACAGAGTGGTTGAGCAGACTACATGTTGGTGGAATCAACCTGCAGGCAGGCGGCCTGGGTACCAGAAGGCAAGACAAAGCAGTGGGGCAAGGTAAACTCCAGAGAATTAAGATGCTGTAGGAGAAACAAAGCGGTAAGTCAAAGACTCCACAACCATGATAAACTAGGTGATCTGCAAGAACTAAAATCCTGAGCCCAATGTCAGGTCTGGATGCAGGGAGTGGCTGAAGTGAGACCTGAGGCAGACAATCTAAGTCACAGACTATTGGTAGATTCCCAGCAATGGGAGGATCTAGAACCTGAAGTTAGACTCACCCCAGCCAGGAAAACTCTTATGCAAGATAAGACCACTGTTTTTTTAATAAACAGACATGCAAAACAAATCAGTTTTGGGAAATGATACACTATTCCCCATCACCTCTCACCTGGAAGGTGCACCGGCTTATCTTGTCTTCCTACCTTTGGTCTTTCATGACAGTCTGTTCCTCATACAGCTGCCAAAGCAATTCTAAAATGCAAGTCTGATCATATCTCCCTTTGCCTAAATCCTTGCACTGATTGCTTATTGCTCAAGCAAGATTCTCCAAAATGTTTTGGTGAATATTAGTTCTGTGAGGTGATTAACCAAAGAAAGGTGTGTAGTCAAACAACCTGGAAATCTTTCTGTCCCCTCTTAGAGATTTCCAATGGAGAGATGCATTTTAAAGGCTCTGAGAAGTCCTGCATCAACTTGTTGAAGGTTGATTAACCAATACTTTCCTATTTTTAACCATGGGTACTTTTCTTTCTTTGTTTTCTTTCATAAAATATATCAACATTGATTTAAAATGCTCCAAGAAAAACTGACCTATGGGGGAAGAAAATCCGTCTTGCTTGGCTTGAATTTTCTAAGGCTCTTTTTGGCCTGCCAGTCCCCTCCCACCCCATTCCCTTCTTTCTGCCTATGTTGCTCATCTCCCAGTGATCCTTCTCTTGGGTCTTATGCTTTGGCAAGACAATACAGACCATTATTTTCACATGCAGCACTATGGTTTGGAAATCTAGTTTGTTTAACCAAAATATTTTCTCTGCATCTTCCCTAACTCCTAACTTGAAAATGCTGATTATTATTCAAAATCTTGCTCATATATCAACTCCAGAGGAGGTTGTCTCTTTAGCTTAAGGCAAAGGTCAACCAACTTTTTCTGTAAAAAGTCAGACATAGAAAATCTGTAAATGAATGGGCATGACTATGTTCCAATAAAGTTTTATTTACAAACATAGAAAGCAGGCTGAATTTGGCTCATGAGGTATAGATTGCTGACCTCTGCTTTAGAGTCACACTTTATATAGTTGTTCCTGAAGCAAAAATTAAGTCCTAGATGTGGAAAATCCAAGGCCTATACAGGTGAGAAGCAGTATATCCATGTATTTGGTTAGAATAGACACAAAGGCAGAGATAAGGCTCGTCTAACTAATGAAGCATTGGACACGCTTAAGAGTTTTTTAGACTTTTGTCATCACAGTTATAAGAACTTTTTGTGAAAGGTAACATAAACTTAGAGACACTCCTATAATGTCAGCTTAGGAATCAGCCTTTGAAAAATATTACCAGAGGCAAAAATATCTGTTAAAAACTGACTGAGACACTGTTATAAAGAACAATTTATACATAAAGTGCTATGCACTCATTAGCTGGTTAAAAAGCACCTCTACTCCCCAAACAGCTGCTGTCTGGAGAAGAAAGTGAACTAGTACACCAGCAAAAGAGAAATGTGATGGACCAGGTGAAGCTTATTACCCTGCACTGCAGAATTGGCTGTGGGGGACTTTGGGTGTTTGGATGACCAGAAAGGGAGTACATCAGAAAATTGGAAGGTCCAGTATTCTTGCCTGGAAAATTCCACGGACAGCGGAGCCTAGCAGGCTATAGTCCATGGGGTCACAAAATAGTAGGACACAACTTAGCACGCATGCATGTATGCTGCAAAACCGAGTGTATCTTAGGGACGTCAGTGAAAATCCAAACCTGCCTCCACCTGTTCACAAGGAAAAGGGCCAGTCTCAACCATAACAAGGGAAAAGCTAGAAAATTTAATATTTAATCCTCAGTGTGATTTAAATTTGAAGAGCAAAAAAACAAAACCTCAATAAATGGAGAGAGTTCCATTGTTTATAGATGAGAAGATTCAGTTCTGTAAGATGTCAAACCTCACCCCCAATTAAACAAAGTTGGAAGGGAGAGGGAGACCTACCCTGGAAAGGGAGTAACCAGAGGGGCATGACCTGGGGCTACTGCTGATCATGGTAGGCAGGAATCTCTGGTTATGAGATGCAGGGGATGAAATTCATGATGCTTCTGAGATTAAAAACTGACAGAAAAAAAATAGATTATAGTAAGGATGAAACAGAGGGGATTGAGAATAATTTCACTGGACCCCTTTGAATAGTTCCAGCTCCAAAAATGCCCTCTCCTGTCTTAAAGTCACAATACTCTGTGTCCAGCTTGGTAACCATGAACATTGTGAATGGCCGGCTATCTATTAAATGTTCAAGCTCAGGAGTTCCCTGGTGGTCCAGTGGTTAAGAATCTGCCTTGCAACCCAGGGGACACAGGTTTAGTCCCTGGACGAGGAACTGAGATCCTACATAGCCTGCGAGCCACAATGAAAGATTCCACATGATGCAATGAAGATCCTTAGTGTGCCACAACCAAGACTCAGTGCAGCTAAATAAGTAAATATTCTTTTCAAAAAACACGTTCAGGCTCCCTGTCCATGAAACCGAATTATTACAGGGATGTCGTTTCTAAGCCCCCTACCCCCTTTGCTTGTAGGTGGAGGCATGAGACAGTTCAGGCCAATGGAATCTGGGTGGAAGTGATTTACATCACTTCTGGGCTTGGCCCATAAAACCTTCCACTGGGTCCTCTGCTCTTTCTCTACCCCATCTGCTGACTAGATTTGAGCAATTTCAGATACCATGTGTTGAAGGCAGCAGAGCTTCTATCAGTTTAAGTCTCCGATGGACTCTTTGGAACAGAATGTATCTCCTCCTCATTCAAACACACAGTACTACCAGCATAAACTTTACACCATGTTAAGCCACTGAGATTTCTGAGTTTACCTACTCTGAAAAGCAGCATTTACTTGACAAGTACAAGCAGAAAATGAGCATTGCTTTAATAAGTAAAAGGGTTCTATAATATAAAGCAATTCTAGAAAAGAATATGGGATTCACTGAACCAGAAAACATAGTGAAGACTCTACAATTTGTAGATAAGCCATTATTTTCAATTTCAAATAAATGCTACTTCCTTTAACAAATCATGTTTTTGGAAATAAATTTGTATGTGTGTCACAATCTATATTGTCAAATCAATCAACTAAAAAATCCCACTTCTTTTAGGAGCTTTCGGAAAACAAAAACAAAAACACCCAACGGAGTAAAACTAAAAAGAAATAAAACCTAAAAACCAAACAAACATGAGCATTGCTTAAAAACAAACTGAAAATGGAGTTCAGCCTTTTCCAGGGAAAAAACATTGGAAAGAAGAAAATTGAACAAAATGGGGACATAATTAGCAGTATCAATTATTATCTAGTAAGGGCATTGTCAATAGATTTACAAGTACTCTGTTTGGTTACCTATCTTCCTCAGATCATGGTGGAACCCATTTCAAAAGCCATTCAGATTTCTTCATTTTTAATTTTCACTTTTTTTCCTGTACAGTGATAGTTAAACAGTATTACTCTCCCCTCAGTTTTATTGAAGTGTAATTTACATTTAACATTATATTAGTCCAAGGTATACAACATAATGATTTGATATATGTGTATATTATGAAATGATTACCACAGTAAGTTTAATATCTATCATCTCACATAGTTACAATTTTTTTCTCATAGTAAGAACTTTAAAGATCTACTTTCTTAACACCTTGGAAATATATGAGTATTCTTAGCTATGGTCACCATGCTGTACATTACATCTGCAGGTCTTATTTAGCTTACAGTAGAAAGTTTTACTTTTTGACCACTTTCACCCATTTCCCCTGCATCTTAAGAAATCTTTTTCCTAGGTGAGATTATGTTTGTATCTTTATGACAACGACAACAAAAAAACCCAAAGCATGTAATTATTGATAGATGTTCTAGGTGAGATAAAGTTCAGTTTGGTCATTACAGTATGCTGCTAAGCTAAGTCACTTCAGTCGTGTCTGACCCTGTGCGACCCCATAGACAGCAGCCCACCAGGCTCCCCCATCCCTGGGATTCTCTAGGCAAGAATACTGGAATGGGTTGCCATTTCCTTCTCCAGTGCATGAAAGTGAAAAGTCAAAGTGAAGTCACTCAGTCGTGTCCGACTCTTAGCGACCCCATGGACTGCAGCCCACCAGGCTCCTCCGTCCTTGGGATTTTCCAGGCAAGACTACTGGAGTATGTTCAGTTACAAATAACCAATTGCAATCTGTTGGGCTACTCTGGAGAAATACAACTTTGAAATGTCAATTGATTAGAAGGCTTCCGAAGATATCCATTATATTGGACTAGCCAAAAAGTTTATTTGGATTTTCCTGTATGATCTTATGTAAAAACCCAAAAACCTTTTTGGAAAATCCAATATTACCATGACACTTAAAATTACTATCCTTTTCTAGATTGAAGCAGATTAGTGTAGCAGTTAAGAATATAAGCACTATGTTCAAGGTACTATTACAAAAGTGAAAAGACAAAGAGTAAGAGATGCTAATCATAAAACATATTTGGACAAAGTATCATATTCTTAGTATATAAAGACTTCTCAAAATCAATAAGCAAAAGATGAGCAACCTAATAGAAAAATGGGCAAAAGACTTGAACAGGTACTCAATGGTTTATTCAACATTGTTATCAGAGAAATGCAGATTCAAACCACAATAAGATACCATTACACATCCAGAAAAATGACCAAAAATTAAAAGCCAGACAATACCAAGTATTGGTGATGATATGGAATAACTGGAACTCTCATGCACTGCTGGTGAAAGAGTAAATTGGTACAAGCACTTTGAAAATTGTTTGAAGATTTCATTTGAAGTGAGCATAAATGTCCTGTAACCCAGCAGTTGCATTTCATTATATATATATAATATGATATAATATATATCATCATATACATCATACATATGATATAATATATATAATGATATATATATATATATGCTGTGCTGTGCTTAGTCGCTCAGTCATGTCCGACTCTTTGCAACCCCATGGACTGTAGTCCACCAGGTTCCTCTGTCCATGGGAATTCTCCAGGCAAGAATACTGGAGTGGTTTGCCATGCTCTCCTCCAGGGGATCTTCCCAACTGAAGGGTTGAACCCAGGTCTCCCACGTTGCAGGCAGATTCTTTACTGTCTGAGCCACCACGGAAGCCCATATATGTACTATATGCCACATAAAAGTGTATATATGTGCCCAAAATAATGTGAATGAGAATCTTAACAATAGCTTTATTTTTAGTAGCCCCAAACTGGGAGCTGTTCATATTTTCCACAATAGTAGGATGGATAAATAAATTGCGATGTAGTCATATGTTAGAATACTATACAACAATAAAGCTAACTGCCTCTCTCCACAGTAACAAGGATCATTTTTACAATCCTGTTATATTATTCCATTCATAGGAAGTTCATAAAGAAACAGAACAAATCTATGGTGTTAGGAGTCAGGATATTAGTTATCTATGGAAAGAGAATAAGAGTGAGGAGGCACCAAGAAGGACTTCTAGGGTTCTTGGTCATGCTTAATTTCTTGATTTGGGTGGTGTTGCCCAAATGGGTTTTCTTTGTGAAAATTCACTGAGTTGCACATGATTTATGTACTTTTCTCCATGATATACTTTAGTACAAAGTTTACTAGAAAAGGAGGAAAGAGTGCAGACTCTGATTCAAATTCCTGGTTTCACATTATAACTCTACTCTTCACTAGTTAAGATCCTTGGAAAAGTTGTCTAACCTTTCTTTGTCTCAGGTTACTCATCTATGAAAGGGAGATTATACAATTGCCTTCCTCACAGACTATTAGGAGGATAAATCTGACAATGCATACCAAGCTCATAGAACAGTACCAGGCACGTGTTTCACATTCAATAAATGTCAGATGTTGTCATTCTTATCATTAACTCTTGGGAGGACCAACTGATAAATATTATCTTAAAATGTCACTGGATCCAAGGTAAGAATAATTAGAATAACACAGAAAACCATCTGATATTTTTATTTGCCTTCATTATTTTTTGACTTTTTGACCTTCAAACCAGGGAGTTTCTCAGAAAAACCAACAAGGACGACTCCCAAAGCAAAAAAAAAAAAAAAAAAATTCATTTGAAAACCATGATGTAGTCCCAACTAATATAAATATTATTGCTATGAAGGACATCTGTAAGTAGGTTAAGTGCTTGAGAAGGAAAAAAAGATCAGGTTACAATTATATAAGGCATGAATTCTTATTTTAAAAAGGTTAGTAATACAATGCTCACACCTCAAGATGGAAGGAATTAGTCAATTTATCCTTGTATGCAATGGGACATGGTGTTTTTTACAGTGTAGATTTTTTTTTATTCATTAACAACATTTAAAAAATTTACTCCTCTGGCTACTAGGTTTTCTACTTCAGTATATGATCCAATATTTAAAATGGTTTCTACTATACTTTCATGTTAACACTTTATCTCATTTATGTACAAATTTGTCCTGTGTTTGCTTTTATTTCTGAAATTAGGTCAGAAAATTCAACCCCCAACTACCAATATTAGCTTAGGAAATTCAAACCAGAGCTTGGACCTTTATCAATACTGTACTCGATTTTGTACCTTTAAACTAACAGATCCAAGCATAGAGCTCTTGAAATACTGACATGCTTATTCAAAATTTGTAAGTTTATTGTTATTTTTTTACACTTCCTCGAGAATCTTAGAATAGAGCTTTCAGTTTTATGCAGGTTCATCTGCCATCATTTGCACTGTGTGACAGCTGTGTTGGCTTCAAAACAGCTTATTTTTATGTGCTTCTTATTCAGTCAGTTCTTACATTCCAAGCTGAAAAATTCAAGAGAATGGGACCATGTCTGCCTTGTCAATTATTATATTACCAGTGTTCCAGACAGTGCCTGGAATACAAGTGTTGACAAGTTTCTTGTATCAGCAAATGAATTTAAGAATGCAAACCTTTGGATATAAATTCTTAAACAGCACATGACTCAGAAATAATAAATTAAAAATATAAAAGCAATAATTAGAATTTTGAGTTATTAAGATTGATTTATATGGTCTGGGCTTTAATTGTAGGAAAAACAAACAAATTACTCCAAACAGTTCACAGATGTGGGGTTTTCTTCATGCTCTGATCTCTTTAATGTGACCCAAATGAGAGACTTGATGTGAAACGATCCACTAAAAGCAGAGGACCTTGGCTCGCCATGGAGAAGAGCTTAGGGCACCTTTTGCCTTCTATCCCAAGTGTGCTTGTATGAGTGTGGACA
The DNA here is from genome assembly GCF_055505025.1 of Bos grunniens. Classification (NCBI taxonomy): domain Eukaryota; kingdom Metazoa; phylum Chordata; class Mammalia; order Artiodactyla; family Bovidae; genus Bos; species Bos grunniens. The sequence continues at coordinate 25,927,108 of NC_141172.1, read as the reverse complement.
GATAAAGGAAGGATGGCTCTTTGAAGAATGATTCCCCCACGTGGGCTCTGACAGGACGGGGCAGGGAGTGGCTGGGATCTTCTCTGTGAGGCTCCTTTGGAACGATCACTTACAGAGCAGGAAAAAGTAGTCATGCTCTTCAGAATGATTTTCTGAATAAGGGCTATAAAGAAAGGTTACAAGATCTGTAAGGAAAAAAGTTTCTTTTTTTTTTATTCATGAGGCTGTCTTAACCATTCCAATTCTGGGCTATTTTGTTTAATCGGGTTTTCTTGTAAAAATGATTCTGAAATTAGGTAATGACATAGGTGCTTCTGAGGTCCCAGATATATCCTCAGCTTTTCTAATAACATGACAACAGTTGCTTGTGACCATTCAGTCCCTCCTTTTTCTTTCCCATTTCTCTCTCCATTTTGAAGAGAAAATGAAGCTCTTTTCAGAAATATGAAAAAAATTTAGTTCAAAGGGTTAGTGTCTTTTTAAATTTGTTGAATCTTTTTTTTTTTTTGGCTTGGCTGATATTTTAGATCCCCGAGTCCAACCCACACCTTGTTGAATCCATTTTTAAGGGACAAAAGAACAAGAAAAATTATGTAACTCACAATTAATTTATTTTTCATTAATTTAAGTTAAGTAATACAGAGGTATATAAAGAATTGTTAATCTTCTCTTTTGCTACCTCTTACTACCACTGCCTGTGAACTAAACATGGTTAACAGTTTAGTATTTATACATCCTTCTATATACTTCTCCATGCTCAGAAAAAATATTTATTATATAGTTCTCTTTTAAAAAATGAGATGACCGTTAACATTCTTTTGCAAAATTTTTTCCACTTCACGTGGAAAACCTTCCTGGTTAACATATAAAATTGTAGCAATATTTTAATAGCCAAATAAACTACATAGTATGGCCATACCATGATTTATTCAATCATTCTCCTATTAATGGATAGTTCGGTTGATTCCAGATTTTGATCACTTTCAATGATGTTGTAATAACTCTACAGCTGGCCACATGAAGGAAGGCGTTCCCCTTTTCAGGATCGATTCCCAGTGTGACATTGCTAGATCAAAAATAAAGTGCATTTTGCGTTTCACAGATGCTATTACATTACTTTATAAAAAGATTATAGCAATTCACATACTCATCAGCAATTAATAAACGTGTTACTGATCATTCAAGGGAGAAAGTGATATCTCATTATTTATTTTTTAATGTGAAATATACCATATATTCCAAAATATAAAATACCATACCTGCAAAAGAAAATTTATAGTACATATATGTGCTTTTAGAAGAATTACTATTTTAAACACCTGTGTGACTGCTATGCCACTTATTAGTAATATTTTATTTAATAAATAAGTGATGCAACAAATGGTTTACTACCAACATTTTAACATCCCAGATGTGCTTGAGCACCATGCCCCATTAGTCCTGGTGGTAGCACTACTCTGACTTGTTTTTTATTCCTTTGTATTTCTTCATATTTTACCATATGCATATATCCACACATAGTATATTACTTAGTTTTGCATGATTTTGAATTTAATACACATGGAAGAAGTTTGTATGCATTCTATGACTTGCTTATTCTACTCAGCTTATTCTACTATGTTTATGATACTAATTCCTGCTGATGTGTGCAACTAGTTCACTGATTTTTGCTGTTTTTTTCCATTGGATGAATATATCACAATTTATCCTTTCCCAAATCAGTAGACATTTTGGCTGTTTATACATTTTTTTTGCCATTATAAACATAGGCACTGAGAACAATTTTGCCAATGTTTCCTGCTGCGTATATGCAAGAATATTTCTACAGTAATAGTTCTCAAACTTTTTGGTCAGGAAACCTCCATACCTGTAAAAATTATTGAAAACCTCAAGTTGACAGGTGTTTACGTCAGTAATACCTATAGATATTTACTGCATTAGAAATTAAAACAGGAATTTTAAAATATTTATTAATTCATTTAAAATGACAATAATAAACACGTTCCATGTGAACATAAACCTTTTTTTTTTGCAAAAATATGTATTTTCCAAAATAAAAATACTTAGCAACAAGAGTGGCATAATTATACAGTTTTGTAAAAGTTTTTAATGTCTGATTTAAGTAAATAACAGCTAGTTTCTCTTCTCTGCTTTTGCATCAGTCTTTTGCTGTACATCATTTTTATTGATGTGTATGAAGGAAGTCTAATCTCACACAGATATGAAGTTGGAAAAGACAGCAGTATTTGAATAGCCTTTTCAGATACTTGTAGATAGGTTTGTTGGGATGGTATACCAAAACTTGACAAGTAGTGGCTTCTTAAAAGTTAGTTGTTTAATAGAATTTGAAATTGTGGAAATGAACATTCTATACTCTTTTACATTAAAACCCACTGTCTGTCTTCTACTTTGAATGAGTATTTCACTCATGCAAGGTTTTGTAACATTATATATTGGTCAAAATATTGGTTAACTGTGGGTTCTTCTAATATGAAACTCTTTTTAAAAAAATTTGTTTATTTATTTGAATTGGAGGGTAATTACTTTATAATATTGTAGTGGTTCTGCCATACATTGACATGAATCAACCATGGATATGCATGTGTTCCCATCCTAAACGCCCCTCCCACCTCCCTCCCTATCCTATCCCTCAGGGTCATCCCAGTGCACCAGCCCTGAGCACCCTGTCTCATGCATCGAACTTGGACTGGCGGTCTATTTCACATATGGTAATATACAAGTTTCAATGCTATTCTCTCAAATCATCCCACCTTCACCTTCTCCCACAAAGTCCAAAAGTCTGTTCTTTACATCTGTGTCTCTTTTGCTGTCTTGCATATAGGGTCATCATTACCATCTTTTAGATTCCATATATATGAATTAATATACTGTATTGGTGTTTGTATTTCTGACTTACTTCACTCTATATAATAAACTCCAGTTTCATACACCTCATTAGAACTTATTCAAATGCATTCTTTTTAATAGCTGAGTAATATTCCATTGTGTATATGTACCACAGCTTTCTTATCCATTCATCTGCAAATGGACATCTAGGTTGCTTCCATGTCCTAGCTATTGTAAACAGTGCTGCGATGAACATTGGGGTACGTGTGTCTCTTTCAATTCTGGTTTCCTTGGTGTGTAGGCCTAGCAGTGGGACTGCTGGGTCATATGGCAGTTCTATTTCCAGTTTTTTAAGGCATCTCCACACTTCTCCATAGTAGCTGTACTAGTTTGCATTCCTAACAACAGGGTATGAGGGTTCCCTTTTCTCCACACCCTCTCCAGCATTTATTGTTTGTAGACTTTTGGATAGCAGCCATTCTGACCAGTGTGAGATGGTACCTCATTGTGGTTTTGATTTACATTTCTCTGATAATGAGTGATGTTGAGCATCTTTTCATGTGTTTGTTAGCCATCTGTATGTCTTCTTTGGAGAAATGTCAGTTTAGTTCTTTGGCCCATTTTTTGATTGGGTCGTTTATTTTTCTGGAATTGAGCTGCATGTTCAGTTCAGTTGCTCAGTCGTGTCTGACTCTTTGCGACCCCATGAATCGCAGCACGCCAGGCCTCCCTGTCCATCACCAACTCCTGGAGTTCACTCGAACTCATGTCCGTCGAGTCGGTAATGCCATCCAGCCATCTCATCCTCTGTCGTCCCCTTCTCCTCCTGCCCCCAATCCCTCCCAGCATCAGAGTCTTTTCCAATGAGTCAACTCTTTGCATGAGGTGGCCAAAGTACTGGAGTTTCAGCTTTAGCATCATTCCTTCCAAAGAAATCCCAGGGCTGATCTCCTTCAGAATGGACTGGTTGGATCTCCTTGCAGTCCAAGGGACTCTCAAGAGTCTTCTCCAACACCACAGTTCAAAAGCATTAATTCTTCAGCGCTCAGCTTTCTTCACTCATGAGTTGCTTGTATATTTTTGAGATTAATTCTTTGTCAGTTGCTTCATTTGCTATTATTTTCTCCCATTCTGAAGGCTGTCTTTTCACCTTACTTATAGTTTCCTTTGTTGTGCAAAAGCTTTTAAGTTTAATTAGGTCCCATTTGTTTATTTTTGCTTTTATTTTCATTACTCTGGGAAGTGGGTCATAGAGGATCCTTCTGTGATTTATGTCAGAGAGTGTTTTGCCTATGTTTTCCTCTAGGAGTTTTATAGTTTCTGGTCTTACATTTAGATCTTTAATCCATTTTGAGTTTATTTTTGTGTATGGTGTTAGAAAGTGTTCTAGTTTCATTCTTTTACAAGTGGTTGACCAGTTTTCCCAGCACCACTTGTTAAAGAGGTTGTCTTTTCTCCATTGTATATTCTTGCCTACTTTGTCAAAGATAAGGTATCCATAGGTGTGCAGATTTATCTCTGGGCTTTCTATTTTGTTCCATTGAGCTATATTTCTGTCTTTGTGTCGGTACATACTATTTTAGTGACTGTAGGTTTGTAGTATAGTCTGAAGTCAGGCAGGTTCATTCCTCCAGCTCCATTCTTCTTTCTCAAGATTGCTTTGGCTATTCAAGGTTTTTTGTATTTCCATACAAATTGTGAGATTATTTGTTCTAGTTCTCTGAAAAATTGGTAGCTTGATAGGGATTGCATTCAATCTATAGATTGCTTTGGGTAGTATACTCATTTTCACTATATTGATTCTTGCAATCCATGAACATGGTATATTTCTCCATCTATTTGTGTCATCTTTGATTTCTTTCATCAGTGTTTTATAGTTTTCTATATATAGGCCTTTTGTTTCTTTAGGTAGATTTATTCCTAAGTATTTTATTTTTTTCTTTGCAATGATGAATGGAATTGTTTCCTTAATTTCTCTTTCTGTTTTCTCATTGTTAGTGTATAGGAATACAAGGGATTTCTGTGTGTTAACTTTATATCCTGCAACTTTACTATATTCATTGATTAGCTCTAGTAATTTTCTGGTGGTGGATGACACATTTTATTATACAAAATTTAAAAATCATTTTTAATATTACTATCAATCTCTTGAGCAGGGATGCAATGGGGCTGAGGGAAATGAGGCATACGGGGTGCAGAATTAAGGAGAAAGTCACTCTCAGGGTTGTGCACCCCTGTATTTGCCTGACCCTGAAAGTGAATACCTCCTTGAGAGTGAGGTGCCTTGCTGCAAGTGAGTGTCTCTTTACATTTTGTGCCCTAGGCACCTCACTTGCTTCACACTGGTTTTGATCCTACTCACCAGAAAAAGTCTTTTAATCTGTTATGGTCACAATGGTTGAGACATTTACCAAATTCTAACGTTTCTTTAAGGCTGAATTTTACCATTATTGACAAATACTGTCAGATGTTTACCTTAAACAGATATGTTCATTTTGTTCATTTTTGAGATGTTTGCTAAATCCCTGAGTCTGAATTCTATAGCTTGTCATGAGTCTCACTTTCAAGTAAAAGTGGTATTCCATGAAAAAAAAGTGGCTAATTCAGTTTGTAATAGAAATAATCCTTTAAGTACTTTTCCTTGAGATAGTCATCCTGCTTTAGTATTCTGAGGAAGTGCTTTTTGCTTACTTTCTCTTTTGTCACACAGCCTATTAAAAAGACATACACTCAAAGGTTAAGTTTAATAACACTAATAATTTTCACTTCTTCATCAAGGGCATTCTTTAATAAAACTGCTTTTGTGTTTTTATTTTATTTTTATTGAGATAATATTGATTTCTAACATTATATAAGGAACAAATATATATTATATTTCTATTCTGTATACACTACAGCATGCTCACCTCCAAAAATGTAGTTTCCATTCATCACCATACAACTGAGGACTTCCCTGGTGGTCTAGTGTTTAAGACATTGCACTTACATTGTAGGGGATACAAGTTCGAACTTTAGTCCAGGAACTAATGTCCAACATGCCAAGTGAAATGGCAAAACAAAACCCCAAAACTGTGAGTCATACAGTTGATCTTCTTATACCCATTTAAGTGTACACTTCAGTAGCATTAGGTACATTCACGTTGTTATACAACCATTACCACCATCCGTCTCAGAACTCTTTTCATCTTGCAAAACTGAAATTACTACCCATTGAACAATAACTCCCTATGCACTCCTCCCACCATAGCCACTGGTAACACCATTCCACTTTCTACCTCAATGAGTGTGACTAATTTAGTACCTCATATAGATGGACTCATACAGTACTGGTCTTTCTGTGACTGATTTACTTTACTTGGCATAAAGTCCTCAAAATTCATGCATGTTGTAGCATGTGTCAAAATTTCTTCCCTTTTAAGGCAGAATAGTATTCCATTGTATAGATAGTTTGATTCAGTTCAGTTGCTCAGTCGTGTCTGACTCTTTGTGACCCCATGAACCACAGCACACCAGGCCTCCCTGTCCATCACCAACTCCCGGAGTCTACCCAAACCCATATCCATTGAGTTGGTGATGCCATCCAGCCGTCTCATCCTCTGTCATCCCCTTCTCCTCCTGCCCTCAATCTTTCCCAGCATCAGGGTCTTTTCAAATGAGTCAGGTCTTTGCATCAGGTGGCCAAAGTATTGGAGTTTCAATGTCAACATCAGTCCTTCCAATGAACACCAAGGACTGATCCCCTTTAGGATGGACTGGTTGGATCTCCTTGCAGTCCAAGGGACTCTCAAGAGTCTTCTCCAATACCACAGTTCAAAAGCATCAATTCTTCGGCACTCAGCTTTCTTTATAGTGCAATTCTCACATCCATACGTGACCACTGGAAAAACCATAGCCTTGACTAGACAGACCTTTGTTGGCAAAGTGAAAGTGAAAGTGAAGTTGCACAGTCGTGTCCAACTCTTTGAGACCCCGTGGACTGTAGCCCACCAGGCTCCTCTGTCCATAGCATTCTCCAGGCAAAAATACTGGAGTGGGTTGCCATTTCCTTCTCCAGGGGATCTTCCCGACCCAGGGATAGAACCCAGGTCTCCCACATTGCAGGCAGATGCTTTAACCTCTGAGCCACCAGGGAAGCAAAGTAATGTCTCTGTTTTTTAATATGTTGTCTAGGTTGGTCATAACTTGCCTTTCAAGGAGTAAGTGTCTTTTAATTTCATGGCTGCAATCACCATCTGCAGTGATTTTGGAGCCCAGAAAAATAAAGTCAGCCACTGTTACCACTGTTTCCACATCTATTTCCCATGAAGTGATGGGACCAGATGCCATGATCTTAGTTTTCTGAATGTTGAGCTTTAAGCCAATTTTTTCAACTCTCCTCTTTCACTTTCATCAAGAGGTGCTTTAGTTCTTCTTTACTTTCTGCCATAAGGGTGGTGTCATCTGCATATCTGAGGCTATTGGTATTTCTCCTGGCAATCTTGATTCCAGCTTGTGCTTCATCCAGCCCAGTGTTTCTCATGATGTACTCTGCATATAAGTTAAATAAGCAGGGTGACAATATACAGCCTTGATGTACTCCTTTTCCTATTTGGAATCAGTCTGTTGTTCCATGTCCAGTTCTAACTGTTGCTTCCTGACCTGCATACAGATTTCTCAAGAGGCAGGTCAGGTGCTCTGGTATTTGCATCTCTTTCAGAATTGTCCACAGTTTATTGTGATCCACATAGTCAAAGGCTTTGGCATAGTCAATAAAGTAGAAATAGATGTTTTTCTGGAGCTCTCTTGCTTTTTGTATGATCCAAAGGATTTTGGCCATTTGATCTCTGGTTCCTCTGTCTTTTCTAAAACCAGCTTGAACATCTGGAAGTTCACGGTTCACGTATTGCTGAAGACTGGCTTGGAGAATTTTAAGCATTACTTGGCTAGCGTATGAGATGAATGCAATTGTGTGGTAGTTTGAGCATTCTTTGGCATTGCCTTTCTTTGGGATTGAAAAGCAAAATGGCTGTCTGAGGAGGCCTTACAAATAGCTCTGAAGAGAATGGAAGCAAAAAGCAAAGGAGAAAAGGAAAGATATACCCATTTGAATGCAGAATTCCAAAGAATAGCAAGGAGAGATAAGAAAGCTTTCCTCAGTGATCAATGCAAAGAAATAGAGGAAAACATTAGGATGGGAAAGACTAGAGATCTCTTCAAGAAAATTAAGAGATACCAAGGGAACATTTTATGCAAAGATGGGCTCAATAAAGGACAGAAATGGTATGGACCTAACAGGAGCAGAAGATTTTAAGAAGAGGTGGCAAGAATACACAGAAGAACTGTACAAAAAAGATCTTCATGACCCGGATAGTCACAATGGTGTGATCACTCACCTAGAGCCAGATATCCTGGAATCTGAAGCCAAGTGGGCCTTAGGAAGCATTACTATGAACAAAGCTTGTGGAGGTGATGGAATTCCAGTTGAGCTATTTCAAATCCTGAAAGATAATGCTGTGAAAGTGCTGCACTGAATATGCTAGGAAATTTGGAAAACTCAGCAGTGGCCACAGGACTGGAAAAGGTCGGTTTTCATTCCAATCCCAAAGAAAGGCAATGCCATTGTATAGATATGCCACCTTTTATTTATCCATTCATCAATCAATGGACACTTATGTTGGTTCTATATTTTGGCTACTGTGAATAATGTTGCTATGAACATGGGTGTGCAAAATTCTATATGAGACCTTGCTTTCAGTTCTTTTGGATATATACTCAGTAGAATTGCCAGATTATACAATAGTTCAATTTTTAATTGTTTGAGGAACTGCTATACTGTTTTCTTGGGCTTCCCTGATAACTCAGGGGGTAAAGAATATGCCTGCAATGCAGGAGACATAGGAGACTCAGGTTCGATCCCTGAGTTGGGAAGATCCCCTGGAGGAGGAAATGGCAACCCACTCCAGTATTCTTGCCCGAAGAAGCCCATGGACAGAGGAGCCCGGTGGACTACAGTCCAAAGTGTTGCAAAGAGTTGGACGTGACTGAGCAGACACACACACACACACACACACACACACACACACTATACTGTTTTCTAGAGCACCTATATCATTTTACATTCCCACCAACAGTAAACAAATGTTTAAATTTCTCTACATCCTTTCCAACACTTTTTATTTCCTGTTTGTTTGGGGGTTTGCTCTTGACAGTAGTTATCCTAATGATTGTGAGGTGGTTTCTTGTCATGATTTTGATTTGCATTTTCTTAATGATTAGTGATGTTGAGGATCATTTCAAAGGGGCATTGGCAATTTGCATATTTTCTTTGGAGTAATGTTTATTCAGGTCCTTTGCCCATCAGGTTGTTTATTTTTTTCTTATTTCCTTCTAAAGCCAATGATTCATTATGAATAAATTCTATTTTAGAAAAACATATTTAAAAATAACAGTTTTACATGAAATTTAAACATATTAAAAGTTTGTAAAATAAGACAGCAGACTCTACTTACTCTTGTTGTATGTGCATAGGTGCTGGGAACATTTTGAAATTTCAGAATAATGATTTATTGGGTTATAAAAGATAACGAAAGATAACTTATAAGAGAAATTCAGGGATGATGTAAATTCAGGGATGCAGTAGAAATTCAAGGATGAAGTTGAGTTAGTCCCTGAAAATGCAAACTTTTATATCCTAAACCTTCTAGATTAGAAAATTTGGAAAACACAAGAATACACAAGCATGTATTCTATCAGTTATAAAAGCAACTGTGTCCTCACACATGGTCAAGTCCCTTGAAAACACCACTGGACACTCATGAGAAATTAAAAGACATTTGCTCCTTGGAAGAAAAGCTAGGACAAACCTAGACAGCACATTAAAAAGCAGATATATCACTTTGTCGACTAATGGGCATGAGTTTGAGCAAACTCTGGGAGATAGTGAAGGACAGGTAAACCCAGCAAGCTGCAGTCCATGGGATCGCAAAGAGTCAGACACAACTGAGTGACTGAATAACCACCATACACTTGTGAGATAAGGGCAGTGATAACAGCAGTATTATTATAAAAATAGTTTTGAATTTACAGACCCTGCCAGAAGTTTTTACAGACCTTCAAGTTTTCTCTGGAACACACCTTGAGAAATACTTTTCTAGATTATCTCCCTATAAATGGAGTTTATATTTTGTATACTCTATGCCTCTTCATTTTCACTAAATGATGCCATTTTTTCCAAAGTAGTTATTTATTTATTTTTTTTACCAATTCATACTCCTACCACCAGCAACAGAGAGTGAATATTTTTCCACCTCTCTCATTGTTATTTTGTGTTAGTTTGGGTTTTTAAAAGCAGCTGTCAAAATAGGATTATAAGTTCAAGATATGTTAGGCAAATAATGGTAAAAGATGAAGGAAAAGGAGAAAGAAGAGATAGTCTTTGAACCATGATGCAGGTGTGGCACCTATAAAGGGTTGGGGAGAGAATTGGGTAGGAAGAGTCTCATATCTCAGCATAGTTTGAAGAAAACTTCTGCCAGTGTGAGTGAAAGTCACTCAGTCGTTTCCAACTCTTTGCGACCCTATGGACTATACAGTCCATGGAATTCTCGAGGCCAGAATACTGGAGTGGGTAGCCTTTCCCTTCTCCAGTGGATCTTCCCAACCCAGGAATTGAACCGGGGTCTACTGCATTGCAAGCAGATTCTTTACCAACTGAGATATCAGGGAAGCCCAACTAATGGTAAATTCCCAAGCCAACGACCAGAGTCCTACTTGTCACAGGAATGAGCTTGCATTTGCACCTCCACTGTACACAGTCATTGACTGGCAGTTCCTTGGAAAGCTTGGCCTTTGTGGATCTAGCAAGACAACAGTTGAAGTCATCATTCAGTTATGATCTTCACAGATGGGGATCTGACCATTCATGGGCTCCAAGCAAGTTATTTATCCTTGGATCTTATTGTATGATAAGTGTCTGTTTGAACTTTTATCCTAGAAATTTCTTATTACTTTCCACCCCTCCTAATTTCTTTTGTTGTTACTATTCAGTCCCTAACTCGTGTCCAGCTCTTTGAGACTCCCTGGATTGCAGCATCCAGGGATTCCCTGTTCTTCTCAATCTCCTGGAGTTTGCTCCCACTCACGCCAATTGAGATGGTGATGCCATCCAACCATCTCATCCTCTGTCACCCCCTTCTCTTCCTGCCCTCAGTCTTTCCCAACATCAGGGTCTTTTCCAGTGAGTCAGCTCTTCGCATCAGGTGACCAAAGTATTGGAGCTTCAGCTTCAGCTTCAGCCTCAGTCCTTCCAATGAAAATTCAGGATTGATTTCCTTCAGGATTGACTGATTTGATCTCCAAGGGACTCTCAAGAATCTTCTTAAGCACCACATTTCAAAAGCATTAATTTGTCAGCACTTAGCCTTCTTTATGGTCCAACTTTCACATCCATACATGACTACTGGAAAAAACCATACCTTTGGCTATAATGACCTATGTCAGCAAAGTGATGTCTCTGCTGTTTAATATGCTATATAGGTTTTTCATACCTTTTCTTCCAAGAAGCAAGCATCTTTTAATTTCATGGATGCAGTCACTATCTGCAGAGATTTTGCAGCCCAAGGAAATAAAGTCTGTCACTGTTTCCATTTTTTCCCCATCTATTTGCCATGTAGTGATGGGACTGGATGCCATGATCTTAGTGTTTTTTGAATGTTGAGTTTTAAGCCAACTTTTTCACTCTCCTCTTTTAACCTCATTAAGAGGCTCTTTAGTTCCTAGTTGCCTTCTGCCATTAGGGTGGTATCATCTGCATATCAAGAAGAGAAGGGAAAGGCAAAGTAGAAAAGGAAAGATATACCCATTTGAATGCTGAGTTCCAAAGAATAGCAAGGAGAGATGAGAAAGCCTTCCTCAGTGATCAGTGCAAAGAAATAGAGGAAAACATTAGGACAGGAAAGACTAGAGATCTCTTCAAGAAAATTAGAGATACCAGGGAACATTTCATGCAAAGATGGGCACAATAAAGGACAGAAGTGGTATGGACCTAACAGAAGCAGAAGATATTAAGAAGAGGTGGCAAGAATACACAGAAGAACTGTACAAAAATTATCTTCATGACCCAGATAATCATGATGGTGTGATCACTCACCTAGAGTCAGACATCCTAGAGAATGTGTAGTCAAGTGGGTCTTAGGAAGCATCACACTGAACAAAGCTAGTGAAGGTGATGGAATTCCAGTTGAGCTATTTCAAATCCTGAAAGATGATGCTGTGAAAGTGCTGCACTCAATATGCCAGCAAATTTGAAATACTCAGCAGTGACCACAGGACTGGAAAAGGTCAGTTTTCATTCCAATCCCAAAGAAGGGCAATGCCAAAGAATGTTCAAACTACTGCACAATTGCACTCATCTCACACACTAGTAAAGTAATGCTCAAAATTATCTAAGCCAGGCTTCAACAGTACGTGAACCATGAACTTCCAGATTGTCAAGCTGGATTTAGAAAAGGCAGAGGAACCAGAGATCAAATGGCCAGCACCCTTTGGATCATACAAAAAGCAAGAGAGTTCCAGAAAAACATCTGCTTTATTGACTATGCCAAAGCCTTTGACTGTGTGGATCACAACAAACTGTGGAAGATTCTTCAAGAGATGGGAATACCAGACCACCTGACCTGCCTCTTGAGAAATTTGTATGCAGGTCAGGAAGCAACAGTTAGAACTGGACACAGAACAACAGATTGGTTCCAAATAGGGAAAGGAGTACATCAAGGCTGTATATTGTCACCCTGCTTATTTAACTTATATGCAGAGTACATCATGAGAAACACTGGGCTGGATGAAGCACAAGCTGGAATCAAGATTGCAGGGAGAAATACCAATAGCCTCAGATATGCAGATGACACCACCCTTATGGCAGAAAGTGAAGAAGAACTAAAAAGCCTCTTGATGAAAGTGAAAGAGGAGAGTGAAAAAGTGCTTAAAGCTCAACATTCAGAAAACTAAGATCATGGCATCACTTCATGGCAAATAGATGGGGGAACTATGGAAACAGTGTCAGACTTTATTTTTCTGGGCTCCAAAATCACTGCAGATGGTGACTGTAGCCATGAAACTAAAAGATGCTTGCTCCTTGGAAGAAAAGCTATGACCAACCTAGATAACATATTAAAAAGCAGAGACTTTACTTTGCCAACAAAGGTCCATCTAGTCAAAGCTATGGTTTTTCCAGTAGTCATGTATGGATGTGAGAGTTGGACTATAAAGAAACCTGAGCACTAAAGAATTGATGCTTTTGAACTGTGGTGTTGGAGAAGACTCCTGAGAGTCCCTTGCACAGCAAGGAGATCCAACCAGTCAATCGTAAAGGAAATCAGTCTTGAATATTCATTGAAAGGACTGATGCTGAAGCTGAAACTCCAATACTTTGGCCTCCTGATGAGAAGAACTGCCTCTTTTGAAAAGGCCCTGATGCTGGGAAAGAATGAAGGCTGGAAGAGAAGGGGATGATAGAGGCTAAGATGGTTGGATGGCATCACTGACTCAATTAACATGAGTCTGAGTAAACTCCAGGAGTTGGTGATGGACAGGGAGGCCTGGTGTGCTACAGTCATGGGGTCACAGAATCAGACACAACTGAGAGACTGAATTGAACTGAACTGAACTGAACATCTGCATATCTGAGGTTGTTGATATTTCTCCCAGCAATCTTGGTTCCAACTTGTAATTCATCCAGCCTGGCACTGCTTGATGAACTCTGAATATAAGTTAAATAAGTAGGGTGACAGTATACATCCTTGACGTATTCTTTTCCCAATTCTGAACCATTCCATTGTTCCATTTCCAGTTCTAACTGTTGCTTCTTGATCTGCATAAAGGTTTCTTAGGAGGCAGGTAAGGTGATCTGATATTCCCATCTCTTTAAGAGTTTTTCACAGTTTGTTGTAATCCACACAGTCAAAGGCTTTCATGTAATCAGTGAAGCAGAAGTAGATGCTTTTTCTGGAATTCCCTTGCTTTTTCTATGACCCAGTGGCTGTCGGCAATTTGATCCCTGGTTCCTCTGCCTTTTCTAAATCCAGCTTGTGCATCTGAGGTTCCTAGTTCATGTACTGGATTGTGTTTGTCTTCTAAATTGATAAGGTCTTTGTGCATAAAAATTATTAGCTCATGTTTTATCATATAATTTCTCTTAGTTAACTATCTTTAGATTTTGAATATGATACTTTTTTCATACAAATAATTTTAATTTTTGACACTGATAGATCTATTGTTGTCTTTAAATTTTCCCAGCTCCTACATCATATAAAGTATTCTAAATTTTCTTCTGTTGTCTAACAGTTTTTTTTTTGCATTTACATCTGTAATTCATTTGTATTTTTTTGTTGTATATTTATAATGAAGTAGAAGTTTACATTTATTTTCCTCTAGTTGGATAGCCAATTATGCAAGCATTATTTGTTAGCATATCATTCATTTTCCATGGCATTGAAACACCACCTTTATTCTTTCTAATCTGAGATCTTAGAAACATGTAATTTCAATGTTCCTCATTACGAATATTCACTTCAGTACCTGGAAGACAGTAAATCAGATCATTTTGGGAAAACAAATTATACTAAGTTGAAAGTTGTATATGAGTAAAAGGTGCCAGTTCCCTGAAAGTAGCATAAGACTACCAGAGACTTAATATGTACTTTTTTCTAGTAGGAAAAAGAGAAATAAAAAAATCTGTCTCCCACTAGTGTCACAAACAATGATGATTTTAATGTCAATTTTTACTTTCAACTTTTTAGAAAGGAAGGAAAAAATTATAGTGAAAACATATGGAATGATATAAATCCTCAGCATAGTAGACTCTCTAATCTATTTGCTACTTTAAAGGGGAAATTGTCCAAAAAATTGGTTTCATGAAATTATGATAAAGAATCTGCCTGCCAGTGCAGGAGATGCAGTTTTAGTCCCTGGAAGATTCCTTGGAGAAGAGAACGACAACCCACTCCAGTATTCTTGCCTGGAGAATTCCATGGACAGTGGAGCCTGGCGGGCTACAGTCCATTGGATTGCCATGAGTATGACACGACTAAGAGACTGAGCATGCACAGATATGCATATGTAAAGTTTTGTATATATATAATTTCCCCATGATCTAGGTTCAATGATGTAGTCATGTGACTATATAAATTATTTAGCTTTCTTGAAACTCAAATTCTAATAGTTGTGATGAAAGCCAATTGTAATGTTTTCAATAAAACCTGTCTGTGCTAAATCTTGTTATCATAAATGTTAGGTGACACACTTAATTATGCCGTTCTTTAGAAATGCTCACTATCAGGCCTTTTAATGCAACAATGAGTTAAGTATGCTACTTCCTGTACCAATGTGCAGAGACAAGTGAATGCTGACAGCTCTACCCGCCAAATCCAAGGACAAGTCTCCAAATTGTTCAGCTACTACTAAAGAAGCAATTGTCTCACCAGTGGGGTGATCACTCTTGCAAGCAGCACACACTTAATTGATCCTGTATGAGGGAGCAATCCTTTCCAGGAAATCCTAGGAACGGATTATTTTCTCAACAAGTAGAGACCAAGTAGTGGCGGTTTTTCAATGACTGAGAGACATTTGGCAGAACAAAAACTTGGAAATTGTGGTTTGCAAGGGTGTGTGCAAATCTCAACATAATGGGTCCTAGTCTAGGTATCTGGAGGTTAGCGTGACTGCAAGGATAATTGTTTTGTGGGTGAAAATACAAAGATATATATCTTAGCAACAAATAGGAGTTCTGGAGGGAAAATCAGGCTAAACCCTGAAATGGCAGAACCCTGAATGTTGATGTCATTTGTAAAGAACACTTTAGTACTCTCTAAAAATACACACAAGTGCTTGCAAAGTTTCATGAATGCAACTCTCTCTCATTTGCTCCTGGCATGTTATTGAACTAATGCCCCCATTTAGGAGCCTAAGTGTCTTTGAATGTCTGACAAAATTAGAGATTTCCAAGTATTAGGAGGGAGAACTTAGCTTTCTGAAAGAGGCAATGACTGTTGTTTCACACTTAATTATTTCCATGCTTTGTTCATTGTTAAATTTTGTTACAAACTGTGCAGTGGTAAAATGGAGAACAAAACTCAACAGCAGACTCCTTTAGGGCTGTGTTTAACTATAGTCCAAGAAAAAAAATAATATTTACATGTTATATTATGCCAGTGTTATAGATTATCTCACAGGGATCACTTTTCATTTCCATCCTTTTTGTTTTTGGTGTTACTTATAATTGGGAGGGGGGATCATTTGTGTATGGAAACTTGACTTTGTTTACACAGTCTCCTCAATTTTATGTAGAGTAAAAGTATATTCCTGCCAATCATAACATTCTCTTCCCATCATTTAAATACTTTGCAATTTTCTATAAGCAGCTTCATATGTACTCTTACTTTGTGATTTAGTAAATTTTGCACATAGCAATTAGACCTGGCAGGCCATATTTATATAATAAAGTGTTACTTAGTACTTAACAATAATATCAGAGAGTAGGAAAAAAGAGTGTTTAACCTCTGAAAAAATGGGGTTGGCAAAATATTTGAGAATTTTACTGTTAATATGTTTGGCTTGTCCAATATTTGTAATAGAGGTTTCATTTGAGCTCCTATTTTTTCTACAATTTAAGGAAAGTACAAAGAACTCCAGGCATTCTTACCTCTGCTGGAATTTTATTGAGAGGGTCACTGAAGTCAGGGAAGGGTCACTGCCTCCAATCCTGGACTGTTCAGATGATGGTACACAGATTACTTAATATGTTTTCTCTCTTCTCTAAATCAGCTTCTACTCTACTGTGTTTATAACATCGAACATTTGTTGTCTAGCCCTAGAAAATACAGTTTTAGGTGTGGACAGTCCTTCTTCTATGTGTTTATTAATTGCAGAATAGGGAAGAGTGGTACTGGGCTCTGGAAGTTCTTTTTTGAGTTTGACATCCAGTGTTAATATCAGAAAACACGTGGAAGAATCCTGAGGTTATATGTTGTAACTAACATCCAGCAGGGGCTTCTCTCTCTTGTTTTCAGTCCTTTCTTTTTTTTTATTTTTTTAGGAAAGTACTCTTTCCAAAAAATATATAAAAATATGAATCTTCCAAAGTCTTGAAAAATAGTATGTCTCTACTAAGTTAATGTTTAAACATTGTGTAAAGGGAAAGAATTACATCTCACCAAGTAAAGTAAACCTTCCTAAAAATTCTTGTTACCTTGGTTTCTCCTTAAAGTTCTTGTCTATGTAGTAGCTCGTTAGTGCTCAAAACTCTAGTTTTTGCATAGTCGGTTTCTTTTTTTCTCTCTTTGCAGATTTTTCCTTCCTAGGGCAGCATGGAAATGGCACCCCACTCCAGTACTCTTGCCTGGAAAATCCCATGTATGGAGGAGCCTGGTGGGCTGCAATCCATGGGGTCGCTAAGAGTCAGACACAACTTCACTTTCACTTTTCACTTGCATGCATTGGAGAAGGAAATGGCAACCCACTCCAGTGTTCTTGCTTGGAGAATCCCGGGGATGGGGGAGCCTGGTGGGCTGCCGTCTATGAGGTCGCACAGAGTCGCACATGACTGAAGTGACTTAGCAGCAGCAGGGCAGCATGGTGTCCTTGCTTGTGTACTTTAATCTACTCCCTTCTTCTAAAAGTGTTAGTTGCTCAGTCGTGTCCGACTCTTTGTGACCCCATAAACTGTAGCCCATCAGCCTCCTCTATCCATGGAATTCTCCAGCCAAGAATACTGGAGTGGGTTGCTATTTCCTCCTCTAGGGGATCTTCTCAACCCAGGGATTGAACCCTGGTCTCTTGCATTGCCAGCAGATTCTTTATTGTCTGAGCCACCAGGGACTACTCCCTGCTTCCAGTGCTTTCAATTCTGTAGTTCTGTTCATTACTACCATTGTCAAAACAGAGATCCAAGTCCTATAGCATGCAACAGAGAATGTTTTCTTCTTGGCAGTAGGGTGGAGCCAATGCTTCTATGTTAATTTAATTTCATCCTTGTCACATGTATCACCGGGTGTATATAGGAAACACACAGTAGAGGCCTCCTGGAGGATGGCCTCTTATATACTACAGATAGCCCAGTAGATCCAGAATCATCCAGCACTAGGACAGCTAATACCTAAAGTTTGCCTGCCATGATCAAAAGTTCTATAAAAGTATAGCAAGTTAACAGAAATCTCTCATGTTATTTGAAAATATTTAAATCTGCAGCAGATTTTCCGAATGTATAGTGAAAGTATTACAATTAGGGGGGAACCAGAGAAAATGTAGAGTTTAGGTAAAAATGAGGCAATAATTGGAGTTTTGCACTTGGTTTCATTGACTGCCAACAATCCAAATGGTGCACAATGAAATCCATAAAACATGTTGCCAAGTTTCTGGTCAGTTGAAACTGCTATATTTCATTCTTCTATGGTAAAAAAATGTCTTCATTTTGGCCACGTGATATTATTTGTCTCATCTGGTTTCTTGGAGACTAAAGGCCCCTTCTTAACTGTACTAATAAATAGAAGAGTCACAAAGACACTGGGAGAAACGATGCAGCAACGCCACCCACTGAAACCACTGTGGGAGTGATAACGGAAGACTGCAGGCCCCACAGATGGTAAAAGAATAAGAAGATGGGGAGCTGTTTTGGGGTAAAATCTAACTTGCAAACTGGCCAGGATTCTGAGAAGAGGCACTATGATGCGGTGGAGTGTGCTTTGGAATCACTTGGACTCATGCGTCCTCAGGCAAATGACTTGTTCTCTCTGAGCCAGTTTTCTCCTCTTTAAACACTGGAAGGGAAAATTTCTCTGCCTTTGACCTTGCGATTTAATGCGTTTCATTGACTCTAAGATGCCTTTTGTTCCCCCTACATTTTAACATTCCTGAAACGGTGTGTACTTTGTAATCAATAGTGACTTACAATAACTGTTGTCTCAGTGGACTTATGTCCCATTGCCTGTGCCCTTATAAACATAAAATGTGCCAGTATCAAAACTACAAAATGTGAATGGGGGTCTTGGAAGAAAATCACAAGTGTACAGTATAGTGGAACGGTGTTTTACCCTTCAAGATTTAATGATGATAAGAAGAGAGTGAGGAGGTGATGAATCAGATGTATGGAGCTTTATCTACAAAGCTGAAGTCAAAAGCTAACTACATAATAGCAAAGCAGATTCAAGAACTCGAACTCAGTGCTCAGGTGCTCTGACTCTTTGGGACTCATGGACTTCAGCCCACCAGGTTCCTCTGTCTGTCGAATTTTCCAGGCAAGAATTCTGGAGTGGGTTGCCATTTCCTAGTCCAGGGGATATTCTCAACCCAGGGATAGAACCTGCCTCTCCTGCATTGGTAAGCAGATTCTTTACCATTGAGATACATGGGAAGCTCTAAGAACTAAAGACCAGTGGTTTACTTATTTGATGTAGTCTTTTAAGAAATGCAGCATCACCAGTGCCTTTGATGAAGAGAGGAAAGTATTATATTGGAAAATGTGGACAACAATTCTGAGGGGGAAAGTGATTTAGAAGACAACCCCTCAATGTGCAGCAGGGTTAGGAAAAACTTAACTCATTTTGCCCACATTTCCTATGTATGCAGAAGCATGATACATAATTTTTAAAAAGTGCTCTGAGACTGTAAAATGAACATGTTAAGTGACAAGAAAATACAGTGTTTGTTTTAAAATGAAAATTGTCTTTGCTTTCTGGTTTTTAAAATATTTGTGTCTTAATGGCAAGTTGTCTTAAATTCAGTAAGTTTCAATGTATCAATAGAAGTCTATCCACTAAAGCAAAAGATACTGCCCAATACCAAGAGATGTTTTTACTGGACACTGATAGAGTGACTCTTTGGTTTTATGACCAACCTCCTCCCTGCCACCTCCCCGCCCCAATAACAAGAACTGAAAAATTGCACTGATGGAAGTTGTTCATAATTAGGGAAGCTTTCTAGCTTGTTCGTAGAGTTTGCATAAACCCTGATGTACAACCCTTACTAGAGCTAATTTGTTGTTTAGATGCTCAGTTGTCCAGCTTTTTTTGTGACCCCATGGACTTCAGCCTGCCAAATTCCTCTCTCCATGGGATTTTCCAGGCAGGAATACTGGAATGGGTAGCCATTTCCTTCTCCAGGGGATCTAACTGACCCAGGTCTTGAAGCCACATCTCCTGCATTGGCCAGTGGATTCTTTGCTACTGAGCCACCTGGGAAGCCCCTAGGATTAATTAATGTGTAGTAAGTTATAAACAATTTATGAAAAGATCCCAGCCTAGTCTGATACAAAATAGTTGATATAATTATGGTTACCATTATTAATAAAAAGTATAAAGTCTATGTATGAAAGCAACTCAAAGTGACTTTGGGTAAATAAACCAATTATTATACACTTTTATGAATCAATAAATTTAGTTACAATATGGTAAATTGACCTGCCCAAACCATACAGTTTGCTATGCTAGAACCAGGGCTTGAATTAGGTTTTCCTGATTCAATTATTATCATGTGGCTTCATTTGTTGATTGCCTACTACATGGACACTGGGTCCATGTACAAAAATGTGTACAGTGTAGTCACATTACATGTGCATTTGCTTTATTCAAATTCAACCAAAGCACCGGGAAATGCGAATGAGAGCAAGAGACAATTTAAGAGAGCAGCTAGTTCTGCCCACCTTCCCACTCAGTAAGCACATGTCCAGAGTGAGTGTGAGGTTGGGGCTGTGAATGTTTCTTTTCCTCAAAAGTCTCAGCTTTCAAGTGTTTCTCATGATGTGAACCTCTCCCCACACTGAGGATGATGGTTGTTTTTATAGATGTGCATGTATCATACAACATCACCCTGAAACACAATTCAACTACTCCATCGAGTGTTTAACATGAAGATACAATCTGTTCTAGTGCAGGAAAAACAACTAGCTATGTTGAACTAACCGGGAGATTTAAATTTAATACACTTAATGTTTGTTCTCTAGTGTGTTAACAAAACTACTTCATACTATGCTTCCTAGACCATACTGTGCTTCCTAGGCCAAAATATTTAAGAAATCTTCAAGGGTAATTTTGACTCTGTTTATTAAAATCTTGGAGCTTGTGGTACTTGAAGAAGGATACAATGATGGATGTGGGGGTAGTGGATTGACAAGATGGATCAGAGAGGATAAAAACTGACAGGGAACCCCGATAGAAGACTCCCACAATACTTGGAGCAAATGGTAACAGAAGTCTCAACCAGTACAGTGGCAGCAAGGGCAGAGAAAAAGGGACTATGGAGCAGGTATGGAAGAGGCAGAAACAACAGGTAGGCAATGACTAGTTGTGGCCTCTTCTAGAGAAGGAAGAATTCAAGCTTACTCTGAGTTTTCTAATCTGGTAGATGAGGACAATGATTAGGATAAAAATGACAAGTGAAACAACTTACATGAATCGTTTTATCAATTTGAGGGAATATTGAGTGGCCCCAGGTGAGGTCAGTTGTGGATATATTGAGCTGTTTGAGCTAGCAGTGTTTGAGAGACAGCTGGGTGGAAAGCTCCAGTATGCAGAAAATACGAGATTTGTATTGGGGGGCATTGGGGGCTTCATATTTTAATCTAGTGAAGAAGATACAACTTTAATTAACCTGCCTTTGCTAGACTGAGAAGTATAGAATGAGAGAGCCTTGCATTTTAATATCCCAGATTACAATGGCTCTAACCCCACTAATCGATTGCCCAACCATAGCTCCACCCTGTCTCATTCTTTGTTCCCCAGAAAGCAGAACCTGATGCAAACCCTTGTGCACCACTTCATTGTTAGGGATTTTAACCCCAGGTCGCTGAAATGAGGGAAAAGGGGAGTGAGGCAGCAAAGAAGAGGAGCTGGCATAAGCGTGTGTTTATTAGATTGCCAAAGCTTGGTATCAAAGATGATAGATTACCCAATCTCCCAAGATTCCATTGACATGACTAGTTCTCAGGGAAGCCCAGGGGGAGGAAGAGGGATTAATTTACTTTCTGGCTCCATTTCACCTGGGTCAAAGATTGCACTGTGGAGTTATAACTCTCAGGCTTTCAGGTGGTCTTGCATGGGTACTGCAGGGATCTCACTGCCTCTAAAGCCACAAAGTCTTATAAGGAAGCTCTCAGGTGAGGGCAACATGTGGGTGGTATGAGATGACTCTTGTGTTTTGCCCTGTGAACTCATGGCTGGTCACCAGAGCAGTGTCACGGTGGAAACAAATTGCTAATGGCTCTGGAAGATTGGAAAGGTCAAGAGGACCTCTGAGGGGTAAATTTCTAACCTAAAGCTGTCCCAGTAGATTTTGAGGATTCTGAGAGTCCCCAGAAGAATGCCTGAGAAGTGCCCATAAACCAGTCTGCCCGCTTCATCGACTGTGCTCACTCCAGCTTTGCGCCACCCAGCTGATGCCGCTCCGAGGTGCTCAAGAAAATGGCACTGCCTCTGCTGGCAGCGATCTTCAGGCAACAGTAGTGTCTGAGCAAGTTTGTGGTTCTGTGTTGCTGCCAAAGCCACTACTTGTGGGGTGTTAGAATTATTCTGGGTTCATGTGATGGTTGGGAATGAGGAAAAGGACAAGAATCTAATCTCTAGCCTCTTTCCACATTTGTCACCAGCAGCTGAAAAACTCTGCTCTTACCGGTCACATGAAGTCCCACAGGACTGCTTCAACTTCTCCCTTCTGTTTCTCAGCTTCAGATCATCCCTCTCCTCACTCCACACACCGAAACACTTCATGTTTCTCTCATGAACTCATCTCTATCCAAAGCAAACAAACAAAAACCACCTTCCAAAAATTAACAAACCTATGCCCCACCCCCACCCCCACAAAACAAAGGCAAGAAGTTCAGAGAAGCAGTCTTAAGCAAAAGCAGGAATTTATGTGGGACTCCAGTACACTGAGTACCAGTGCTCAGGTAAGAATATTTTCAGTTTCTCTGAGGACCATGGGTAGCTACTTACTTTTCATATGGGTCATCAAACGGGCCAGTGACCCCCCACCCTCCTCCAAAGACTAGTCTTAGGCTCCAAATTAATTGAAATCCCTTACCTTAGAGATAAAACTGCACAGAAGATAATCCTTGAAGTTAAATACTACTCGACTTAATAAATGAGTGTCTTAGCTTGGTTTTTCCCCAAAACAACCTGAGGCAAAGACTTGCAGCAGAAAATTCCTCTGGAAATTTGATCCCAGGGAGCAGAAGTTAGAAAGGAGTAAATTCAGGGAAGGAGAAGAAGCCAATCAAGAAGTCATTATCGAACTGTTTCCTAGTTAAGGGTGTCTTGGGACCTTGTGAGCAGCTGTTTGAAATGAACCACTCACCTAAGGGCTAAAAGAGAGGAGGAAGTGTTGATCTGTTGTCTCTTGTTCCCCATTGGTCAGGGATGCCTTCAGAAGAGTGGACTTACCTGCATGTTTGTGTTGCAAGTTTTCTGCAAGTGGCCCATGTCAAGAAATACCTGTTAGGGACCCAAGGTGAGGTGCTGTGGGTTGCACCCATGAGAAACTGGCCAGAGCCTGCAAGGACTGGTCACCACAGCAGTGGCTATAGAGGGAAGTGGGGTTCAGAGGATCTGAGTGGTACACAAGCAAATCTGATCCATCTGACACAAGGAAGTTTCCTTTATGAAGCAAGAAAAAAGAAGAGGCCCAAGAACACAGATACACTTAGGAGTCTGGAGGAAAGATAGAAGGGGTTGAGAAGAGACCAATGAAAAGACATCAAAGAAGAAATAATAGCAATAATAACAGCTGCAGCTGTAACAACCATAGCAGTAGTAAAAATACTAATAACAGCAAGTGCTCTATAAATGTAGATGCTGGGAGGCACTCTTCTATAACTAATTCATTTAATACACCCCTATGAGTTGAGCACAGTTATTTTCCCCATTTTATACATGGGGACACCACGTTGCTAAGAAGTTAGGATCAGCACTCTTGATTGGTGGAGACAAGCTTTGACTCTAGAGCCTGTACTCTTAATTAGTTCATCACGCTGACCCAAGGAATATAAACATCCATGAGAGGAGGGAATGGGATAATTTGACAAAGAAGGGAGTGGGCAAAGGTCAGTGTTACTTATTAGGGAGAAGTGAATGAAGATAAAGAAAAGGCCATCTGATTTGTGACCAAGAGGTAATTGTCACTTCGGAAAAGAAGTTTGAGCTGAGTGGAGAGGGTGGAGTAGAGCCCCAGATCCGTTTCTGAAGACATTTGCTAATAAAGGGAGCAGTGTATTATTTTAGTGTAATACTCCCTTGTCCTAATTTCCTCATAGAAGAGAGGGATTTTACATCTTGGGAAGGAGAAGGCAATCATCAGGACTCTGAATATTGCTAAGCTTGAAAAGGCACAGTTCTGTCAGGTACAGAAAACGTCCCTCAGGTGATGTCCCTCGGGCTAAATGTCATCAATGAAAGGTTAAGGAGCAACACAGGACTCATCAGTGACAGGCAAAGTCTTTGGAGAGAAGAATAATGAGTATATTTTCATTCTCTCTCTCTCTCTTTTTTTTTTGCCATTTCTGATTTCCCGCAAAATGGCAGAAAGGGACACACTGTTGCCAACCTTCTCTTTCCCTCCTCCCGCCTCATTATCTGAGGCCAGCCATTATACTACACTTTCTGTGCCTTTGGATAGAAAAGCCAACTCTTCAAACCATAACGTTGGCAGCAGTTTTCTTCCTACAGTTTGTAAAAATTAGCTCACAAATCAAAAGAATATGAGCCAAACATGCCACAGCCATTTGGATTTACATGAAAGAGAAGCCATCAACACCTCCCTATCTTGGCTGATGAATGTATCTGATATTGCAGACTTCTTTCTTGGTTCTTTCATGACCGCAAGACCAAAGCTAATCATTCCAATTAGACAAACTTCCAGATTATAGCTCTGAAGTCAACTCAACAAGTAACATATCCAGCAATGTAATTTGCCAAGTTTAATTCAGAGGTTGAGGGAGGGTGGTAGGTGGAGGGGAGACAGTTCCTGATTTATCACAGCAGCTAAAACTATACTTCAGTCTGAATACAAAACAAAGCAATAAAGCTAGATTCAGGGCATTCTAGCTTCTGATCATCATGCTTTACCAATATTTAAAAAAAAAAAGGAAAAAAGAAAAAGAAAAACCTAAGTTAAGAACATTATCTTGTAGAAGCTCTCAAAATAGTTGCAAAATATGTGAGACGTCTTCAAAGGATTTAGTTAAATGTTTTTAAAAATCAAACCCAAAGAGAACTAGAATATATGCATAAATATTTACCAGTTATGATGGTAGGGTAGTCTTTCTTAGAATGGAAAAGAAAAAAAATCATGTGGAAAAAGATTAACAGATTTCGTCATACAAATACTTGATTTTTCTGTACTAAACAAAGACTGCCTCAGTTCAGTTCAGTTCAGTCACTCAGTTGTGTCCAACTCTTTGTGATCTCATGAACCGCAGCACACCAGGCCTCCCTATCCATCACCAACTCCTGGAGTCCACCTAAACCCATGTCCATCGAGTCAGTGATGCCATCCAACCATCTCATCCTCTGTCATCCCCTTCTCCTCCTACCCTCAATCTTTCCCAGCAGCAGAGTCTTTTCCAATGAGTCAGCTCTCCTCATCAGGTGGCCAAAGTATTGGAGTTTCAGCTTCAACATCAGTCCTTCCAATGAACACCCAGGACTGATCTCTCTTATGATGAACTGGTTGGATCTCCTTGAAGTCCAAGGGACTCTCAAGAGTCTTCTCCAACACCACAGTTAAAAAGCATCAATTCTTCTGTGCTCAGCTTTCTTCACAGTCCAACTCTCACATCCATACATGACTACTGGAAAAACCATAACCTTGACTAGACGGATCTTTATTGGCAAAGTAATGTCTCTGCCTACCTGCCTGCTAATTCACTTCAGTTGTGTCCGACTCTTTGCGACCCCATGGACTGTATCCTGCCAGGCTCCTCTGTCCATGGGATTCTCCAGGCAAGAATACTGAAGTGGGTTACCATGCCCTTCTCCAGGAGATCTTCCTGACCCAAGGATCGAACCTGTATCTCCTTCAGCTCCTGCATTGCAGGCAGATTCTTTACCTGTCCTAAGACAAATGGAGAAGTATGTTTTCAACATATATAATATGCAAATGATTTATAACCTTACTTTACTTTTAAAAGATACATTGGGATATAATTCACATACCATAACATTTACCCAGTTTAAGTGTACAATTAATGGTATTTTGTATAGTCATCACTGCAATTAATTTTAGAATATTTTATTACTTCAAAAAGAAACCTCTGTGACTATTAAAGATCATTCCCATTTCCTCCCATCCTATCAGCCCTAGGGGGTTTCCACTTTCTGTATCTGGATATTTTCCACTGAGGACATTTCATATAAATTGAATCAAGCAAAAAGTAGTCTTTTGTGATGGGCTTCTTAGCATGTTTTCAAGGTTCAACCATTTGCAACATCTATTAGTACTTGGCTCTTTTTTTTTTTTTTTCCCCATTGAGATGTAGTTCCCACATCATAGATTTAACCCTTTTAAAGTATACAATTCAGTAGTTGTTTTTTATATTCAAAAAGTCATGTAACCATCACCGCTAATTCCAGACATTTTTGTCACTCAAAAAGAATTACCATACCCATTAGTAGTCAGTCCTCATTTCCCCCTTTCTTTAGTCTCTGGTAACAAGCAGCCCACCTACTCTGTGGATTTGTGTATTCTGGATAATTCAAATCAATGGAGTCAGAAAATATGTGGTCCTCTTTTACTTAAAATACTGTTTTCAAAATTCATCCATGTTATAACATGAATTGATACTTCATTCCTTTTTAATGGCTGAATAATATTACATTATATGGATATGCCATATTTTATTTATTCATTTACCAGCAGATGGACATTTGCTGGGGTTTTCCACTACTTAGCTATTAAAAATAATATTGTTATGCACACCTATATACAAGTTTTATGGGGTTTTTTGTGAATATGTGTTTTCATTTCTCTTGACTATATGCCTAAGAATTTCTAGGTGATATAGTAAGTCTATGTTTAACGTTTTGAACAACTGTCTTCCTATATCAAGATATTCCCACCAGCAGTTTATGAGGACCCTGACTTCTCTACATCCTCTTTAAAACTTGTTATGATCTTTTAGCTTATAACCATCTTAGTGAATGAAAGTGATACCTCATTGTGGTTTGGATTTGCATTTCCCAATACACTACTTTAATACTTTAATACCTAATGATGTTGAGAGCCTTTTCATGTGCTTATTGGTCATTTGTATATTTTCTTTGGAGAAATGTCTGATGACATCTTTTGTTCATTTCTTAATTGGGTTATTTGTGGTTTTGTTATTAAATTGTAAATGTACTTTATGTATTCTGGACACAAGTCCCTTATCTGATAGATACTTTATAAATATTTTATCCCTTCTTTGGGTTGTCTTTTCATTTTCTTGACAGTGTTCTTTGAAACACAAAAGATTTTAGTCTGAAAATGTCCAAGTTTTTCATTTTGCTGGGGTTTTGGGTGTTGCATTTAAGAATTCCTGCCTAATTCAAGGTCATAAAGATTTACCCATATTTTCTTCTAAGAATTTTGTAACTTTTAGATCTTCTATATGTCTTAGATCCCTTTTGAGTTAATTTTTTTGTGTTATAAATTCTCTTGCTTTCTTTTACATGTAAGTCTCCAGTTGTCTCAGCATTATTTATTGAAGTGACTTCCCCAATGAATTATCTTGGCTTTCCTGTCAAAAGTCAACTGACCATAAGATACAAGGATTTATTTCTGGGCTGTAATTCTATTCCATTGATCTATTTGTCTATCCTTTTGCTAGTGATACTGTCTTAATTCCTGTAGCTTTGCAATAGCTTTGAATTCAGGAATTTTAAGTCCTCTAAATTTGTTCTTTTTTTTTTTTTAATATTGTTTTGGTTCTTCTGCATCCTTTAATTTTCCATATGAATTTTAAGATCAACTTGTCACTTTCCGAAGCTGTGATTTTGATAGGCACTATGTTATGGGGTCGCAAAGAGTCGGACGTGACTGAGCGACTTCTGTGTGTGTGTGTGTGTGTGTGTATGTTGAATCCATAGATCAATTTTGGAAATATTACCATCTAAACAACATTAAGTCTTTGTCCCAGAAACATGGGATATCGTTCCAATTAGGTATTCTTTAATTTCTTTCAATGATTTTTTGCTGCTTTGAGAATACAAGTTTTGTGCCTCTTTTGTTAAATTTTGTTTTATTCCTAAACATTAAATTTTAATGCTATTTATAAAGGAATTCTTAACTTCATTTTTATTTTTTGTTATTGTATAAAAATACAATTGAGTTTTGAATTATGATCTTATACAGACACCTTGGTGAAACTGCTTGAACTTGTTCAAACAGTTTTTTAGTAGCTGCCTTAGGATTTTTATATACAAAATTATGTTATCACAAATAGTTATACTTCTTATATCCTTAACTTTTAAGAAGTTCTTTCAAAGCAACAAGAAAAAGACAAACACCCTAACAAAAACTGGCAGTGAATGTGAGTACATAGTTCACAAAAGAACTGTACATGGCCAGTAAGATACACTTAACCTCACTAGGAATTAAAGGGGTGCAAATTTAATCAATATGATACTACAATTTGCCTATGAAAATAGCAACACTTTTAAAAAAGGAATAATATCCATTTTTGACCAGAATCCTACACTTAATTGAGTGGAAAGTTCTCCTGTAGTGTTATTTGGGGATGTGTATTAATTGTTTTAACGATGTCTACAATGTTAATCCGATAATTCTTATTCCAGAAATTTATTCTAAAGAACTAATCAGAGATGTACATAATGATTTGTGTACAAAGAGACTCATAAAGCATTATTTGTAATATAGAAAAATGGAAAAATCTCAGATTCTTGACAATAAAAAACAGATTCATATTCATACGATGGAATACTACAATATCATAAAAAATTAATTGCTTGAGATGTGCCTGGTCATAGGAACAGGCCCCTGATATATTATTAAGTGAAATAAACATACATATTATAATTCCAATTTTCTTCAAAATTACTTTGTGTATGTGTGTTATGAGTGTAAATATATAAACATATACACATCGTGGTTTATTGCTGAATGAGAAAATGTGAATTTCATGTGATTTATTTTCTTCTTTATACTACTTTTATTCTCCAAGTTTTACATTTATACTCATTTATTACTTTTATAATAACAAAAAGCCGTAAAATCGTTAGAAAAACTTATCGAGGCTGATGTTCTGATCCATAGAGCCTCTATAGCTAGGACAATTGAAGTGGTATCAAAAACCAGATTCTTCCAGGTGGGAAGGCTGTGCTATGCAAGTGTAGCTAAATACAAGTAGAGAAACTGAAAATTTTCTGACCTCTGTTGCCAGCCTTGAACATACGGTACATGCATGTTCAGGCTCTAAGTCGTGTCCCACTCTTTGCAACCTCATGGACCATATTCTGCCAGACTCCTCTGTCCATGGGATTTCCCAGGCAAGAATACTAGGAATATTCCAATAGTGGGTTGCCATTTTCTTCTCCAGGGCATCTTCCCAACCCAGGGATTGAATGGTATTTTTCCCCTGCGTTGGTTTATTTGACTTTTTTCCCTTGTGAAGATTCACCTAAAGAGAATTAAAAAGTATGTCTGCTTCTCACGCTCTCTGCCCTGGAAAAAACAGACCTCTGATATCATTCTAAAGTGTCTAGCATTCTATACACTATCTCACTCCCACAAGTAAATGGATTTTGCACTTCAGGACCAATAAAGGGATTGATAGGGGCTTCTGAGAATCAGAAAATGTGGCATTGACTGGACTAAAGAAAGGAAGAAGGCAGACACTGAGAAAGGAACAGCCTTGGAGGCTAGTGAGTCCAACAGGAGCCCAGGCTGAATTTACTTTCTGGTGAGGTGGCTGCAAGGTACACCTCGTGAGGCTAAATAACAGCCTTGGCTGCCTGGAATGTGCAGATTTGGGGAGCTAGGTTTGGCCTGAAAGACTGCAGACACCTGACTTCGTTCTAAATGGATTAGGCTGCCCACCGTGAACCTCGGCAGTGACAGTGATGAAGTGAAGGCCTGAGTACCGTTGTTCCAGATGTTCCGGACAGCATCAGTCCAGAGACTTTTCTGGACCCTAGGAATGATGTGTGAGACCTCCCCTCCTGTAATGATACTGTGCCTCTCCACAATCTGGCAAGTAGTGACTTCGGGCTAGAATTTAAAAGTAATATACTCTTTTCCTGCATCTGAGTATCATGGATGGGATTCATAGCTATTTGGCAGTCATAAACCAAAATTAGCAAATTATCAATGCTCGCTGAAGGCTAGTTCAGCATTTTCCTAATAAGTCTGGCAGAAGTATAGTAATTTGGCTTCTACTCTGTGAGTTATTAGGAATTCCTACTAGTTTCAGAAAGAATGCAGAGTTATCTGTGTATCATTATTGTTGACTGAAACTTTCCATGATTTTCAACTTCCAATCTCTTATCTTTTTCATTATTTCACTAATTTAAAATTTTACTGTTAGTTTTGCTTCACCCTTATTATTTTTGTTTGCTGTGGTTTGTTCAGTTCACCCAGTGATGCTTATGATGATGTGTGTTTACATCAACAGAATTGTACCCTACAATTTCTCCATGTATAAATAGATTTTTAGACATCTGTTGGTCACTCTATATCAAATACCCATCCCTTGTTGCTAAACAGGTGTTTGTATAATAATTATGACTCCTCCCTCAATCAAATTGAATAGTGGAATTTGATTATGATTGTAAATTTTTTTTTTTTCCTGCTAAAATTTGGAATGGGTGGAAACTTACTTACTAAATGAGACTTGATCAGTAAGTTTGGGGATTTCCTTATAGCTCAGTTGGTAAAGAATCTGCCTGAAATGCAGGAGACCCCAGTTTGATTCCTGGGTCAGAAGATCCACTGGAGAAGGGATAGGCTACCTACTCCAGGATTCTTGGGCTTCCCTTTTGGCTCAGCTGGTTAAGAATCTGCCTGCAATGCAGGAGACCTGGATTCAATCTCTGGGTTGGGAAGATTCCCCTGGAGAAGGCTACCCACTCCAGTATTCTGGCCTAGAGAATTCCATGGACTATACCATGGGGTTGCAAAGAGTCGGATACGACTGAGTGACTTTCACTTTCACTCAGAGATCATAACTACCCTGCCGTCTCTGAGGCTCTTGGCTTCTTCACTTTTTCCTTCCCTTGCCTTTTTGCCTCAGAAGTTATAGAAACAAGAGATGAAATTCCAATTTATCAGTTTCAGTGTTGGAACCATATGTTTTGCATTTGACATAAAAGTCATGAAGAGGTATTAGCTTATACAAAGTAAAAAAAACCTCTTTTTTGATGTGTCAGCAGCAAAAATTCTGTGAGGTAAATCACGTGTAATGATAAGTTTTAAGACTTGATTTATACCTTGCAAGTCAGATATTCCTTAGCATTGATGCTAAATTTTATTTGGGGCAATGTTTTAAAATTATGAAAAAAAGTTATTTTTAGTACTTAAACATTTAGAAAATAATGTAATGTATATTGTACCTAGCACCCACAATGAGTAAATGTTAACATTTTATAATAGTCCCTTCATTTAATTTTTTAAACTAAAACATTTCAGATATATCTGAAGCTTCTCTTTTTATGGTTCTGTTTTCCTTTTTCTCAAGACAAGCATGTGCATAATTTTGATATACATCTAACTTCTGGTACATGTTTCTATACTATTGTTACATAAGTATGTTTTCCTAAACTAAAGCATTGTTGTATGTTTTTAAATTTTGTTTATTTTTTCGTTGAAGGATAATTGCTTTACAGAATTTTGTTGTTTTCTGTCAAACATCAACATGAATCAGCCACAGGTGTACATATGGTGTCCCCTCCCTCTTGAACCTCCCTCCCATCTTCCTCCCCATTCCACCACTCTAGGTTGATAGTTTCCTGAGACATACGGCAAATTCCCATAGCAAGTGTTGATGTTACTCTCTCCATATATCTCACCCTCTCTTCCCCTCCCCCCATGTCCATAAGTCTGTTCTCTATGTCTGTTATCCATTGCTGCCTTGCAAATAAATTCATCAGTACCATCTTTCTAGATTCCATATATATGTGTTAGTATACGATATTTACCTTTCTCTTTCTGACTTACTTCACCCTGTATAATAGGCTCTAGGTTCATCCACCTCATTAGAACTGACTCCAATATGGTCCCCTTTATGGCTGAGTAACATTCCACTGTGTGTATGTACCACAACCTCTTTATGCATTCATCTGTTGATGGACAACTAGGTTGCTTCCATGTCCTAGCTATTGTAAATAGTGCTGCAATGAATATTGGGGTACATGTGTCTTTTTCAATTTTTGTTTCCTCAGGGTATATGGCTATGAGTGGGATTGCTGGGTCATATGGTGGTTTTATTCCTAGTTTTTAAAGGAATCACCATACTGTCTTCCATAGTGGCTGTATCAATTTACATTCCCACCAACAGTGCAAGGGGGTTCTGTTGTGTTTTAAAATTTACTTAAATGACACTATAAAGTACATGTCATTCTGTAACTTTGTTTCTCATTCATCATTATGTTTTTGGAATTTGTTTACACATACAGATTTAGTTATTTATTTTATGTAGTTCATTATTTGGGGCTTCCCTGGTGGCTCAGAAGGTAAAGAATCTGCATGCAATGCAGGAGACCAGTGTTCCATCCCTGGGTTGGGAAGATCCCCTGGAGAAAAAGAATGGCTATCTACTCCAGTATTCTTACCTGGAGAATGCGATATATAGAGCACCTTTTATTTTTCCATTCAACTACTGGAGGGCCAATCAAAATTTATTCTGTAAGTTATCAGCATAGCTATCATGTCCTACAGGAAGTTTTCTCTATCTCTTCCTTCTTCTCACCATCAAGTTATGGTAAATGTCCTTCTTCCTCTTTGCTTGGCCACCTGTATCATAGATTTCATCATATATTATTGAAAATGACTCCCTTTGTCTTAGATTATAGATGCCTCAAGATCAGGGACCCTGTAATCTGTTCATAGTATTCATGGTGCAGACCCCAGGCCAGCACTGTGCATGGCACATGGCTGGTGCTTTGGGATAAATGGATGAATAAATGACTTTCTGCCACAGAATAACCTATGTCAACGACTTGCTGATGTAGCTTAAAATGAAGGTGCCAAACCAGGCCTTCATGAAGCCACAGTGTTCTGTCTGCCAAACTTAGTTATTCCTTCCAGTTGAATAATGATGGTCTTTTACCCTTTGAGGTTACAGCAAATTAATCTAATGGATACAGTATTCTTAATCTTAAGTTTGTTAAACCTTTGCCACCTGATACCACTTGGTCATAGTAAAATCTAATGTTAAACGGTATCTGCTTTTATTCTAAATTATGCACTTATTTTAAAATAAATAAATCACAATTTCCTGATATTTCATAACAAATACATTGTCAGGTGCCCTGCCACTTGAGTAAATATGAGAAGCACTGTGTTTACTACATAAAAACATAGGTACTTAAGTTGCCCTCTGCTGCTGCTGCTGCTGCTGCTGCTAAGTTGCTTCAGTCGTGTCTGACTCTGTGCGACCCCATGGACTGCAGCCTACCAGGCTCCTCTGTCCATGGGATTTTCCAGGCAAGAGTACTGGAGTGGGTTGCCATTGCCTTCTCCGAAGTTGCCCTCTACTTTCATTAATAATGGTTTTTTAAAACATACAATTCAAAGTAGTCAATTTCCTAAAGTTAAAAAATAGTCTTATAGGTATAAAGGGATATTCTTTTCCCAGGAGAAAAACCTTATAAAATTTAAAGTAATTATTATTATACATTCTGACTCCCTCAGCCTAGCCAACTTGGTAGTGGCAAGAGTTCATTCAGAGGCTTAGTGAGAAGGAGGCAGCCCTAGGCACAGCCCACCAGCCATCCCCCTGTTGCCACGGATACCAGTGAAACCATGACTTTTATTATGGACTGCCACCCTATCCCTCATTTCCCTAGATGCTTGGAAGACCCAAACTTTAAAACTTCCTATGCAAACGGGAATAGAAGAAAGGAACTATCTCCCCCACCATAATTAAAATGCTTCCACTCCCAACTGTATATGCAACCTTGATAAGGATGATGTCTTAGCTGCTTGCCCACTTATCAGTCCCTCTCTGCACTGTCTCTGGTCTCTTTACCCACAAAGGGAGAGGAAGAATGGGTCATGAAAGGATAATATTGTCTCTGTGGGACTGTTCAGAACTCTTGTGGGGGGCATTGGACTTTCCAAAGTGCTTAAACAAATCTTCAAGCCAATTTTCTAATGTTATGGGGCAAGGTGACCTCAGTTAGCATATGGATTGCACATGCATTAGCCTCTTTATTCCTCCCCACAACCCTAAAATGTAAGTATTATTTTATCCATGCTTTACAGATAAGGAAACTGTAGTCTGGAAAACTTAGTAATTTCTCCCAAATCTAACTAGAGATGGAATTGGAATTTTTACTCATTATATAAAATGGCCTCCCTATCAACACACATTTTAATGTACTAGCAAGATGCTATTTGCTTATGAAGTATCCCTATAAAAGTCTAGAGTGGACTGATAAAAGGATATTAACCCAAACAAATGGGTTTGCAGAGGGGTTGTCTTTTTTCTTTTTATAGTTCATCTATTTAATTCATTCAAACAGAATTTATTGAACATTTATTTTATTCTAAGCATTTGATGAAAAAGATACATGGTTTCTACCACTGAGTGGTATATATATTTATATAATTATGATGGAGTCTCATAGGTATCCCAGGAACGGAATATGCAAAATATATGGGAGTCAGGGGAGTGGATGACAACTTTATACAGGGTTGTACAAATCTTCAAAGAAGAGAAGACATGTTAGATTAATCTATGAGATCATGTAGGCTTCCCTAGTGACTCATTGGTAAAGAATCTGCTTGCAATACAGGAGACACAGGAAATGCGGGTTCAATCCCTGGGTTGAGAAGATCCCCTGGAGAAGGGCATGGCAACCCACTCCAGTATTCTTGCCTAGAGAATCCCATGGACAGAGGAGCCTGATGTCCTACAGTCCATAGGGTCACAAAGAGTTGGACACGAATGAAGCAACTGAACACGCAAACATATGCATGAAATTGTGTAGAATGAAGGAGTCATGATGAAAGACCTGGTTAAAAAACATTAGTTCTTTATCTGATGTGACTTTGGGCAACTAACAATATTTCTGAGTCTTATGTCTCCTCATGATGAAGACAAAAAAATATATTCCTCACCCAGTTGACGGAAAGATTATACGTTAACAGTGGGAGTGATTGTTATAGATGGTTGAAGAGGTAGTTCATGAACAGAGAAAGTGAAAGTGAAGTTGCTCAGTCATGTCCGATTATTTGCAACCCTATGGACTGTAGCCTACCAGGTTCCTCCATCCATGGGATTTTCCAGGCAAGAATACTGGAGTGGGTTGCCATTTCCTTCTCCAGGAGGTCTTCTCGACCCAGGGATTGAACCCGGGTCTCCCGCATTGTAGGCAGACACTTTACTATCTGAGCCATCAGGGAAGTCATCAGTGGGAGTGGTCGTTATAGATGGTTGAAGAGGTAGTTCATGAACAGAGAAGCCCCAGTGAAAACCTTAGTGATGCTGCAAGCCCTTACTGGTTACTGCTGTCAGCTACACTGCCCCTAGACCAGAGACTATTGCTGTTTTAACTTGCATATGCAAACAACAGATCTGCAGATTTCTGTCCCAGACTTACCCCTAGATACAAAGCTGAGGAGATGGACTTGTAGCCCCTATTCTAGAAAAGTTCTATGCTGCTTTGGGGACCAGACAACTGGCAGTGAGGCAGGGAAGGGAGAAGAAGGGCCTGCAATCTATTATTCACCCCACCTCCCATCCTCATCAGAAAAATTTACACAGTCCTCCCAGTTTTACTCCTTTGAATCCTTTCTCAGGTCCAGGCCACTTTTCTAATTTTTTTTTCCTTAACTGTTCCTCTAGAATTTTCTCTAACAATAAAAACTATTAATGTTATGAACACAATTTCTTTGGCTTGAGTAATTTTACCGAGTATGGATATGCCTATGCTTGAGTTCAGCCAAACTTACATAACACTTTTCTCTAAGTCATCTATGACTGAGAGGGGATCCCAGAAGAGTGGCTCCTCTCTGCTTGCCACTGTTCTAAGTATTGTAATTCTATTCACTCATTTCATCCTGATGACATCCTTGCGAGGGAGGCAGTCATTACCCCACTTTTACTAGCAAGAAAACTAGAGCAGAAGAACACAAAGCAATGTGTCCAAAGTCAAGTTGTTGGTAGTGGCAGAGCAACTGAACCCTGGCAATCTACTATGTACTTTTAACCACCATGCTATCCTGAACCTGTAGAGAATATTCAGCCAATATCTATGTATATGATGTTTAAGCAAAGAAGCTAAATTTTAGGTTGGCCTCAGATCAATATT
Source organism: Bos grunniens (assembly GCF_055505025.1). Taxonomy (NCBI): domain Eukaryota; kingdom Metazoa; phylum Chordata; class Mammalia; order Artiodactyla; family Bovidae; genus Bos; species Bos grunniens. The sequence goes on along the minus strand of NC_141172.1, from coordinate 25,890,776 downwards.
CTGACCTGTGCTGTGGTACCAGTGGTTTTAATTAAATTAAGTTGTTTTTTTTGGTGTGATCTTTGGATTGATGCCTAGAGAGTAAAAGAGAATAAAGATAATAAGTAGGTCAATATGTAACTGGCTTGTTTTGATTACTCTAAAATGCTCCATTTTCTAAGATGACATCTTGGCCTCAACAACTTTGTGGCACAATTCCAGGGTATTTACATAATCCAGTCATTTGAAAGAAGGGGAAGGGGGGTAGAAGGGAGGAAGAAGGAGAGGGAGGAAGAGGAAGAAAAAGAGAAGTACACAGAGATTAAGTGGGGTGAAATTTGCAGGAGGAAAAAAGTGATCAAGCCTCTAGAAGTGTGGAGTAGATACAGAATTTAAATGCCTTTTGACATTATTTAGAAATTTGTGTGTGTGTGTGTTAGTTGCTCAGATGTGTCTGACTCTTTGCGACCCCATGGACTCTAGCCCACCAGGCTCCTCTGGCCATGGAATTCTCCAGGCAAGTAACAATAAAAGAAAAGATCTCAAGGTTAAAAAATGGATATTAAGCAAATTAGAGAGGTTGCCAGTGATATCCACCAATTTATCAATGTTCCTTGGAGTCCCCTATGCTTTGCTTGATCATTTAAGTAATGTCTTCTAATTCCTTTTCCAAACAGCCACCCTGAACACATTAACACTGATATTGGTCAGGCCCAGCCAATTCAAACACCGTTTATAGAGCGGGATGTTTTGTTAAGCTTACCAATAAGAAGGAAATTTTTGAAAAATCATTTTATTTACTTGCAAGAATAAGTGGTTTTAGGATTTCAAGTATCAGAGTTATTCAACATACACCTTATCTCCTTAAATGGAGTTTTGTCTTGGGGAACTTTTAAAACAAAATCTGTAGAGCTGGAATTATCCAATGGCTAGAGAATCCATTAAGCAAAGAAAGGGAAAAGCAAATCATGTTCTCTCAATATCTAGCTCAGTTAGGTTACCAGTTATTGATTTAGTCTGGGATACAGTTGCATTAAATCTTCTTCATTATAAAAGTCCTTTATATCTTTTAGCTTCTCTATCTATGCTTTAATCTCTGAGTTCAAAATGAAGCACAACATGCACAAACCCTTTTAAATGTTCTTGTGTAACTGGGAACATGTTTGTTCACAAAGTCTCTCCCAGCATTGTGATTTGATTTGGTTTGGCCAGGAGTTCCTCTAATAATTAAAACATCCTATCAGAGAAATGCAAATCAAAACCACTATGAGGTACCATTTCACACCAGTCAGAATGGCTGCGATCCAAAAGTCTACAAGCAATAAATGCTGGAGAGGGTGTGGAGAAAAGGGAACCCTCTTACACTGTTGGTGGGAATGCAAACTAGTACAGCCACTATGGAGAGGAGTGTGGAGATTCCTTAAAAAACTGGAAATAGAACTGCCTTATGATCCAGCAATCCCACTGCTGGGCACACACACTAAGGAAACCAGAATTGAAAGAAACACGTGTACCCCAATGTACATTGCAGCACTGTTTATAATAGCCAGGACATGGAAGCAACCTAGATGTCCCTCAGCAGATGAATGGATAAGAAAGCTGTGGTACATATACACAATGGAGTATTACTCAGCCATTAAAAAGAATACATTTGAATCAGTTCTAATGAGGTGGATGAAACTGGAGCCGATTATACAGAGTGAAGTAAGCCAGAAAGAAAAACACCAATACAGTATACTAATGCATATATATGGAATTTAGAAAGATGGTAACAATAACCCTGTATGCGAGACAGCAAAAGAGACACAGATGTATAGAACAGTCTTTTGGACTCTGTGGGAGAGGGAGAGGGTGGGATGATTTGGGAAAATGGCATTGAAACATGTATAATATCATATATGAAATGAGTCGCCAGTCCAGGTTCAATGCACGATACTGGATGCTTGGGGCTGGTGCACTGGGATGACCCAGAGGGATGGTACGGGGAGGGAGGAGGGAGGGGGGTTCAGGATGGGGAACACGTGTACACCCGTGGTGCATTCATGTTGATGTATGGCAAAACCAATACAATATTGTAAAGTTAAAAAATAAAATAAAATAAAAAAATAAATAAAACATCCTACCATTTACCCTGTATGGCCATCTGACCTGAAAACCATTCAACGTCAAAATCCTTTTGTTTGTGAGTTCTTCTTTGGACTATTATCCTACTTTTCTAAATTCTGACTATGAATTATGAATAATAACCTAGATCAGAGTGATTCCTTCAAGTTTTCCAAGGCCTTGCACTGGAAATGCAGAATTGGGGGGCCCTACTTAAGTGGAGCTCCTAAGTTGGAGTCTGCCTTCTAACAATCTCTAAGCAAATGGTGAACATGTAAGAGTGATGCAGTGGTAAAGAATCCGCCTGCCAATGAGGAGATGCAGATTTAATCCCTGGGTCAGGAAGATCCCTGTAGTAGGAAATGGCAACCCACTCCACTCCAGTATTTTTGCCTGGAAAATTCCATGGACAGAGGGGCCTGGCAGGCTACAGTCCATGGGGTCATAGAGAGTGAGACATGACTGAGCAGCTGACCATGCATGCAAGTGAATGGTAGATTCAAGTTTGAGAAGCTGTGCTCTAAGGAGTGGCTGCATAGGGTGATGTCAGTCAAGTAGAGGTAATGCCATTGGTCAGAGAATAGCCTTTCTTCAACTTGCTCGTGAAAAAAGAAAAAAGCATTTTTCTTTGGCAATAAATATAGAAGTAAGTACCAAAATATTGTATTCTTTAGCTGCAATTGCATTTATTTCTGAGCAAAAGAGCATGACTTAAGCAATTAAAGACAGTGAAGTGATAAGGTAGTGGGTTAATTTGACTGGAGGAAGTTCAACCTGATCAGGTGTGAGGATCGCATCCAGTCCGGTTTTTAGCACCTGCAGCAACTGGTTTTGGTTTTCATCTGTCATTTTTATTCATCATTTTATTTAAAACTCCCATTGACAACTCACAGATCACCAGGCATGATTAACTGTTAATTGTTTTGACAAGATGCTTTATGTCACCACTTTAATTGTTGTAGCATTGACCTGGGAACATTTTTTATTTTTTTCTTAAAACATTTCTTTGTCATTTTGTATTCTTTCTTTGTTTAGATCATCATAATATAGAATAAGGTAAGAAAAAGAAAGGTAAGTGAATAATTTTGTTTTGTAAAAACAAACATATACTACACATGGGCATTGACTTGAAAATATTCCAGAAAAATGGTTTAGTTTGCTAGATTTATATGATCACTAATATTCATAATCTTCACTGGAATATAAAAATAATAATTACAGGGACTATGTTTTCTAGGCACTTCCCAGGTGTCTCAGTGGGTAAAGAATTCTCCTGCAATGCAAGAGACTCAGGAGATGTGGGTTCAGTCTCTCAGTTGGGAAGATCCTCTGGAGGAGGGCATGACATTCCACTCCACTATTCTTTCTGGAGAATCTCATGGGGCTACAGTCCATGTGGTCACAAAAAGTTGGACATGACTGAGTGCCAAACACACATGCATGTATTTTGTAGATCCCTAAATTAAAACATCCATTACCAAGAACAAAATATGTAAAATTAGAATATCTTGGGAAAACTGATTAGTAGGTTAATTATTGTTCATAAATTGAAAGATGATTTTAGAAAAATTTACAGACTCATAGTGGAATTAAATGCAACATTATTTTAGGTAACATTCCTAATCTTTTTTTTTTTTTAACATTCCTAATCTTTTAGAGGACTCAATATGCATAGTATCGCTTATATTTTTAAGACTGTTAGTTGAAATGCAAAGTATTCAGAGAAAGTACATATTATTCTAAATATATCACTTGATACATTTTCACAGAAGGAACATACTCAAGAAGCAGAATAGAAGCAACACCACAAAGCCCCTCTTGTGCTCTCTTATATTCCCTCTCACTCACTATACTGCCTTTTAACAACATAATTTAGTCTTACCTGTATTTGTACTTCTGTATAAATAGAATTACAGAGGTATTCTCTATTTCTTTCGACATTGTTTTTGAGATACACCCAAATTATTGTGTGTAGTTTTAGGTCATTCATTCTAATTGCTGTATAGAATTTCACTTTGAAGATATAAAACACACTCTATCCCTTCTACTGTTGATGGGCATGTAGGCAGTTTCAGTTTTTTGGATATTACAATTAGTGCTGTTCTGAACATTCTAGTATGTGTCCTTGGGTGAACCCAGATTGGTATTTGTGTATCTACTTGAGAGTGCAGTTGCTAGATTTATAATGTTTTGCTTTAGTAGATTTTGCCAACTAAAATAGTTTTATCTGTTTATACCCTGGTATATGAGATCAAGGGCTACCCAGTTGCTCTAGTAGTCAAGAGTCTGCCTACTAATGTAGGAGATGTAAGAGATGAGGGTTTGATCCCTGGGTCAGGGACGATCCCCTGGAGAAGGGCATGGCAACCCACTCCAATATTCTTGCCTGGAGAACCCCATGGACAGAGGAGCGTGGCAGGATACAGTCCATAAGTTTACAGAGTTGGACATGACTGAAGCGTCTTAGCATGTACGCACATATGAGATCAAATTTTTCCACCTTCTCTCCAATGGTTGTTATCATTTAACATCTCATGTTTAGATTTTGCTTTGTATTTTGATATGCCTTACATTTTAACCAAAGTTCAAAGAGAACCTTTTGTTGAATCTTTGTTGTAAGTGGTCTCAGCTCTCCTACAGTTACCCATGCACCATGCTTAAGCAGGGTAACTAGGCATGATGTGAGAGATCTAAAATGTTTATTTGCTGAAAATTATCTCCTCCATGAGATTTTATTTGAAATTTTCATTTTTGACATTTACCCTTTTTGAGTCTTGTGCAGCTGTGAACCTCTTGCCTGAGCTAGAGAATTATGCAGCCTGTAGAAATTATGTAAGTAATAATTGAATATTTAATTTGATTAGCTCATCCACCATTATTTATCACCTGAAGATGAAAAGGTCCTTGAAAATCAGAAAATGTGTCTTGATGGGAGTGTGTTAGAGAATGGAACAGGGCACGTGGGGGAATGAATGAGGCAGGGAAGTGAAAACGTGTCAAGCACAAAGCAAAGCATGAACATGTAGGGTCCATCAGGAGCCCAGGGGAGCCAGGGAGCTGCCCATCGAGGGGAGCAAGGAGTGACCGGGAGGGCATTATTGCTCTAGAAGTCTAGATTATGAACAAACTAGTTTAGAGTTTTACCCACACATGGCCCTGACTGCAATAGACAGGTGCAGATTTTTTTGTGTAAAGAGAAAATAGACTTACAGTCCCAGACAGCAAATGTTCATCAACTTCAAATTACACCTCAAATGCTGCTGGTGTCTGGACCATTGATGGATGAGCTAGGTGTTTCCAGGTCTAATGCTGAGTAATGCAAATTAGATTCTCCTGAGTTATGCCTGGTGCAGCTGGAGGGCACAAAATAGTTGCCAGGGACATATCTCCATGCCAAATTCTTGCCAGCGTTGTTAATGGTATTGTACCCTGTACATGTGCAAGCACTCTTAGTTTTATTAATGACAATATTGTGCTTTTGCCCTTTCTTTCACCTTTTCATTTTTGGGTAGAGAATAACTTTGGTTTCATTCTGACTCTTCACGAAGCAAATGCTAAGCTGAAAGGCATTCCGTCCAGTGTACCATGCAAGCAGTGAACAGGATCCACTGAGATAAATTTGGCTGTGCTGTCTCACGTAGATTTGTGTGCCATGGGGAACAGACAATGTGAAAAAGGGAGGGAAATGCCTGGGGATGTCATGGGCAGGAATCACATTTCTCTGTTTTTTGTTTTTTTTTTAGGGTTGTGGCTGGCCACCCATTCAGCTCAGCCCTTGTCCTCTGACCCAGTAACAAACTCCTTGTCATTTTTTTCCTGGGAATTGTAAGAAGTGTTCACACACGAGTCATGCTAATTACTGGTTATGAGTGAGAATATAGTGGAAAGATGATGGTTCTTCTCCCTTATACACTAAGAACAGAGAGAAAGTGAAGATGGCTCTATATGGAGCTGCTCTAACACTGCGATGTTCATTTGCAAGCTATGTAAGTAAAGGCACTGTTAAAATATACAGTAGATTTTGATAGTTCTGGTAGACCCTATAAGCCTCCTTACCACGGTGCCTCAAGAAACTCCTTTGAACCACATCATTTCAATCCGATTAGAGTCTTTACATGAAATATGGGATTACTGTCAAACTGCATATTAAAACAGGAGACTATTACAAATATGTAACCAATTTGCGCCTTCAAATCACATCCTACCTACTTTATTTAGGTTTCTGTTACAATCTGAGAAGACTGTTGCCTTGCCAAAAAAGCTCTCAGCTGTCTATGGAATACAATTCTTAGGAAAGAATGGCTTAACAGGAATCTCAGGTGAAACCAGTAGAACCAAGACTCACCGAGGCATGCTAACCACTAGAGGGCAATGTTGGATGCATACTTAGTGGCTCTAACTCTATAGAGAGCGGTGTACCTATAGAATGGATTGCTTTATACACAAATTTTTGTTGAACACCCAGTGTGTGCTGGAGTACTGCGTTCTGTAGTGTTCATGGGCCTGGAAAAGACCTTATGCTTCATCTTGAGGAACATATATTAAAAAATAAGAGCTTATAGTCATGTATTGATTATGATTGAACTGTTGTTGTTTAGTTGCTAAGTCATGTCCAACTCTTTGTGACCCCGTGGACTGTAGCTCATCAGGCTCCTCTGTCCATGGGATTCTCTAGGCAAGAACACTGGAGTGGGTTGCCGTATATCATTTATTTTTATTGAAGTATAGTTGATTTATTAGTTTCAGGTGATGTAAGAGGGTGTGTGTGCTTAGTCACTCCGTCATGTCTGACTCTTTGAGACCCCATGGACTTGCCTGCCAGGCTCCTCTGTCTATGGGATTTTCCAGACTGGAGTGGGTTGTCATTTCCTATTCTAAGGCATTTTCCTGACCCAGGGATTGAAACTGGGTCTCCTGTTTGGGAGGCAGATTCTTTACTACTGTGCCACCTGGGAAGCCAGGCGATGTAAACTGTATTTTAAATTATTTTTAGATATCAACTGATAGATGATATTTATTTATTTAGATATCAACTCATAGAAAAATGAGTTGGTAGGGGAGGAAAAATACTTTTCCCTCTGCCCTTCTAGGTTCTTGGCTGAGACCCTCCCTCTAGTGAAAGATTAACAGGAGGAAAAACAAACTGAAGTTTAACATGTATACCTCCTATATATATGGCAGATCCCAAGGAGGCTGAGCAACTCCCCCAAATGGCCCAACCAACATATTTAATATTGTCTCCAGCTAAAGAAAAAAGAAACATGTTGGGTTGTGGGGAGCCAGGTATGGGAGATTATCAGGCAAACCACAGTCAACCAGGGTCCAGTTGTTAAACAGACTTAAGACTCTGCCTTCTCCGTGGATAAGAGTTTCTAGAGATTTAGTCATCCCCCTATTCCTGGCCCAGGGAGAGAAATGCCCCTACAAATGGAGATTTCCCTTACCAATGTCTCTTACAAAGGGGTGACTTCCACTCCGTTTTCAGAGCTTCTCTTGTGTCTGATGTTTCTTAAAAAGAATCAGCCTAAAATAATTCTTGTGCCAAAAAGGCATATTCTGCTCCTTTGTAATATATCCAATTTGATGTAGATGACATTAAAAGAGGTGCAAACACTGCCACTTAAAAAACTATGCAAAGCATAAATAGAATTAATTTGGAAGTCTGTTTGGCATAAATTAGTATCAGAGGACAGACTAAGTTATTTTTATTTTATCTTGTCTATAGAATACCCTAAGTTAATAAAGATGCTTGCTAAATTTTTAATAGGTCATTAATTTTTCTTCTTCTAGTGTAGATATACTACCTAGTTCCCTTAGTAGTAAACCTAATTTTCACTCAATTTACTGGTGAAAAGATGAGAATAAATTCTTACTGAATTATTTGTCATTTCTCTGTAGGATTAAAAATTATTTTTAATTCAAATTGAATATTAGCTTAACTAGTTATTTCATAAATTAAATGGGGACGGGAGTCAGTATAAATCCATAATTTTATTACTTTACTGACTTTGCCCATTAGCATAAAAAAGTATCTCAGGAATATCAGCTAATATTTATTAAGCACTTTTTAGATACTTTAAGCAATCCTATCAAGTGCAAGTTCTTAATTTTTAAGAAATATCAGACACAATATCAGACATTGGTATATTAATGTGATACCAAGAAATCTATTTTTGATTAAGACAACATTTGGTTTGCATGTTTGTTAAACATCAAAGATTAAAAAAATGTAGCACCATTAAAACTGACAGTTTTTCAGTCAGTGTTGATTGAATTAAACTCAGTTTGGAGAGTAGGAAATGAAGAAACTAGACCAGAGCAAATAAAAAAGTCTCAATTAGTGACTTTACAGTCTTGACATGTGGACAAAAGCCAGATTAAGCAGATGCTATCATCAATTCATTTGTTGTCATGTTTGCAATGTGGCAACTGGCTCCAGAGACAGAGGTGGTATGTCCTGGGACACTGTTTTCTGTTTACTCCACAAATGATCATCAGTCATCATGATGTGGCGATATTGGTGTTTGCATGAGGAACTGTCAAAGCAGAAATCAAGAGAGACCAAAGCATTACACGTGCTATTCTATTTTAGAAAATCAAAACTATTACTTAACATATTTTCCTCAAATTTCTTAGCTTTCCCTAAAAGGAAAACAAACTCTCCCTCCCCACCCAACCACCCACAAAAAAATCTACAAGCGCTTAAAATACATCAGCAACTTATTTATGACAGACATACCTTAAGTAGGTCAAGAGACCAGTATTCCATCAAGTGAAGAGATAGGCATGCATTACATGGCTCCTTTATTTAATTACAAAATACAAAAGCCCATTAGCAGAATGGCCTGTTGGCCTGGAGAGAGGATGCTAGCCTGCCATGCGGTGGACCTGCAGCTTTCTCTCCTGCTCTGGCTTGCCAAGCTGGCAGGGGCTTGAGAGCAGGCATTGTGCACACGGTCAGTCTCAAGAAGGTAATGTGTGATGATGCTGAACTATGACCACTTTGTTGTTTTCACATTAGGGAAACATACATATGAAATTCCTGCAAAATACGACTATTAAAGGAGTTTTGTAAATGTTTTATTTATGTGAGTTCGAATAAAATATCTTAAGGCGCAAAGTATGAAAGTATAATACAAATCTATAATCTAGTTTTGTTCTGCTATCAGCTGTATGATGTGGGGCTGAGTCGGGGAGAAATCATTTTAAATCAGTGATTGGAATGCCTGGTTTCCCCATTAGTAATGGAGATAACTGACCTAACCACAGGAAGTTTATACGGATCACGTGAGATTATGTGTAAACACCACCATGTAAATTGGAAAGCAGAGGTCCTTATTCTGGCATCTATGACTGGTTTGGGGACCATCTCTAAAATTGCAGTCAGAACTGACTGTGAATGTCCTTATAGACATTTTCCTGCAGAGTTTATATCTGTTTCTCAAAAACAGATATATTAAACAAATATAAATCTATTTTTAACCCCAAAATAGATTTAAAAGAAATCTACTGTATTTTTACTATTGTAAAATAGGAAATAGATACTTGATCTTACTTTCATTATTATTATTTCACTAAATGGTTCATTTTGATTAATTTTAATCTATTTTTTCAGAATTGTATGGTAATTTTAATCTCACCATTAATATTGTCTACCCAGCTGACACATACATATCCCTTTCATATGTGAGGAATAGATAAATAAATAATTTTGACATAAGATTATCATACTTCTCAGGTTGAGAAATTTTTTAATGTAATTTTAATGTCAATAATTCCAAACATCCATTGCAAGAAGGAAGAGATGCTTAGGAGGAAGGAGGTAGGCCTAAGACAATGGGCTGTCCAAAGACAGCCTTTCAAAAGGAAAGAGACATTCCCATTGGCTGGGTTTCCATCAAACTCTCTTTTATTCCCCAGTCCAGTCCAGTTTTATTTAAAATAAAGGAAAACTATTGTTGTTTTTGGGCTTCCCTGGTGGCTCAGATGGTAAAGCGTCTGTCTGCAATGCAGGAGACTCGGGTTTGATCCCTGGGTCGGGAAGATCCCCTGGAGAAGGAAATGGCAGCCCACTCAGTACTCTTGCCTGGAAAATCCCATGGATGGAGGAGCCTGGTGGGCTACAGTCCATGGGGTCATACAGAGTAAACTTAGTCAGAAAGAGAAAAACAAATATCATATATTAACACGTATATATGGGATCTAAAAAATGGTACCAATGAACCTAATTGTAGGGCAGCAGTAGAGATGCTCACATAGAGAACAGATTTGTGGACGCAGTAGGAAAAGAAGAGGGTTGGACAAATTCAGAGAATAGCATGGAAACATAAACATTACCATATGTAAAATAGATAGGTAATGGGAATTTGCTGTGTGATGCAGGGAGCTCAACCTGCTGCTCTGTGACAACCTAGAGGGGTGGGATGGGATGGGTGGTGGGAGGGAAGTTCAAGAGGGAGCGGACCTATGGCTGATTTATGTTAATGTATGGCAGAAACCAACACAACACTGTAAAGCAATTATCATTCAATGTGGGAGAGGGAGAGGGTGGGATGATTTGGGAGAATGGCATTGAAACATGTATATCATATATGAAACGAGTCGCCAGTCCAGGTTCGATGCACGATACTGGATGCTTGGGGCTGGTGCACTGGGACGACCCAGAGGGATGGTATTGGGAGGGAGGAGGGAGGAGTGTTCAGGATGGGGAACACGTGTATACCTGTGGCAGATTCATTTTGATATATGGCAAAACCATACTATATTGTAAAGTTAAATAAAATAAAATTAAAAAAAATCAAAATAAAAATATTAGTTTTTAATTATAAATTATTTCCTATTTCTAGACATTTTTCAGATAATACAGACCTGCAAGGAATGAAAAATCCTTCTTCATTACCTAACTCTTAACTGCCTAAAAGTAAATACTTTTAAATGCAGAAGAATTAAAGTTCTCAAAAAATAACCTAGAGTCACTTTGCATATTATATGTTCAGTTGGTATTTATGGAGTGCTAGACATGGAGTATCTGACTCTGCTAGACTCAGAGATGGAAAAAGAGAACAAGATGGGTTCAGTTTCTGTCATCATGGAGTTAACAATTAAGTAGGGGTCATGGAAAAGCAAACCTGGTGCTAAGCATGACATCACACAATGGGAAATCGCAGGGGCACCATCAGAGGAGAGAAAGGAGGTCTAAGCTGAGACTGAGAGCAGGAGTGAGCTGGACAATTGGTGCGGGGGTGGAGTGGTTATGTTTTATTATAGTACATATATAAAAAGTCACTCATATAATCAATTTTAGCAAATCTTGTTTTGGAGTCTTTCTGTAAATGTCTTATCTGCCCATTAAAACATTGGTTGAACTGATGGTTGGTTGATAAAGTTTTCCACCTACACAGCATCCAACTTCTATCATTTTTAGTGGCACCAGCCATGGTAAACCAGCCACCTGTCAAAGCTGCCTAATGATCCAAACCTACCTCCATCTGTAAAACACATAATATAAAACTGAATTAGATATGGTCATAAAATTATTCTGTTTCATCTATACAAGTTTCAAACGTATTAGAAGCAGGAAAACACATGTATTCTTTTGTATGCCCCAGCACAGTATTATTCAATTTTTTTTTACTGCAACCCACAGAAAAAAATACATTGTACTTTGGGATCCAATATGTACATATATAATGCACTCTGATGTTTTGTATTTCATCCTATTTCATTTTCTTTAAAAATACATGCTAATTGTGACCCACCAAATGGATTTTATGACCCTAAATTGATTTCCTTATGGGTCTTAACCCACAACTTGAAAAATACTTCTCTAATATTTGTAGTACAGTGTGGGGCACAGATTTAGGGGTCAGTTAAAAAATAAACCCTCTTCTTAATTGATCTGTTTAATCAGAATGTTACTTCAGCCACACAGGAGGGAAGGCCTTTGAACTCCCAGCTTACATTATCTGGTATATAAGGAATATAGGAAAACTAAAGGGGCCAGAGCCATTCTTCCCAGAATTGTGATTTTCATCCATTACCCCTAGCATGAAGTCGAAGCAAGGAGTAGAATGGAAAAGGCCAATGGTCCTGAGTCAGATCTTCACAGCATCACTTCTTTTGTGTTGCTTGAAGTGTTTTGATGGAAAACAAAGTCAAATATAGATGATTTGGTTATTTTCTGTCATTTTAAATTTTGCATATTTATTCCATTTTGCTTTATGAATTTATATAACAATATCTGGAGCCTGGGGAACACACAGAGGAAGTGATTATATCTGTAGAAATGAGAGATGGGTGCAAAAGCAGCAGAACAGAATAGATGGGTGATTTGGGCAGGTTTATCAGAATAAATCAGTAAAGACCCTTGAGGAATTTTTCTAACATTGCTGGTGAGGAAAGAGAGGCAGGGCACTGTACAGAGACCAGCATTAGCACAATCTCAATATGAGGGTACTCGCAGGAGGATTAGATACTCTGGCTGACAGGACAGGAGCCAAAAAGCAGAAGGATCAAAGATAATGTCTTACACAATTAGCTGACTGGTGGTGACAAAAAAAAGGAACTCAAAATGAGGAGGGCTCAGAGGTTTGGGGAGGAAAATATTGCATTTGGCTTTAGACATGCCAGTGTCAGAATCATTTAAATAAACCATCTTGGGTAAAATGACAAAATCAATGGAAAATTAAATCCAGTGAAAATTATATAAAACTGTTACTACTGTAAATTCCTTTATATACTGTCTCATGGAATTACTTATGAAATGAATTCAAGTAGACTGGCATAAGAGTACTGTCACAAGCATTAAAATCTGGCTCCAAGAATGTGAATATCAGCGATGATAAATGACAATGTATTGGAAATAGGGAGTTGTCTAAAGGTGTGGTTGGTGCAAAGGTTAGTCTTGTTTAACAACATTATTAATGAGCTAGAAGATAAATTAGCAGATGATACATAAGAAAGATGAGAAGAATAACACAAGTGGATGGATGAGGATACATTTAAATTATATTTGGAAGATGATTCTATTCGTGGATAATTTATAAAGAACACAAATATTCAATGGCTGGGGAGAACATCTGGAAAGTTACAAAGACAAAATAGGTATGGAGGTAAATAGGTATTACATTTAACTTAATTTATAGCAAGAAATAAGAAAACTGAAATTAATACATTACAAAGAGGTAATTTTTCCAAAACTCTGCAGTAATATTTTTCTTCCACAGGCCCTTGGCAGTCTGGCAGTCTGTGTAACATTAGTAATAATTGCTGAGGAATACAGAGCAACAGGTGACCAAAAAAAAAAAACAAAAAACCAAAAAACCACACTTGGCCAGCCAGACTGATTAGTAATTTCCATATCTTTTAAAACTCAGGTAAAAGTCATGATCGTATAAACGTGCAGATCCAAAATGAAAAAATAAAATTGAAATATGAGATCTGTAGCCCTTATTTTTCTCCTCGCATTTTGGATGGTTGTATGCATCCAGTGAAATGTTGCTAAGGCTACAGGCTGTCATGACAGTGAAAATTTCCCTCTGAACGTGAGAAGTATTCTCTAAGGAAATCTTTCATTTAAAAGTAGTCCTGGGGTACAAACTAGATAACGTCATTTTTTATCTTTGTTCTATTTTTTATGAATTATCTTTCCCGATTACCAAATAACATTTATTGTAAAAAATGATTTAAAAAAAACACACAAGTAATTTAAATTACTCATGATAATAGCATCATTTAAGTTTACCCAGAGTTAACCTTTTAGTCTGTATTCTTCCAATCTATTTTCTATGCTCATAGAAACAAAATAAAATTGGGAACACATTACAAATGTTGTTTTGTAAACTTTTTCACTTAATAATAAATGATGAGAAGTTCTTATGTTTTTAAATTGTCTCTGATAACATGACTTTCATCACATGAATGTGCCATACTTTATTTAATAGCATTTTGTGTTGTATATAAGTTGCTTCTCATTTTTAGTGTTATAAATAACATTGATGAACATCTTTGCACCTAAACCTTTGTTTATCTGATTTATTATAAATCTAAAGGATATAATTCCTAGGAGTAGAACTGCTGGATCAGAGAGTATTAATGCTTTTTTTATAGCATGAAAATATATTAATATTCCTTCCATAAAAGTTTCACTGGGGCATGAAGTGCCTGTTTAACCTCCTCCCTCTCTGCATGGCTACACAGTGAGGAGATATTTACATACCACATAATAATAATATTGTCTTATATGTGTTTAGTGTTCACATTTTTGCAAAATATTTTCTAATTTGGCTCCAAGTATATTGTACATCATGACTGATCCCCAAAGACTAGTTAATGTTTTCTCAGAGAAGAACAATGTTTAACTAAAAGAAATTTCTGTATTTGACACATCCAAAAACAATCTATGCATCTGAGCCAGGGCCATGTAGTCACAGGGATGCAAACTTGAGATAGGAAAGAGGCCTGGGAATATCTTGTCTTGGCAGAGAAATCAAGTATCTGGTCTAGGAAGAGATGGATTGGTCAGACCAGCAGCAGATACCTGGCAGAGGCCCAGCGGATGCAGGGATACATAACCAGTGGTTAAGCAGAAATCAGAATATACTTGGAGGGAAAACACAGTGACCTTGAATTTCTATAGACTTAATTGATCTATGAAATAGGCATCATAATTGCAGTCATAATATAAGCCCAAATATTCATTTGAAGATTAAATGAGATAATGTTTTTGAGAGTACTTTGCACATTTTAAAACCACTATAGAAAAGCTAGTTATTATCAGGCTGAAGGGAAATGCAATGAGGTGACAATCAGATAAACGATCTGCGATGTCATATTTGACAGGCTTTACATTTTAATTTTTAATTCTTCAATTTTTATATAACATCTATAAATGTTATTATTTTCTGATTGCAGAAGTACTACATGTCTACTACCAGCACAAAGAAAAAAATTAAAATGACCTTCTTTTTTAACCGTCCTGTGATAACCCTGTTAAATGTGTGTGTGTGCGGGCCCACGCGTACTCAGTTGCTCAGTCGTGTCCGACTCTTCGCAACCCCATGGACTGTAGCCTGCCAGTTTCCTCTGTCGGTGGAATTCTCCAGGCAAGAATACTGGAGTGGGTTGCCACTTCCTCCTCCAGGGGATGTTCCTGACCCAGGGACAGAACCTGTATCTCCTACATTGACAGGTGAATTCTTTACCATTGAGCCACCTGGGAAGCCCAACCTTGTTAAATGCTTGGCTCAAATTCCATGTTTCCTATTTATTAGAGAAGGCAATGGTAACCCACTCCAGTACTCTTGCCTGGAGAATCCCATGGATGGAGGAGCCTGGTGGGCTGCAGTCCATGGGGTCGCTAAGAGTCAGACACGACTGAACGACTTTACTTTCACTTTTCTGCACTGGAGAAGGAAATGGCAACCCACTCCAGTGTTCTTGCCTGGAGAATCCCAGGGATGGGGGAGCCTGGTGGGCTGCTGTCTATGGGGTCACACAGAGTCGGACACGACTGAAGTGACTTAGCAGCAGCAGCAGCAGA
The DNA here is from genome assembly GCF_055505025.1 of Bos grunniens. Taxonomy (NCBI): domain Eukaryota; kingdom Metazoa; phylum Chordata; class Mammalia; order Artiodactyla; family Bovidae; genus Bos; species Bos grunniens. The sequence continues at coordinate 25,875,154 of NC_141172.1, read as the reverse complement.
GGTGTGACCTTGGTAAATTATCTCAGGGAAATAAGAATGGTAATAATAATAATGCTTTTCAATTATTGTATACTTATCATTGCCAGTGCTGCAATCATTACTTCATTTGGATTAATTCATCTCATACTTACACCTTATGAAGTAGACCTTGTAATCATCCCCATTTTACAGATGAGGAAGCTAGGCTTAGCAAGGTTCTCTGTGCTATACAGTAGGTCCTGGTTGGTTATCTAGTTTATACATACTAGGATGTATATGTTAATCCCAAACTCCTAGCTTACTCTTTCCCCACTTTCCCCTTTGGAAACCATAGTTTGTTTTCCATGTCTGTGAATCTCTTGCTGTCCTAGGCAAAGCTGTTCTCAGTTCACATGCTGTTAAAAATCTATCAATATTTATGCTATTCCAAAGAGAATACCACAACTTTACAGGTGCTTTCCATCTGAGCAAGTTTGAGAACATGTGTGTTTGTGTTTGGCACTTCATATTGCACACACACAATACGTTTTTCTCCCAGGAAAATTGTCCTTAGTTCATATGAAATTAAATATATCAGCATTTCATAATACATTACAAAGAATACCATAGATTTTCAGGTGCTTTCCATCTGGACAAATCTGTGTGGGTAGATGATGAAATTTTCTATAGGGTTTCTCCTAGCTCCTTTTGAAATTCTTCATTTTTTAAAGTGTTTCCTTAAATTGTTCCTTCTGCTCATCCTCCTCTTGCCATTTTTTAAAAACCCAGTTTCAGCTCTTTTATCCTGCCATCATCTGTTCTGTATGCAGCCAACTCAGGAGGGTTGTTTTGCTATGAGTAGAGTATAACACATGTAGGAAGGGCTGGATGTTTTCCAGTACCTCAGTACTGCTAGACTGTTCTACCATTTAGCTCAGGGCTCAGTCCTGGGAACTTGATTGAAGGTCTTATACAACATCTCATTCTAGCGTTTAGGCATAAATGTTGAAAGTCAATCAGTAATAGGATTTGCGTGTGTGTGTGTGTGTGTTGTAAATGAAAGATAAGGCTAGATAAAGCTAGATTTCCTGGAGGCCTTGTCTAGGCTTACCCCTGCTCTATGATCTTTGACAGCAGCTGGATTCTATACCTTACTGGAGTGGTTTTCTGTCTTGTCAATTTAGCAAGTTTGGAACTATTTTTCCTGGAATCTCTTTGCCTACATGGTACTGGGTTAAAGGTTGTGCCAAGAGTGTTTTGCACAAAATTTGGAAGGCACAGGTGAGGGCGTGGTCATTCTGTTCTAACGTTTGGTGGCAACAGGAACACTGCAGCTTGTGCACGTTATTGCTGATTGGCTAGTTCTAACCTGCCCTCCCACGGTCCAGTTTCTTTCTCTCCTTTGTCACATCCAGTATCTCCTTCTTCCTGCTAATCCTACTGCTCCATAGTGACTTCAGGTAGATGCAGAAGCAACACCCTTCATAGATTCTCCAGCTTCCACAATTGTGTAAAGTCTAATCCCTGTAATAAATTTTTCAGTCCACAGTGCTCATGGTGATTCTGCTTTGCTGATGGAACTCTACGTTGGTTTTCCAACCTTGCTTTTCCATATAGAAATCTATTAACATTAGGAAGAAACACATCCAAGCCTTTTCTCTGCCCAGAGCAGTCCTTCAGGAGAATGCAGTTGATCTTGCTTTTCTCAAGAGCACTGCTGTCTGATATGACTCAGAGCACCACTCTTGGAAGTAGATACAGATTGGAGGAAATGGATACAGAGATGAAAAGAAAACATTCACTCAAAAGGTCATTTCTGCTGCTGCTGCTGCTGCTGCTACTGCTAAGTCGCTTCAGTCGTGTCTGACTCTGTGCGACCCCATAGACGGCAGCCCACCAGGCTCCCCCATCCCTGGGATTCTCCAGGCAAGAACACGGGAGTGGGTTGCGATTTCCTTCTCCAATGCATGAAGGTGAAAAGTGAAAGTGAAGTCGCTCAGTCATGTACGACTCCTAGCGACCCCATGGACTGCAGCCTACCAGGCTCCTCCATCCATGGGATTTTCCAGGCAAGCATACTGGAGTGGGGTGCCATTGCCTTCTCCCGTCTCTGCACTGGCTTCCAATTTATGCCTCATATCCTCTAATTTTCAGAGTGCTGCTTCAGTTTGGTCTTGTGATTTCTGTGGTGCCTTCAATCTCAGGAACTAAAGATCAGTGTTGGAGATATGTCAGTGGCTACTGGAACAACTCATTTCATCATAAATGAAACACTACTTATTACTTGTGCTATAAAGAAGAAGTTGAACTTTTGATGAAAGGCTCATGGGACTGGGAGTGGGTCATTACTGTTTTTCCAAGCAAACAATCACAGAAAACAGGAGCTTCTCCTTAAACCTACCACCACTCTGAGAATAGGGATAGGCTATGATTCTTTACCCAGAAATGGGAGACTGAATGTCAGAAATGTCTTTACTTTCAAGGAAGCCTACAGCCTGGACTTTCTTTTTTTTTAATTTAATTTTAGGGTTAGGGCTCATTGCTGCTCTGCCACCTCTAGCAGTCAGAGCCAGAACTCAGTTGTCCTTGTACCAGGCTAATATTTTACAAACTTCACTTATTTATATACCTGCCTTCATAATTTCATACACCTGTGTTTTTTTAACTTAATAATTTCTACTTGAACTCAAGTATATTGACCATATTTCATTGAATCTAATGTAGGATCCATTACAAGATACACCTTTATTTTTTGTGCCACCAAGAAAAATATTGTTTTTTCAAACTAAATTGCACAATTCCTTATCTTAGAAATTTTATCTTCCATGTATTGAAAGTGCTCGTTTAGATTTCCCCTCAGCCCTGAATGAGTTTTCTAACTATTTCCTGTGTGTGTGTGAGCTAACTCCCTTCAGTCATGTCCAACTCTTTTCGACCCTGTGGACTGTAGCTCACCAGGCTCCTCTGTCCATGGGATTCCACAGGCAAGAATATGGATTGAGTTACCACTCCCTTCTCCAGGGTATCTTCCTGACCCAGGGATTGAACCTGGTTGCATTGCAGGCAAGAATACTGGAATTGGTTGCCATGCTCTCATTCAGGGGATCTTCCAGACCTAGGGAGCGAACGTGCATCTCTTAATGTCTCCTGCATTGGCAGGAATGTTCTTTACCACTAATGCCACCTGGGAAGCCCCAACTATTTTCAGTTAAAAAAAAATGTCTTTATGATTTGTGTACATAGCTGATGAATATTAACACTGAGAAACTAGCCCAAATAAATCCACTTTTCCTTGCAGTAGGCTTGTCCAATGCAAGACTTCTGAGTTTTCAATCCAAGGAGTCCCAGCTTTGTGTATGGAGTAGAGAAGAACAGGACAAGGAACCTGGATGGGCTGAGCTGGAGAGAAGGGTTCGGGAGGGGTTGTGAGTAGCTACCTTAGAGCTGCTTTGCTTTGCTCCATGGAACAAGGAGGCAGCTAGAGGCAGCAAAAGACACATCCTGATTTCAGAGGTATTAAAATGTGAAAAAAAAATGCACCTTAGACTCAACAAAATAATTTCTTAAAAAGGAAACGTTATATTGCCACCAGAGCCAGAAAACCTTATAGCTTCCTAGATATATAAACAGAATGTAATACAATAAAATAGATGATATTAATCTTTAACTAGACACTGTAACTGTGGAGGCTCTCTACCCGGGACATGCTCTAAAAAGGGACATTTGTCAGTGTTAAATCATGTTGGTACCAAACAAAGACTTTCTTCTTGGTTTAATGAGAAGGACTGGAAGAGTTGGAAAGTTAATAACCTTTGCAGCTGAGACTCAGTGTTAATTAATGCTGAGTCTGGGAACCGTCAGAAACCATGTCAGTAGATACCACTAGTAGTTTGCAGCTTACACTCTGTCCTTGATCTTTTCTGTTCTTGTCTGCCAGCAAGAGCACTAACAAGTAGACCAGGAAAGATGAAAAAAAGTTTTTTATCAGGTCCAAGCAAGGATGAGTAGATAAGAGGGATAAGTCACAGCTGGAAAAATGAGTCCTTATGTAACTTCAGAATTGGCAGAACAATCTGCTGAACTGACTGCTAAGTCGCTTCAGTCGTGTCCGACTCTGTGCGACCCCATAGACGGCAGCCCACCAGGCTCCCCTATCCCTGGGATTCTCCAGGCAAGAACACTGGAGTGGGTTGCCATTTCCTTCTCCAATGCATCAAAGTGAAAAGTGAAAGTGAAGTCGCTCAGTCGTGTCTGACTCTTAGTGACCCCATGAACTGCAGCCCACCAGGCTCCTCCGTCCATGGGATTTTTCAGGCAAGAGTACTGGAGTGGGGTGCCATTGCCTTCTCCAGCTGAACTACTTACTGAAGCACTATTGTATTAGATTTTTTGAGTTCGTAACAACTTACCTCAAATTTAGCAATTCGAAACAACATCTATCTATTAGCTCTGTCTGTGGGAGAAGTCTTACCTAGAATGTTCAGTAGAGTTTTCTGTTTAGGGTCTTATAAGGAGTCAGTCATGCTGAGCTCTTATCTGGAGTATCAGGGGAAAAATTTGCTTCCAAGCTTATTCAGATTGTCGGCAGAATTCAGTTCCTTGTGATTGCAGGGCTGAAGTCTTCAGTGTTTTCTTATTGACCAAGGTCCTTGCCTCATGGATCCTTCATCTTTGAAGCATGTCAAACCGTTGTTTTTGACAGTGATTTTCTCTTCTGTTAGTAGTCAGAGCAAACTTTGCTTTAAAGGGTTCATGTGATTAGATCAGGATTTTACAACTGCAAAATACTATCTGCGTTAACATTTGATTGAACAACCAGAGGCAGGAATCTTGATGGGCCATCTTTAGAATTCTGCTACCAGAGTTGCCCTTTGAGAACAAGCTGAACTGCATAGAAATAAAAATGAGACCCTTGATATGTTTCCATAATAATTTTGGACAGAATTAAAAATGGACTTTAAACTAAGATGCCTTTTTGTGGGTAAAACTATAGCTAGTCTCGGAAATAAATCACAAGTCATAACAGATACAGAGGAATTAACCTATTTATATTATGTGAACACAAGTTACGAATTTCACTTAGAAATAACAAACAAATAAAGTATCTAAATCTCCACCTTTCTGTTTTCTGAGATGCTCCTAAACACTAATAGAGGTTTTTTTTTTTTTTTGCTGTTAAATCTTGAACTGGGGTCAATTTTCATAATCAAATTAATTCTCTCATCTTTTAAAAAGAATTTTGGGGCTGAAAATATCGATATTTAAGTATGTGAACTGCACATATGCACTTTTATCTGTGTCTGCTTAAAAGCTGGAATCAACAGCTGACCTCTCACTTTATTACTCAGAACTCAGTCACTGTAGGAACACAGAGAAGTTCAAAGATACAACATGATTTTGAAGCCAAAATACACTAACTTCTTCCTATTGAAAGGAGACGGTTGTGTCCCACTGAGATGATGGAGTTCAGGCTGCATCGAAAGTTCAGGCAGGCCTGCGGTAGCCCCTCCCCGCTCTGCAGTATGCAGCTTCTATCTGGTGCTCCCCAGAGCGGGGAATTTACCACAAACACTGCCTTGGGGAACAGTGTTAGCAGCTGAGAAACTGCAGAAACAAGCTGCTTCTCAGTGAATCCCAGATATTATCAGAATGCAAGAAAATAATTAAAATCCTAATTAAGTAGTTTCTCATCTGGTCCATTTGAAGATGCTCCAAAATGATCAGATTTAAGGCATGATAAACAGCTGAAGTGTTGAATGTGCTTGTTAGTTAAAACCTTTGTCAGAGGTCAGGTCTATATGTGAAATATGAAATGAATTTAGGCGCTATCTGTGTAATTCAAAGCCAAAGCAATTTTGCTTGTGTTATTTGTATTTTTCAAGTGAAAAACCTATCTTTCTTTTACTTAATTTTTTGCACAAGTATGGATTCATCATTTTTTAGCATAGTATTCTCTCAGGATTAGTTTTCAAATTCCTAAGTGATATGGAGAATATGGGAAATGGGCTGAAAAAAATCTGAAGAATACAATGAAGTTTTAAATTCTAATTAGTCAAAAATTTTCATTTTTAACTATAAAATTATAAAGCTATATATGTTATAATGCGTTGTATTGTGTATGATGTGGTTTAGTCGCTAAGTTGTGTTCCACTCTTGAGACCCCATGGACTACAACCTGCCAGGCTCCTCTGTCCATGGGATTCACTGGGCAAGAATACTGGAGTGCATTGCCAATTCCTTCTCCAGGGGATCTTCCCGACCCAGGGATCAAACCTGGGTCTCCTGCATTGCAGGCAGATTCTTTACCAACTGAGCTAGGAGGGAAGCCCATATAGCCTTGTATTAATTTTATGCTAATAGCTTAAATACAAAATATATGACATCTGTTTATCTTTAGAAGTGAAATTTAATCTTGGCTCTCTACTTTGGAGTCTGATTATCTTCTGGGTATCTTCTCTCAGTTTTACTCTATTTCCCCTTTTATATGAATCCAGTAAGAAACGAACATTCTGTGTTTTCCAGAAATGTAGTTTCCTAGAAAACATTTGTTAGAATTATACTGTAGAAAATGCGTCTAACAAGACTAAGTATTCTAATCCATAACCTTTGACCTGTGTGTATGTATGTAGGGGGTATACGCTACAGATTCCTCAAAAGTAATTTATGTTATTGCTTTGAAATTGCTATTTAGAGGTGAATACACTTACCTATATTTAGAATTTTAAGTATGAGTAGTGTCATACTCAATTTTATATCCAGGCAATTTTTCCCCCTTTTTTTTGGCAGCTGATTTTTTTTTTTTTTTTTTATAATCGCACTACTTCACAGTCATATGGGAAACTAGTTTGGTCCAGCCAGCTACCCTTCTCCCAACATGCTCTGGGGGAATGGCATGGAGTGAGAGGCCACCCTCTGCAGTGTACGGCCGCCCATGCACACCCAAGGGGGAAGGGAGGCACTCGGAAATTGTGTAAACCCCTGCCTCTGGATAGAGGAGTGAGGGCAGATGGCAGCACTCCTGGCACCTCCCTGCCCCGGGTGACGCCGGGTCTGGGCGGTTCAAATGGCCAGTGCAGGCAGGCCCCAACTTGCCCTACTCCAAAACTCTGCGCTGCTCTCCTAGTAGACACCAGGGACTTATTTTCTAACCAGGAGAAGGGGCAGGGTCTGGGTGGAGCAACAGCCACCTCCAGCCTTTTTCTGCAGAGGCTCAGGGAGACCACCCTGCTTCCAAAAGTTATGCCTGACCTCCAACTCTAGCCAGGCTGAACCCTGGGAAGGTTAACTGAAGATAAGAAGGCATGGAGGGGGAAACCAGGATGCTGGGTGAGTAGGGTGGGTTGAGTTTTACATTGGTTGTTGTTTAGTCACTAAGTTGTGTCCCGATTCTTTATGACCCCATGCACTGTAGCCCTGTAGGAGCCCGCCAGCCTCCTCTGTCCAGGGGATTTTCCAGCCAAGAATACTGGAGTGGGTTACTGTTTCCTACTCCATATATCCAGGCAAATTTTTTAAAAGAAGCATGCATCTCTGGTGATTCTCCCCATTTTCAGATTCTCCCTGACCTTGTTTGTTTTGCCAAACCTTGCCCCTGGGAGTCTTATCAATTTGTTGTTTCGTCTTTTCTGATTCTTCCTCCCACTCTACTAAAAATTGAATAAATTTGACTCATAACATTGTGTAAGTTTAAACAATCTAATTTAAAAATGGGCAGAAGAACATTTTTCCAAAGGGGTTATCAAAATGGTCAACAAGCACATGAGAGATATTTCTAGTCATCTAGAAATCATCTAGTCATCTAGTCATCATCATCAACAAGCAAATCAATTTATACCTGTTAGAATGGCTGTCATCAGGATGAGAGACAGCAGGTGATGGTGAGTGTGTGGAGAAAAGGGAACACTTGTACATGGTTGGTGGGAATATAAATTGGTCCAATCACTGTGGAAAAACAAGATGGAGTTTCCTCAAAAAACTAAAAATATATGTATCATATAACCCAGCAATTCTACTTCTGTGTATGTACCCAAAATAAGTGAAAACAAAATTTCTACCACATATTTGCATTCCATGGTTATCGCAGCACTATTTACAATAGACGAGATGAGGAGACAACTCAAATACCCATCAGAGGATGAATGGATCCAAAGGGTGTGGGGCATATACACAATAGAATATAATTCAGTCTTGAGAAAGGAGGATATCTTCTTCCTGCTCTTTCTCTCTTTTACAAACTTTTTCTGTGGAGAAGAGATTAGTGTTTCAAAGCATGAACCTTGGAACTGGACTGCCTGGTTTGAATCCCAGTTGTGACACTTATAAACCATATGATATTGAGGAAATCACTTAATCAGTCTTGCTTGTTTCTTCAAACTGGAAAAATGAGGAGAATGTTAACACTAATCTTGGACTGTTGTGAAGAGCGAATGAGTTAAACATATATTGCCTACTTGTTTAAGTATTTCCTTGGTTACATTCCTAAAAGTTAATTCCTAGTTAAAACTATATATACATTAAAATGTATTACACAAAGAATCATTACACAAAGAATACTTGGAAGTTGTAAAAAAGCCCAATCATTAAAATACATTCAAATATATATTTGTCTACTCACACTCCCCATTTTAAGTGTTGCTAGAGTGAAATTTTAAAGATATTTAATATTTTCCTTAGGATAATTCCTAGATATCACATTTCTAGATCTAAGATGTGCATTTTGAAAACTCTGACAACAAAAATGAACTTAATTACAAGACAGAAACAGACCCCCAGACATGGAAAACAAACTAATGGTTACCAAAAAGGAAAGGGAGTGAAGGAGAAATAAACTGGCAGTATGGGATTAGCAGATACAAACTACTATATATAAATAGATAAACAACAAGGTCCTACTGTATAGCCCAGGAATATTCAGTATTCTGTAATAAGCCATAATGGAAAAATACCACAAAGAATATGTATATATGTATCGCTGAATCACTTTGCTGTATACCAGAAACTAACACAACATTGTAAATTGACTATACTTCAATAAAAAGAAGAAAGGAAAGCTCTGACATACACTGCCAAATTGCCCTTTCTTCCGGCCATACATGAATTCTGTTTTCCCTGATCTAGTCCAATAACAGATACTACCAAATAAAAAAGATCTTTGCCAGTTTGGTAAGTGAAAAGTTGTAACTTTAAAAAAAAGTTGTACTTTTGATTTGTGCTGCTGTCAAATGCCTTAAAATCATTGGATTTATTTCATTTTGGGCAAATTATCTGTTCATAACTCGTTTACTTTTTCTATTAAGTCATGCTTCAGAGACTGGCTAGCTCTTTAGCGAACTCATTTAATGCTTCTCCTAAGCACACAGCTAGACTACCATTTACTAGCCTCCCATGCAGTTGTGTAAGAAAATATCACACCGAGCTCTAGCCCAGGCTGTAATAAACCTCTACAGGTCACAAGTTTGGTACAGGTCTCACCAGGCTAAAGTCCAAGTGTCAGAAGGGTTTGTATTCCTTTCTGCAGGCCCTAGAGGAGAGAGAATCTGATTTCTTGCTCGTTTTGTTTGCTGGCCGAATTCATTTCCATGTGGTGATAAGACTGCCGTCCTCTTTTAGTTTGCTGCCACTCAGGTGAGGGCTGTTTCTAACTTCTAGAAATACCAACATTCTTTGACTGTCACCTCCCCTTGTCCACCTTTGAAATCAGCGATGGCAGTCCCTCTCATGCTGCAAGTTCTCCTGCTACATCTCTCTGACTCATGCTTCGGCCTTCTTCTTCCACTTAAAGGGCCAATGTGATTGCACTGGGCACACCTGGATGATACCGGATAATCTCCCCATTTTAAGGTCAGTGGATTAGCAACCTCAATGCCAACCTTGGTTTCCTTCTGCAATGTAAGGTAATATATTCATAGACATAATACAAGTAAGCAAAGATACTGGAGCCAAAATCCTGCTGACCACATACTCTCTTTCTCTCCCTTTCCAGAATGTAATGTGTAGGACAAGTATCATAATCTTTGTTTAGACCAGTGCTTGGCACAAGTAGTGTAGCTAAGAGTTATTGATGAATATATGAAGAAAATTTCCATCAAATCACTTGAAAATACTGTATCAGTAAGCCTGCATTCCAGTATCCTTGTATTTCAGTAACCATTCTGTGCAGCTTTATATGGTTTTGAGATAAAAAAAATAACATGTTTTCCAAAACATACCATTAACTTTGGTAAAATACTTTTTTAAAAATATGTTATTTTCTTGTCTTACTCTTCTTGATAAGGCCTTTCATTTTTCTTCAATAAGCCTTCTGTGGGTGTGGAAAATATAGGCAATTCCAAGTAGAAACTGAGATGAATATTTTAGTAAAATTCTCAAAATAAGCCTATGTAAAGATAGGACTATAAGGCTTGCACAACTGATTTCTCATGGGTATATCCCTATCATAAAACTGAACAATCTCTGCTTCTTCCATTTTTATCGTGGTAAAATATATATGCTTTTGCTGCTGCTGCTAAGTCACTTCAGTCGGGTCCAACACTCGTGACCTCATGGGCTGCAGCCCACCAGGCTCCTCTGTCCATGGAATTATTCAGGCAGAGTACTGGAGTGGGGTGCCATAGCCTTCTCCGAAAATATATATACATAACATAAATTTTGCTATTTTACTCATTTTTATGTGTATTATTCAGTGGCATTAATTACATTAACACAATTGTGCAACCATCACTGCTCTTTCCAAAGCTTCTCATTACTCTACCATCAAACAATTTCTTTTAAGAAACTTTTTTAATTAACTCATTTCGGTTTTCAACAATTTATGAAGTTTAAACATTCCTACATTCAAGGAAAATCTCCTGTGACACTTGCCCATCACAAGGTATGATTCGAAGATCCATAATTATTTGGAATTGGTAAGTTTGATAAAAATCTTTTTCCCCCATCAAACATGTGCCTAGTGAATCTTGTTTTCTCAATTTTATTTTCAGTATCAATATAAAAATATCTTCCTACGAAAAATATTTTACTCGAAAGATGAATAAGCTTAAAAGCAAATGTAAAAACAACTTCTTTCAGATAAATATTCATGAAGATATTTAAAGAATCTTATTATTAATATTTATTTATTTAAATAAATTTTGTCTTATTTATATTAAAATATTCAGTTCAGTTCAGTCGCTCAGTCGTGTCTGACTCTTTGCGACCCCATGAATCCCAGCACGCCAGACCTCCCTGTCCATCACCAACTCCCAGAGTTTACCCAAACTCATGTCTATTGAGTCGGTGATGCCATCCAGCCATCTCATCCTCTGTTGTCCCCTTCTCCTCCTGCCCCCAATCCCTCCCAGCATCAGAGTCTTTTCCAATGAGTCAACTCTTCACATGAGGTGGCCAAAGTATTGGAGTTTCAGCTTCAACATCAGTTCTTCCAATGAACACCCAGGATGGATCTCCTTTAGGATGGACTGGTTGGATCTCCTTCAGTCCAAGGGACTCTCAAGAGTCTTTTCCAACACCACAGTTCAAAAGCATCAATTCTTCGGCGCTCAGCTTTCTTCACAGTCCAATTCTCACATCCATACATGACCAAAGGAAAAACCATAGCCTTGACTAGATGGATCTTTGTTGGCAAAGTAATGTCTCTGCTTTTCAATATGCTGTCTAGGTTGGTCATAACTTTCCTTCCAAGGAGTAAGCGTCTTTTAATTTCATGGCTGCAGTCACCATCTGCAGTGATTTTGGAGCCCAGAAAAATAAAGTCTGACACTGTTTGCACTGTTTCCCCATCTATTTTCCATGAAATGATGGGACCAGATGCCATGATGTTCGTTTTCTGAATGTTGAGCTTTAAGCCAACTTTTTCACTCTCCTCTTTCACTTTTGTCAAGAGGCTTTTTAGTTCCTCTTCACTTTCTGCCATAAGGGTGGTGTCATCTGCATATCTGAGGTTATTGTTATTTCTCCCGGCAATCTTGATTCCAGCTTGTGCTTCTTCCAGCCCAGCGTTTCTCATAATGTACCCTGTATATAAGTTAAATAAGCAGGGTGACAATATACAGCCTTGACGTACTCCTTTTCCTATTTAGAACCAGTCTGTTGCTCCATGTCCAGTTCTAACTGTTGCTTCCTGACCTGCACATAGGTTTCTCAAGAGGCAGGTCAGGTGGTCTGGTATTCCCATCTCTTTCAGAATTTTCCACAGTTTATTGTGATCCACATAGTCCAAGGCTTTGGCATAGTCAATAAAGCAGAAATAGATGTTTTTTTGGAACTTTCTTGCTCTTTTGATGATCCAGTGGATGTTGGCAATTTGATCTCTGGTTCCTCTGCCTTTTCTAAAACCAGCTTGAACATCAGGAAGTTCACGGTTCACGTATTGCTGAAGCCTGGCTTAGAGAATTTTGAACATTACTTTTCTAGCATGTGAGATGAGTGCAATTGTGCGATAGTTTGAGCATTCTTTATCATTGCCTTTCTTTGGGATTGGAATGAAAACTGGCCTTTTTCAGTCCTGTGGCCACTGCTGAGTGTTCCAAATTAGCTGGCATATTGAGTGTAGCACTTTCACAGCATCATCTTTCAGGATTTGAAATAGCTCAACTGGAATTCCATCACCTCCACTAGCTTTGTTCGTAGTGATGCTTTCTAAGGCCCACTTGACTTCACATTCCAGGATATCTGGCTCTAGGTGAGTGATCACACCATCATGATTATCTGGGTCATGAATATCTTTTCTGTACAGTTCTTCTGTGTATTCTTGCCACCTCTTCTGAATATCTTCTGCTTCTGTTAGGTCCATACCATTTCTGTCCTTTATTGAGCCCATCTTTGCATGAAATGTTCCCTTGGTATCTCTAATTTTCTTGAAGAGATCTCTAGTGTTTCCCATTCTGTTGTTTTCCTCTATTTCTTTGCATTGATTGCTGAGGAAGGCTTTCTTATCTCTCCTTTCTATTCTTTGGAACTCTGCATTCAGATGCTTATGTCTTTCCTTTTCTCGTTTGCTTTTCTTTTCTTTTTTTTTTTCAGTGTTACAGCTCTATTTTATTTAGAAGATAGCAGGAGAGAGAGAGAGAGAGACAGAGAGAGACAGAGAGAGCGCGCGCGCGTACGCACGCGGGAGAGAGAGTCCGAGAGAAAGTGCTTTGGCTCCTCCTTTTATATGTTTTTTCCTCCACCTGGGCCTGCCCCATGCAAATTGGGCTTAGCCAGGAGTGCTGTTTGTTCTGTTTGTTCTGCCTGAAGTCTTCACTCTGGTCCTCGGACCTTCCTTGTCTTTTAGCCACCGCCATTTTGGACTCCTTTTCCCTATTCTACCTACCTAACATTCCCCCCTCAAGAGATGGGAGGCCCAGTTCTTTGGGAATAGGGGCGTCGAGGTCTTTCTGGCTACTTCCTGCTGAACTGGGGTGGCGAGGGGTATTGGGCCTCCCCCTCTTGCTAGTCTCAATCCTCAGAGTCCTTATAGCAGTGTCCAAGGGTGTGTGATATTTTCTGTGGTCAGCTGTAGTTTTCTATCTTTGTTGAACTGGCACTGCATGTTGTAGCTGGTTGACCTGGGCAGAGACAAAACAGGTTAGACAATTGACAGTACATGGAATAATCATAGGCATCATCAATATCGCATAACAAGGACTAGTAGGGACGTTGGTCAATTTTAAATTCACATCGCCAGGATAGCTCAAGTCCCTCCTTGTTCTGGGATCAGACGATCTATCTCCTGTCTGTTTTGGAGTACAGTCTCTGTCAAGCTCTGTTGGCTCCTTAGAGTTATCCTGAGAAATCTTATCCCCAGAAACCAGATTTTGGGGGTGTTCATTAGAATGGCACTCATTGGTAGTTCTGAATAGGTATCTGAGATCTCCCAGGGGCTCACAGGTGTATTGAGTGTCCTCTTCTGTTTTCTTCCATGGCTTGACTCGTGAGTAGTGAATCCAGGAGTCATGTCCTGGTACCTTGACTGCTCATGTCTCTTCTTTTCACAGCTATTTGTAAGGCCTCCCCAGACAGCCATTTTGCTTTTTTGCATTTCTTTTCCATGGGGATGGTCTTGATCCCTGTCTCCTGTACAATGTCATGAACCTCCATCCATAGTTCATCAGGCACTCTATCAGATCTAGTCCCTTAGATCTATTTCTCAGGTCTGATACTGTAAAGAGCAATACTGCATAGGAACCTGGAATGTTAGGTCCATGAATCAAGGCAAATTGGAAGTGGTCAAACAGGAGATGGCAAGAGTGAACGTTGACATTCTAGGAATGAGCAAACTAAAATGGACTCAAATGGGTGAATTTAACTCAGATGACCATTAAATCTACTACTGTGGGCAGGAATCCCTTAGAAGAAATGGAGTAGCCATCATGGTCAACAAAAGAGTCTGAAATGCAGTATTGGTTGCAATCTCAAAAATGACAGAAGTATCTCTATTCATTTCCAAGGCAAACCATTCAATATCACGGTAATCCAAGTTTATGCTTCGATCAGTAATGCTGAAGAAGCTGAAGCTGAACAGTTCAATGAAGACCTACAAGACCTTTTAGAACTAACACCCCAAAAAGTTGTCCTTTTCATTATAGGGGATTGGAATGCAAAAGTAGGAAGTCAAGAAACACCTGGAATAACAGGCAAATTCGGCCTTGGAGTATGAAATGAAGCAGGCCAAAAGCTAATAGAGTTTTGCCAAGAGAACGCACTGGTCATAGCAAACACCCTCTTCTGACAACACAAGAGAAGACTCTACACATGGACATCACCATATGGTCAACACCAAAATCAGATTGATTATATGCTTTGAAGCCAATGATGGAAAGCTGTATACAGTCAGCAAAAACAAGACCAGGAGCTGACTGTGGCTCAGATCATGAACTCCTTATTGCCAAATTCAGACTTAAACTGAAGAAAGCAGGGAAAACTACTAGACCATTCAGGTATGACCTAAATCAAATCCCTTATGATTATATAGTGGAAGTGACAAATAGAATCAAGGGATTAGATCTGATAGACACAGTGCCTAAAGGACTATGGATAGAGGTTGGTGACACTATACAGAAGGCATTGATCAAGAACATCCCAAGAAAAAGAAATGCAAAAAAGGCAAAATGATTTTCTGAGGAGGCCTTACAAATAGCTGAGAAAAGAAGAGAAGTAAAAGGCAAAGGAGAAAAGGAAAGATTTGAATGCAGAGTTCCAAAGAATAGCAAGGAGAGATAAGAAAGCCTCCCTCAGTGAACAATGCAAAGAAATAGAGGAAATCAATAGAATGGGAAAGACTAGAGATCTCTTCAAGAACATCAGAGCTACCAAGGGAACATTTCATTCAAAGATGGGCTCAATAAAGGACAGAAATGGTATGGACCTAACAGAAGCATAAAAAATGGTATGGACCTAACAGAAGCAAAAGATATTAAGAAGAGGTGGCAAGAATACACAGAAGAACTACACAAAAAAGATCTTGATGACCCAGATAACCACGATGGTGTGATCACTCACCTAGAGCCAGGCATCCTGGAATCTGAAGTCAAGTGGGTCTTAGGAAGCATCACTATGAACAAAGCTAGGGGAGGTGATGGAATTCCAGTTGAGCTATTTCAAGTCCTAAAAGATGATGCTGTGAAATGCTGCACTCAATATGCCAGCAAATTTGGAAAACTCAGCAGTGGCCACAGGACTGGAAAAGGTCAGTTTTCATTCCAGTCCCAAAGAAGGACAATACCAAAGATGTTCAAACTACTGCACAGTTGCACCCATCTCACACTAAAAAAGTAATGTTCAAAATTCTCTAAGCCAGGCTTCAGCAATACGTGAACCATGAACTTCCAGATTGTCAAGCTGGATTTAGAAAAGGCAGAGGAACCAGAGATCAAATAGGCAACATCTGCTGGATCATCAAAATAGCAAGAGAGTTCCAGGAAAACATCTACTTCTGCCTTACTGAGTATGCCAAAGCCTTTGACTGTGTCGATCACAACAAACTGGAAAATTCTGAAAGAGATGGGAATACCAGACCACCTACCTGTATCTTGAGAAATCTGTATGCAGGTCAAGAAGCAACAGTTAGAACTGGACATGGAACAATGGATTGGTTCCAAATCGGCAAAGGAATACTTCAAGGCTGCATATTGTCACCCTGCTTATTTAACTTGTATGCAGAGTACATCACACGAAATGCTGGGCTGGATGCAGCAAAAGCTGGAATCAAGATTGCCAGGAGAAATATCAATAATCTCAGATAAGCAGATGACACCATTCTTATGGCAGAAAGTGAAGAAGAGCTAAAGAGCCTCTTGATGAAAGTGAAAGAAGTGAGTGAAAAATTTGGTTTATAACTCAACACTCAGAAAACTAAGATCATGGCATCCAATCTGGTCACTTCATGGCAAATAGATGGGGAAACATTGGAAACAGTGAAAGATTGCAGATGGTGACTGCAGCTATGAAATTAAAAGATGCTTACTCCTTGGAAGAAAAGCTATGACCAACCTAGACAGCATTTTAAAAAGCAGAGACATTACTTTGCCAACAAAGGCCCATCTAGTCAAAGCTGTGGTTTATCTAGTAGTCATGTATGGATGTGAGAGTTGGACTATAAAGAAATCTAACTGCCGAAGAATTGATGCTTTTGAACTGTGGTGTTGGAGAAGACTCTTGAAAGTCACTTGGACAGCAAGGAGATCAAACCAGTCAATCCTAAGGAAATCAGTCCTGAATATTCATCGGAAGGACTGATGCTGAAGCTGAAACGCCAATCCTTTGGCCACCTGAATGGAAGAACTGACTCATTTGAAAAGACCCTGTTGTTGGGAAAGATTGAAGGCAGGAGAAGGGGATGACAGAGGATGTGATGGTTGGATGTCATCACCGACTTGATCGACATGAGTTTGAGCAAGCTCTGGGAGTTGGTGATGGACAGGGAAGCCTGGCATTCTGAAGTCCACGGGGTCACAAAAAGTCAGACACGACTGAGCGACTGAACTGAACTGAACTGATCTTAAAGACACTAGAAAAAGACAGGGAATAGAAATTATTAGATACTGTACTGTTGGGGTGTGCAAGAGACTTAGAAGAGTCAGCTGCATGATAATATGAAACTTACACTCCATCAACAATAGAGTCAGGGGGCTGAGTGACGGGGCACACACCTACTTCCCACTGCTGTTTCCTTGCACTGCTGTCAATATTGATGCAATTTTCCAATTCTTTCTTAATCTTTACTTGTTAATAGAAAAAAATATTCATTGCTCTTAAAGTATTTTGGAATTATAAACGTATTGTCCATTTCTGCCTCCATTCCATTCTATGTTTAGAGAGAGAATATAAAGCCCTGAGGAAGAATCACAGAAATCTGTTTTCTTTTAAAATTCAACACTGTTGACAGGGGTTAGATTTAAAATGGTTATCAAAGAGACCTCAACAGTGTGGAAAGTGGATTAAGTAATGAATTACATGCTAGTCTGGGTTACATGATGTTAACAATATGAATATTTAGTTCTATTGATAACAAGGTATATGTGAACTTAGAAAAAAATCTTTGGGTGTGTTGGACATTTTTATAAAAAAAGAAACTTTTGGTTATTTTGTAAAATGGACAAGGTTCACTTCATATATGAGGAGGTGGAATCTTGTGGAATTGAAGAAAGCTCATCTCACACCCAAACTAACTAATGTTTGAAACATAGAGAGGCTCACCCTCTCCTCAGATGCCTTCTCAGTGTAAGGACGGGGTATAAATGCAGAGTTGGTGGTGTGAGATGATGGATGAGGGTCTCCTCTGGTTGCCAGAGGATCTGTGACCAGCACAAAAACTGCTTGGTCTGGGTTAATTAATTGCAGGAACAGTTTATTCAGATGCAGGGCAAGCACCTTGGCTAAAATCTCAGCATCTGTGTTGATTAAAGATCTGAGGCTGAAGGAAGCACATAGTTGGGGGTCTTAGATGGGTTTGTGAGCCATATGGGCTTCTTTTAATGAGGGAGGGTTCTGTGATCCAAGTCTCAAAGCTATGCTGTTCTAGTCAGCACTAACGGAGCATCTCTTGTCCAGCACCAAAGTACTTCCCAGTCCTATTAGGGCAATCATTTTTCCTGGTTATTTGTTTCAATAATCTTTTCAGAATCTCAATACTATTTTTCATTTCTTACAGACCTAGTGATAAGAGAACAAGGTGCAAAATCTTGCTGGCCTCGTTTAAGTTCAGGGTAGATCCTGAATAAAAATCTGTTTTGAATATTATTGCTGATGAAATGTCCACTAGTCTATTATGGCACTGTAAAGATGTGAGTTGTAGAATATATATTCTCTGAGATTTTACCTTTAGGATATTATGTCTATAATCAGTTTTTCTTGGCTTTGACTTTCTGTTCATTATAGCTATAGAAATGGACACAGAAGTTCAACTGAAAAGGAAATTATAATAAAAATTTAAAAATACAGCTGCATCAATAAAACTAAACTTCTTTAGGTTGCACAATCTCCTGAAACATTCATAATTTGAAAATACTGTGGACCTTATCCAAGGATTTTTTAAAATATAAATTTATTTATTTTAATTGGAGATTAATTACTTTGCAATATTGTATTGGTTTTGCCATACATCAACATGAATCCGCCACAGGTATACACATGTTCCCCATCCTGAACCCCTCACCCTCCTCCCTCCCCATACCACCCCTCTGGGTCGTCCCAGCGCACCAGCCCCAAGCAACCAGTATCATGCATCAAACTTGGACTGGCGATTCGTTTCATATATGATATTATACATGTTTCAATGCCATTCTCCCAAATCATCCCACCCTCTCCCTCTCCCACAGAGTCCAAAAGACTGTTCTATACATCTGTGTCTCTTTTGCTGTCTCGCATACAGGGTTATCGTTACCATCTTTCTAAATTCCATATATATGCGTTAGTATACTGTATTGGTGTTTTTCTTTCTGGCTTACTTCACTCTGTATAATAGGCTCCAGTTTCATCCATCTCATTAGAACTGATTCAAATGTAAAAGGATTTTTAAGAATTATAAAGCTATGCCACACAAGGATCTAAGTCAGATGTAAACTTATATGCTTACTTAGGGAAACAAAACCTTGAGTTAAGAGCAATGTTTTTTTCCTCAAGTTCTTTGTTCTCTTTACTCCATTTGATTTCTATACAGATCTAAGTCAACTACTGGCATTAGAGTCTATTCATCCAGGTCATCACACTTAAACATCTCTTTATCTTGTGAGTTGATTTGTAAACTTTTCTATTATGAAATGTGTCACAAATAAATGAGGGCATGTAATGTATAAGTAGATTTCTAAAATAATGATAAAGTAAGCATCCATTTTTCTCTCACCTTAAGAATTAGTACATCTTTAATTTGTCGTGATTCTCCTCCAAATTGTGATCTCCAACCTTTCTCAGAGGTAATCATCATTGGCATTTATATGATTTGATATTTCCCATTCCTTTAAGTTTTCCATTTACATAGCTATTTGTCCTATAAATAAGTTGGAATCATATGTTTTGTTCTGTAACTTGTCTTTATTGCTTCCAATATGCTGCAGAGATCATCCATGTGGATGTGTATACTTGTGGTTCATTCATTTTTACTGCTGAAGTGTAATCTATTGAATGAATATACTATAATTTATCAATCAGTTCTACTGATGAAAGACTGTGGATGGTTTCAATTTTTGCTATTGGGAAAAGAGCAAATATAAAGATGTCTTCTTGTACAAATGGGCAAGAATTTTTCTAGATACAGAACTAAGAGTAGAATTACTGGGTTATGAAGTATGTATATACCAGAATCAAAATTTCTAAGTATGGTCTAATGGTTTTCTAAAATGATTTTTACCAATATTTACATTAACCAGTTTACCAATATTTACATTAACAGTTAACTACATTAACTGTTACATGAGTTTACAAGGCTTCAAGTCTCTGCCAACTTGATATGGTCATAATATATATGTAAATATGTATATTTGCATAATATATACAAATGTATGTAATCAAGTTGTGATATCCTGTATCATAATTTTAATTAATATTCACTACTTATGAGATATAGCACACTTTTATATGTTTATTTGCTATTTTTCATCTTCTATGAAATGTCTGTGCTATTATTTCTATTGGACTATTGATAACTTAGAAATATTCTCATTCATTCTTTATACAGTCTGTATACTAATTCATTATAGGTCAGGCAAATATCTTCTCCCAGTTTGTGGTTCTCTTCTCACTGCCTTAGTTGTGCTTATTGATGAATAGAGTGCTGAATATTTTTGAATTTTAATTTTGAAATAATTGTAGGTTCACATGCAGTTGTAAGAGATAATACAGAGTGATCCCATATACCCTTCTCAAAGTTTCCCCAGTGATAACATCTTGTACAGCTGTAGTACAATATCACAATCAGGAAACACATTGATACAATCTATTGATCTTATTCAAATGTCAGCAGTTCTGCATAAACTTGTGTGTGTGTATTTAGTTCTGTTCAAATTTTATCACTTGCTTTATCTTGATATAGCAATCACTACCTTCAAGATACAGAACTGTTCCTTCATCTTAGGGTTCTCTCATATTATTATTCCTTTAGGCTCACATTCACCCCCGTTCCCCCACCATCCCTAAACACTGGTAACCTCTCATTTCTAGAATGTTATATAAATGGAATCATAAAATATATTACTTATTATTTGAACCTCCCTCCCACACCCCTATGTTGTCCCCAGAGCCCTGTATTGAGCTCCCTATGTTATACATCAACTTCCAACTAGATATCTGTTTTACCTATGGTAATGTATATTTCAATGACACTCTAAGTATATTACTTTTTGAGGTTGGTTTTTCTCACACAGCAGAAATCCTTTTAGATTCATCCAAGTGTTTGATCCCTGGGTTGGTTGGGAAGACCCCCTGGAGAAGGGAAAGGCTAGCCACTCCAGTATTCTGGCCTGGAGAATTCCATGGACTGTATAGTCCATGGGGTCGCAAAGAGTCGGACATGACTGACTTTCACATTTTTTTTTTTTAAGTTGCATGTATCAATAGCTTGTTACTTCTTGTTGCTGAGTACTGTTCCATGTTATAGATGTATCACAGTTTATGTAACCATTCACTCATTGAAGGACATCTGGGTGCTTCCAGTTTTTGGCTATTATAAGTAAATTAAAAAAAAAAGAATTAATAAAAGACTTTTTTAAAAAAAGTTTTTAGGTTGACAGAAAAGGAGCAGAAAGTACAGTGAATTCCCATATATACCACTCCTCCCCCACTTTCCCATCTTATTAACATTTTACACTAGTTTTGTACATTTATTACAATTGGTGAGCTAATATTGATACAATACTATTTACTAAAGTCCATATTTAAACATTATGTTTCACTCTTGGTGTTGTATATTCTATGAGTTTGGAAAAATTTACCATTAGAGTTTCATACAGAATAGTTACCTGGCCGTAAAAATCCTCAGTGGCCTGCTTATTCATCCCTTCCTATTCCAACCCCTGGCAACCACTACTCTTTTTACTGTCCTCATAGTTTTGCCTCTTCCAAAAGATCATATAGATGGAATCATAAGAGCACATAGCCTTTCCAGATTGGCTTTTTTTGTTTTAAGTTAATACACATTTAAGTTTCTCCATGTCTGTTTGTGACTTGATAGCTCGTTTGTTTTTAGCACTGAATCATATCACATAGTCTAGATGTATCACAGCTAATTTGCCCATTTATGTACTAAAGGACATCTTGGTTGCTTCCAGATTTGGGCAATTATGAATAATAATGGTGTAAACATCCATGTGTAGGTTGTTATGTGAATATAACTTGTTGGCTCATTTGAGTTAGTAACAAGTTGCTATTTTCTCCCACAGGGAAAAGTGAGAGTGTATGAGTGACAGCCAGACTTCCCTAGCTATGCAGGACACTGTCCAGGAGGTCTAGTTCTTTCTTGCTTCATCCATATGGATGAGGAAATCTACAGGATTGAGGGATTGGGAAAAGCTGGGAGCAAAGTAGCCAGGGCTCAGAACTCATCAAAGGGACACTACTAATGGCTTTTCATTTCTTCCTACTAACCACATCACAGACTCTATTAGGAAGCTCACCCACTAGCCACTGGATATACCTCACCTGTGGGCCTCTGCAACTGGCCCACAGGTACCCACACCACTATGAGCTTCTCATCCATACTCGCATCTCTCCTTCCTCCCCCCATTCTAGCAGACTGTATAGATGGCAAGAGTGAGCCTTTGCAGGTAGCTAATAAGGAGGTGTAGAAAGTCAACCTAACGATGGGATCAAGAACAAGCTCACAAACTTGAGCATTTTAGGGTATTGTCCTAGAGAAAACAAACAGGAACCTCAAAGTACTTAGGCTGGCTTTGTGGGATTGAGAAAAAGCATATAATTTTAAGAACTCCTCATGAAGAGGGAACTAGAAGTGTGAACCAGACACATCCATAGAAAATCCTCAGAATTCTTAACCAGGTGAAGATAAATTGAAAGTTGCTCAGTCATGTCTGACTCTTTGCAATCCCATTAACTGTACCATGGAATTCTCCAGGCCAGAATACTGGAGCCTTTCCCTTCTCCAGGGAATCTTCCCAGCCCAGGAATCAAACCTAAGTCCCATATTGCAGGTGGATTCTTTACCAGCTGAGCCACAAGGGAAGCCCTTGTGAAGGTGAAGATATATGTCTCCCAAATCCAGTCTGCAAGACTGGATGAAGTGCTTACTGCTTCAAATGCAAAGACATCAATGCAAAACCTCAAGGAACACATAAAATCAAGGAAACATGACTTCACAAAAGGAACATGATAGCTTTCCAGTTTCAGACCACAGAGAAATGGATATCTACATATTTCCTGACAAACAACTGAAAATAATTGTTTTAAGGATGCTCAGTGAACTACAAGAGAACATAAATAGATGACTCAATGAAATCAGGAAAATAATACATTAATAAAATGAGAGGTTCAACAGAGAGCTATAAATCATAAAAGCAAATTCTAAAAATAAAGAATACAAATAATGAAGTGAGAAATGAAACAGATCTTCAACAGCAGATGTGGTCAGCAATGGAAAAAGTCTGTGAGCTTAAAGACAAGTCATTTGCAGTTATCCACTCAGGATACTCAGATACCACAGAAATACATAGTATTAATATTAGAGACTACTATGAACATTCATATGAGAACAAGTTGAATAAGTTAGAAGATATGGGTAAATTCCTAGAAATACACTCTACCAAGACTGAATCATGAAGAAATAGAAAATCTAAATAGATCTATAACTGGTAAAGAGATTGAATCAGTAACTGAAAACTTCCCAAGAAAGAAAAGCCTAGATGTACACGGTTTGGCTGGTGAATTCTACCAAACATTTAAAAAAGAATAAATAATAATCTTCTTCAAACTATTCCATAAAACTGAAGAGGAGGGAACACTTCCAAATGCATTTTACAGAGCTAGCATTACCCTGAAACCCAAATCAGATAAAGACAGTACAAGAAAAGAAAGCCACAGACCAACATCTCTGATGAATATAGGTGTAAAAATTGTCAAGAAAATATTAACAAACTGAATTCAACAATACTTTAAAAGGATTATACTCTCTGAAGTGGGATTTATCTCAATCATGCAAGGATAATTCAACAAATACATTAATAATGTGATGAACCACATTAACAGAATGAAAAATAAAAATCATATAATCTCAGGAGATGCAGAAGAAGCACTGAACAACAACATTCAATTTCCTTTCATGATAAAAACTTGACAAACTTAAGCACAGAGTGAATGTATTTCAGCATAATAAATACCATACATGAGAAATCCACCACTAACATCATGCTTAATGATGAAAAGTTGAAAAAATTTCCTCTAAGATTAAATGTCTATTCAACAGCCCAATTTTTTAGCCAGTTAGTTGTTCTATGTCCAGTTCTAACTGTTGTTTCTTGACCTGCATATAAGTTTCTAGGTTGAAGCATCCCAAACAGAAAATGATATTCTGCTTAACTGGAAAAGAGGAAAAGCGCTTAACTGGATAATAGAACAGAACATTATAAAAGTTTTTTCCAACACCATTCACTTAATTTTCATCTTAGTCCCCTTTTCTACTCTTATCCTGCATTGAGCTATATCTGAAAAGGGACTGAATTCCCCCCCCAAATTTGGCAGTTAATCTAATTTATGTCTATTGATGCTTGAAACTATTTATCTATTGCCCACTGTTCTATTTGTACATTTTAATTTAACATGATGTCTAAATATTTTCCTAGTTTTGAAAAATGTCATACTTTTCCTTGGAAAAGTAACACATAACAAAAAATTACTTTCTAAGATAAACTCACTTACCTGAAACATAAATATAGTTCTTAAAAGTAATGAAAAATATTTGGGTAATTACATATATTTACACATTATCAAAACCTGCGCCAAACAAAGTTATAAATATGAACTAAGTTCATGGATTTAGAGGGAAGAAAATTCAGCATAAGGTGCCATGAAATAAATTCAAAATACTCATTTCCCAGACTCACAGATTATTACCCAAATCAGCATGTATAAACAAATTCTTGTTTCCATTTCAAACTATGCTATTTTAAATATTTCTTCATTCATAGAAGGAAAATTCACAAGATATAGCATGTAAATCTGAACAGAGTATGCTGCTCTAAAAATGTAGAATGATTATTTAAAGGTTAGTGTGATGCTTACAACTTCATGACATGGAAGAACAGATAAACAAAAAGATAAGTGGTTGACAGAGGACCACTTACTGGTATGGCCTCAGCCTATTAATACTATTTTCATTTAATAAAACTCAGACAGAAGTAGAAATTTTTAATTTAGGGCATAGGAACAAATCAAATGGCACAAAACAAGTGTCATATAAAACAATTATTGAATGTCATAAGCAAATAAACAGGTTTATGGGTCTCAAAATTGTCTCTGACTTAAAGTAAACTCAGGAGCATATACAAAAGGAAAGTCACAGAAAAACTGATCAGTGCATAGGATTATAAAAGAAAGGCTAAGTTTTCAATAATTGTCATATTGTAACTTCACTCATGTTACAAACGTTTAATTAATATTTTCCCTAGTATAACAATCAGTCTATGACTGCCTCTTAAACACTATTATTCTGTTTAGACTAGCTGGTAATTACAGGAGACAAAATTTCACCTAACATGTAAAAGTTGTCCAGATGAAATGAAATAAAGATACTATTTAAACCTTGCTTCTGGAGAGTACCAAAGCCAAGAATGTCTGGTCTGGACAAACTTTGAAATATTGCATAGTTTTCTGTAATTTTGCACATGTACAGCAGAGGGCACTAATATAATTATAGTGGTTGGGCCTGCTGGGAGTAATTATCTGTGATTTTGGGATTCACTGGAAGTAGTAAACTAGAAAGTCTTTCTCATCTTCATCAGTGAATAGTTTCCTACTATCTAAATAGGGAAATTCTTTGCATGAAATTTACTTAATTTTTATAGCTAAAGGGCCATAATAATAGAAAGTTAACATTGATTATTCCCTAAGAAATCAACAACACAATGAGTGATCTTTGAATATCATAAACCAGCTTCCTCAAAAGACCAATAACACTCCATCAACCTCTCTCCCACATCCTCTTGCTCTCACATAGCTACACTCACCTAACTGCATCTTTTCCCAAAACACCGTCCCAGAAATCTAAAAGTGGAAAAACTTTTGGCTATGTTAGCACCTTTTTATGATACAGTTGAAGCATTGTCTGATCGTAATGATCTGTATAAGGTGATGGAAACTTTGAGACAAGTGGAAAGACTAACAATTAGCTGTTGTTAGGAGAAGGAAATGGCAATCCACTCCAGTATTCTTGCCTGGAGAATCCCGTGGACAGAGGAGCCTGGTGGGCTGCCGTCTATGCGGTCGCACAGAGTCGAACACGACTGAAGTGACTTAGCAGCAGCAGCAGAGAGAGTTAGCCGAAATCACCCTCAAATATGTTGTTTTATTACAAAGAGGAAGAACAGATGGTCAAACAGTTTTGTGGTCTTCATTTTCTAGGTAAAGTTAGTAGAATAATTGCTATCTCTAGCAAAGCATGAAGTATGTATAGTAGAGAAAACAATCACTTGTTTTATGAATTTAACTGTGATAGATGTATGGGCTTTGCTTTCCAGGAGATCACCACATCCCTGTTTCATCCCTTCAAATACCCTGGTGCAAGCCAGCATCATCTCCTGCTTGAACTGGTTTTCCTGCTTTTAGTGCCATTTTCCTAACCCCACAATCCATTCTCCCCACAATGGAGTGGTCTTTTATTAATGTAGAGAAATCATCTCTCTCCTCTGCTTAAAATCCTTCTGGAGTTTCCTGTTAGTCTTACAGCAAAATCCAGATTCCTTCCTTCATCTTACACCACATTTTCTTTCACTCTAACTCCTATCATAGTTGCCTCCTTTCTGTTTTAAGAGCATATCAAGCAACTTCGTTCCTCAGGGCTTTTGTATTTGCTACCCACACGCCAAGATTTTTAGATGGTTTCTCATCTTTCAGATTTCAGCTTAAATTGTATCTCTCCAGAGAGGGCTTTTCTCATCAACCTAACAAAAGTAGTCTATGCAGATACTCTCTATCTCATTATACTTTTCTGTCTAGCAGGTATCACACACTCCCTCTCTTTTTAAGTTGTTTATATTGCCTTTCACCATTTTTAGTTCCCTGAAGATAGGGACTGGTTTACCCTTTCATATCTGCATCTCCAGTGCTAAGCTTCTAGCACATAATAGGTACTCTGTACATAATTTGATTCACTAATTGTATAATCATGAGATATCTTTTGCATTCCAGAAGCAATGCCTGGCATGTTTTTGTTTTTAATTTTTAAAAGCTTAACTCATGTATTTTAACAAGATTGATTCTCAGTTGACTGCATGTCAGACCCACTTGGATGCTAAGTCCCTTCAGTCGTGTCCGACTCTGTGCGACTCCATGGGCTGTAGCCTGCCAGGCTCCTCTGTTCATGGAATTTTCCAGGCAAGAATACTGGAGTGGGCTGCCATTTCCTTCTCCCCAGACTGAGTTGGGGAACTTAAAAAAAAAAAAAAAAAGCAACACCTCAGTTCCACACCACACCTGTTAAATCAGAATCTCTGGAGATGAGACCAAGGTATTATTTGAAGAGATCCTTTGATTCTGATCTGCAACCAGCATGGGAAAAACACAGAGTAACTATCATTCCCTTTTCTTTAAACTCTTTCTCAGCTCCTTTGTTATTCCATTAACATCCTTTAGTGTGATTCCTTTTCAAATGATTTCTGTAAGAAATATTTCTGGGAAATCAGAGACAGAAAATGCTTGTAGTCTTTACCAACCCACTTCAAATTGGAGTTCGCTTGTGGATCACAAAGCTTGATCTCTAGTCACGTGGATACTTTTATCCCCTTGGAATGGGCTCCTTTGGGGCTCCATGAAAACAGACATTTCCTGGGAAATAGTTTATGTGGATGTACCAACCTATGAAACACTGCAGTATTTAGATTTCGCTTATAAGCTTTTGCTTTTTACTCATACTTTGATTTCCCATTGTCTGATAGCCGAGTTGCCAGTCCAGGTTAGATGCACGATACCGGATGATTGGGGCTAGTGCACTGGGACGACTCAGAGGGATGGTATGGGGAGGGAGGAGGGAGGAAGGTTCAGGATGGGGGACACATGTATACCTGTGGCGGATTCATTTTGATATTTGGCAAAACTAATACAACTATGTAAAGTTTAAAAAAAAAAACAAAAAAAAAACAAAAAAAACCAAAAAAAAACAAATATGTGCATGGTATGCTTCCCACTCGTTGAAGTAACTCATTTATTTAAACGTTCCTCTTGGATATACTTTCTCTGATCACACTGCCTAAAACAGGGCTTAACCACTGCCTTCACTCACTCTTCCCTTCCTTTGCTTTATTTCTGTTTACATAACAGCACTAATTAACAAGTATATTTCCTTGTTTATGATATGTTTTCCCCTACTAGAATATAAGCTCCGTAGAAGTCAGGATTGTGACTGTTCACTGCTATATCCTGAACAGTGTTCAGTATTTGTTGACAAAAAATGAAGGAATAAATGACCAGTGTCTGGCAAGGGGTTCCCAAATTGATTTCATTTTCTTTCTTCCTATTATCCCATAGAATTTTGCTATAACAAGAAGCATCATACAGGAAAAAAAAAATGTTAGTGGCAAAAGGAATTATTTTCATTAATTTAACAGTTTTATTTTTTCCCAAGTAGTCATTATCATACATGAGTTATATTTATATTAGATTTTAACTTTGATAAAAGTTACCCATAAAAATCAGGCTTACCCAGTGTTTCAGTGGTAAAGAATCCATCTGCAATAACGAGATGTGGTTTGATCCCTGGGTCTGGAAGGTCCCCTGGAGGAGGAAATGAAACCCACTCCAATATTCTTGCCTGAGAAATCCCATGGACAGAGGAGACTGGTGGGCTGCAGTCCAAGAGGTTGCAAAGAGTTGGACATGACTGAACAACTGAGCACACATGCATCCGTAAAAATGTTTCCTGTTCAAAGCAATGTCCCACTAATGTGAGATATCATTAACAACCATCAGGAATGTCTGATAATTACTGAAGGCAAGACTTTTCTTTGGCCTATGGGGAGCTAGTTGAGAGACATTTCTTGAGTGCTTCTTTTGTAAGGTCATTGTAATAGGCTTCATGAGAGGTACAAAAAAAGAGGTTTTTCTGCCTTCTAGGACCTTACAATCTGTTTAGAGTTATAAACCAAGTGTATTAAATGTGAGAATAATAAAATTATGAGATACAAAATATAAAATAGATACAGAATGAAAATTGAATAATATTAGCTTGGGAGATTCTTTCTCTCTGTATATACATGTGTATATACACACACACATATCTCAAATTAGATAAAGTGGCCTAGAACTTCTGGAAACTGAGTTTTTTTTTTTTTTTTAAGATTTGTTTATTTATTTATTTTAGCTGTGTTGGGTCTTTGTTGCTGTGTAAGGGCTCCCTCCAGTTGCAGCAAGTGGGGGCTACTCTTTGTTGCCATGTGTGGGCTTCTCATTGCAGTGGCTTCTGCTGTCGTGGAGCATGGGCTCTAGGGTGTGGAGCTTCATTAGTTGTAGCAAATGGGCTCAGTAGCTGCAGCTCTCAGGCTCTGGAGCACAGGCTCAGGAGATGTGGCACACGGGCTTAGCTGCTCCTCAGCATGTCCATTCTTCCCTGCCGCTGCTGCTGCTAAGTCGCTTCAGTCGTGTCCGACTCTGTGTGACCCCACAGACCACAGCCCACTAGGCTCCTCTGTCCCTGGGATTCTCCAGGCAAGAATACTAGAGTGGGTTGCCATTTCCTTCTCCAATGCATGAAAGTGAAAAGTGAAAGTGACCAGGGATTAAATCCATGTCCTCTGTTGGCAAGCAGATTCTTAAGAACTGGATCACTAGGGGAAGCCCTGGAAAGCAAGTTTTAATGCAGTATGTGAAGGCAATAAAGAAAGTAGATGCATTCCCTTTGGTGCTTTTCTGTTCACAAACTCTATATTCTTTATCTAACCCTTTTTTAGATTCCGTTCCCTTTCATAACATGTGACTTCCCCTTTTCTCCTATGGACTTGTAGGTTAAAGTCCAAACAGCTGCCATGTGAACCATGTAAAAGTTGTTACTTTTATTTTACTTGCTATTAACAGGATGCTATTTATACCCAGTTGTTGCTTTTTAAACTACCTTGGCCTCTTGAGCTGGGTACTTTCTGTTTGCCCCTTCAGATTGTCTTTTTTTTTTTTTCCACTCTATTCTGTATCCTGGTGGGCTGCCCTGTAAGAACTGGTTGGATTCAGCCAGTGCAGAGCATGGGAGGAGATGGGCCTGAGGGAAGAGAGTGAGGCTTGAGTATTTGTTCCCCTGGCTTCCAATTTTTTGGTTTGAGTCTTTAGCCAGGCAGCTCTCTGGACACAGCCCTTTGTCTCCTGGTACCAAGAACTGCTCATTCCCCTCACTCTTTTGAGTTTAGGGTGATAACATCTCCCATGCTTTGATTAGCCTTGAGGCACTGCACTATCCTTTGTGCTTTCTCTGGACCTTCCACTTAACCTTTGTAATCAGTTTGTGTTTTTAACTGTTCCCAAAGTACTCTATGTGAGTTTCCATCAACTTCCTACTGGGACTCTGATCCCCTTGCCAAGCAGGAAGGGAATCAGAACCTGGAAATTCCAACCCTCTAATCACAAGATTGGTTGGCTCCCCAGGCAGTCAGCCCCCATTCTTAGGTGCTTTCCAAAAGTCAACTTCTTAACCTAAAAAGACACCTTTAAGCTCTCATCATCGAGGAAATTGCAAGGGCTTTAGGTGCTTGGTGCCAGAAATGGGGATGGAGACAAAGACCAAGTAAGTATTTATCATAAATCACAGTCTCACAAAAGGCAAAATGCCACTCTATGTGTGTGAGGGTATGTATGTATGGCTCTATGCTATGATACTATATGAACACTGTTATAGGCAATAGATAAGCATCATCAAAACAGAGATATTAAACCAGATCACTGGCAATGGAAGGAGACCTTCATGTTTGAGGTGAAGCCAGAGAAACAAAATAGGTGGGAGAATTGGAGTACTTTTGCAATATTGCCTTGAGAGTAAAGAAAATATACAGAAAATACCAAGGATCATGGATCTATCATGCTGTGTGTTAGGGAGGAGAAACTGAAACACAGGTGAGAAAGCTGAAAAAAAAAAGTGTTGTCTCATTCCAGTCATGTGTTAAAGATCCTAAACTATGTAACTTTGTGTATGAAATCAGCTGAGATCCTCAGGGAATTTGGGGTTGTATTCTAAAATTAGTGAGGTAAGTAAGCTGATAAAAGTTACTCAAAACAATATGACGTGGCTTTTTTTTTTTTTTTTTCTTTAGGACAACACCCACACAGAGTTTGGACTTAATTGAGATAATTTTAGAAAAGCCTATTATTAGGGAAAAAGACAGTTATTTAAAGTTTTGGACTGTTATATAATCATTTAAGATGAAAATGGAAAATTAAATTCTGTTTTTCTAATACTGCAAGCTCATCCTTTTGGAATTGTGTGAAAGTTAAATGGGACAACTGGAACTGATGATGCCATCCTTGGATACCTATGATCTTGACTTAGAACAGTCTCAGGACTGATCAATAGGTGCCAGGTATCACTCAGATAAAACTGTAGTATAGTTTTCCCTCAGTATCCTAGGGGTATTGGTTCCAGGATCCCCCTGATACCACAATCTGCTGATTACTCAAGTCCCTTGTATTCAATGAAGTTGTACTTGCATGTAATCTATATACATACTCCTATATACTTTTAATCATCTTAGAGTACTGGTATGGAGAAGGCAATGGCACCCCACTCCAGTACTCTTGCCTGGAAAATCCCACGGATGGAGGAGCCTAGTAGGCTGCAGTCCATGGGGTTGCTAAGAGTCGGACACGACTGAGTGACTTCGCTTTCATTTTTCACTTCCATGCATTGGAGAAGGAAATGGCAACCCACTCCAGTGTTCTTGCCTGGAGAATCCCAGGGATGGGGGAGCCTGGTGGCTGCCGTCTATGGGGTCACACAGAGTTGGACACGACTGAAGTGACTTAGCATAGCATAGCATAGCAGAGTACTGGTAATGCCCAATACAATGTAGATGCTGTATAAATAGTTGCTGGTGTGTGGCAAATTCAAGTTTTGATCTTTGGAACTTTCTTGAATTTTTAAAAAAAACAAAAAATTTATTTTGGGCTGTACTTGATCTTTGATGGTGCACTTGGGTTGTCTCTAGTTGTGGGAGTAGGGGCTTCTCATTGTGGTGGCTTCTTTGGTTGCAGTGCACAGGCTCTAGCCGAGCAGGCCTCAGTAATTGCTGCTTGAGGGCTCAGTGGTAGTTGCCTCACAGGCTCTAGAGTGTGGGCTCAGTAGTTGCGGCGTGCAGACTTAGTTGCTGTGGAATCTTCCTGGACCAGGGATTGAACCAGTGTCCTGTGCATTGCAAGGTGGATTCTTAGCCACTGGACCACCAGGGAAGTACTTGAATTTCTTTTTTTCCTGAACATTTTTGATCCAATGTTGGTTGAATTTGCAATGGAACCTGTGGGTACAAGGGCCAGCATTATATATAAGAACAATACAATTGCCTTGGTTTACTCTAACTCCTGGATTGGAATTGGTCTTATCATGTCATGGTCCTGACATGATATGCCTGCTATTGATTCAAATGTCACATTGGCACATCCCAGCTTGTGGGATTCTCTTTTAATGCTGAAGGGGTGACAGCAGGCTATTTTTGATTTAGATCCCTAGGATATGACAAGACCCTAAAAACTGTGATAAATTTCAAAACGATATGAAAGAAATCTATGATAGTTAATGTTTTACCAATATCTAATTGTGGCTTTAAATTTAAATCTGTTGACTAAATAAAGAGTATACCAAATTGGTAAAGAAGAAATAAACATGTCTTAAAATTTGGCACTCTTTCTGAAAAACAAGAATTGTAAAGGCTGAGAAATTGCTAATACATTTTCTCTTTTTAAATAGACATTAGATATAATTTTAAAAATTAAAGTGAGAAGTACAATTCAAATACCACATTAATTTGCACGTTTTCCTCGCTTCCCCAATATTTCACATATACAGTGGTGATATAGAGAGAATTATGTGTTTCTATAGTTTAATAGCCTTCATCCTCAGCAGATTTTAATATGTATTTCTAAAGAACAGACATCATCACTTTTAAATATTTGAACAGAAAATTGCATAGGAGAAACACTTGATTGTTTGGACATTTTTATTCATGTATTATTGCAGATCTTTAACTTATCTTTCTGAGTTAGAAGTGTTAATATCCAGTGTTTCACAAGTTTCTGTCATTTTAGCAAATAACTAATAGAAGAAAGAACTCCCTATGTATGCTCTGAAAATGTGCAAGTTTCAATTCTTGAAAATTGTCTGCTGGTTAAGTACTATTAATGACTCAATAACAAAAAGACAGATCAGATCAGATCAGATCAGTCGCTCAGTTGTGTCCGACTCTTTGTGACCCCATGAATCGCAGCACGCCAGGCCTCCCTGTCCATCACCAACTTCCAGAGTTCACTGAGACTCACGCCCATCGAGTCAGTGATGCCATCCAGCCATCTCATCCTCTGTCGTCCCCTTCTCCTCTTGCCCCCAATCCCTCCCAGCATCAGAGTCTTTTCCAATGAGGCAACTCTTGGCATGAGGTGGCCAAGTACTGGAGTTTCAGCTTTAGCATCATTCTTTCCAAAGAAATCCCAGGGCTGATCTCCTTCAGAATGGACTGGTTGGATCTCCTTGCAGTCCAAGGGACTCTCAAGAGTCTTCTCCAACACCACAGTTCAAAAGCATCAATTCTTCGGCGCTCAGCCTTCTTCACAGTCCAACTCTCACATCCATACATGACCACAGGAAAAACCATAGCCTTGACTAGATGAACCTTTGTTGGCAAAGTAATGTCTCTGCTTTTGAATATGCTATCTAGGTTGGTCATAACTTTCCTTCCAAGGAGTAAGCATCTTTTAATTTCATGGCTGCAGTCACCATCTGCAGTGATTTTGGAGCCCAGAAAAATAAAATCTGACACTGTTTCCACTGTTTCCCCATCTATTTCCCATGAAGTGATGGGACTGGAAAGACAACCTAATTAATAAATTGACAAAAGGTTTGAATTGACCTTTCTCCAAAGAAGATAAATATCTAACAAACACATGAAAACATGATCAATGTCATTAGTCATTAGGGAAATGCAGATCATTATAATCAGTATAATCATTAAAAAAAAGAAAAATGTTTTTGAAGATGCAGAGAATTTCAAATTCTCATACATTGTTGGTGGGATTGTAAATGCTATAGCCACTGTGGCAAACAGATTGTTCCTCAGTAAGGTAAATATAGAATTACCAAATGACCCAACAATTTCACTCTTAGGTATAGACACAAGGTAACTGAAAATAGGTATTCAAATAATAACCAGTATTTGAATTTTCATAGTAGCTCTTCACAGAGGAGCCTGGTTGGCTAGGCCATAGACTCCCAAGGAGTCGGACATGACTGAATAACTGAGCACAGACACAAGTGTTTCACTTTGCTGTACACCTGAAACTAACACAACACGGTAAATCAACTATACTATAGTAAAAAATTTAAAAATTGTCTAGTCATTGATTCAAATATTATCCTTCTTTTGAGTTGAATATGTATACTTATCCATTGTATATAATGGAAGAGACTTCACTGCTTTTCAAAATAATTTTTCTGTATTCAGATGAAATAATGCCCTTCTGCTGCTGCTGCTAATTCGCTTTAGTCGTGTCTGACTCTGTGAGACCCCACAGATGACAGCCTACCAGGCTCTTCTGTCCCTGGGAGTTTCCAGGCAAGAGTACTGGAGTGGGTTGCCATTGCCTTGTCTGAATGCCCTTCTGAGTGAGTACCAAATAGCCATGAAAATGTGCATTGACATTGATTTCATGCCAAACATGTAAATCATGTGATTGGAATTCCTATAGACTTAAACTCAGTGAAGTCATGTGTTATCATACTAATGCTGTATTTCAAGTGACAGGTATGGAGTGAAGGTAGGGATCCAAGGCACAGGTTTTAGAGTTAAGTGGAACCATATTCTAGCTTTTCTAATACCAAATGCGGGACTTCAGCAAGGTAGCGTAATTTCTCAAATTTCAATTTCCTTACTAGTAGAAAATGAGGATAATACCTATTTTACTCTCATGATGTAAAAACTGAATGAGTATATATAAATGAAAAGTAGTTATCACTGGAGTCAGCATATAGTAAATGTTCAGTATGGTAACTACTATTTTAAAAAGAACTTTTGTATTCCCCTCTTTTAAAAGAAAGATTTATTTATTTATTTTTGGCTGTGCTGGGTCTTCACTGCTACAAACGCTTTTCTCTAGTTGTTGAAAGCAGGGGCTACTCTCTAGTTGCCGTGCTCGGGCTTCTCATTGCAGTGGCTTCTCTTGTTGCAAAGATCAGACTATAGGCACCCTGGCTTCAGCAGTTCTGGCTCCTGGGCTTAGTTGCCCCAGAGCAGGATCTTATTGGACCAGGGATCCTCTGCATTGGTAGGCAGATTCAAAATCACTAGACCATCAGGGAAGTCCCAGTAACTGGTTTTAAGACAGGATTATATGTACTTTTTCTAATGCAATCCATTTATAAATTTTGTTAAGTACTCACCTTCAGTGGGAAGGAAGTCCAATCATCCTGCCTCAGCAGAATTCTGATTGGGAGGGTGTCTTTCGAGGTGCTGACTAGATTCTGGCACGGAGTGGTAATTCTGATTAAAAGAAGAAGTCATCAGTTAAAGCAGTCACCTCCCTATTTCCACAGTTCTCCCCACCCCACCGCAGCTCTCCATGTGCTCTGCAATCTTTACAGCAGAGGACAGCGATCTAGCCTTTGGTAGAACCCGATTGCTAGCACCACGTGCGTCTCCTTATCAAACTCATTACAAGTAGGACGTGTTTCAATGACAGAAAAAGAGGAGGTTATTTCTTATTCAAAGTTGATAAATAAAGAAAGCAGGAAGGAAGGGGAAAAAAAGGAAGAAAAAAAGAGAATGAACAATAAAGAAAGCTGGCCTTTTTTTTTTTTTTTTTAAACCATGCTCCAAATTACTAATTTCAAACTGGTCCGAGGATTCAAACTCCGGAGAATGCGGGTCACACTCACTTTGATACGCAGCCAACTGCATAAAGAAGTTGACATAAAAAAAGGAAATCATGACTCCTGCAAAACAGAAGACAAAGGTGCACAAGGGATCATAATTCCAATGGGAAACCTGCTCGATAGTCCCAGCTCAGCACAAGGCTTTCCACGTCTCCTAGACATCAGTCAGCTGGTTGTCAGCTGTACGTAAAGCAGTTTTGCTAAAGGGTGTGAAGAAAACATTTAAGTGTAAAACTTATTCCTTGATCCTCAAGGAGCTTACAACAGCGCGGGAGGGATTAGCCCTGTAACTGACACTCCAGGGCGGTCAATGAAACGTGACAAACGAGTTGGCAAGGGTCTTGAAGGCGGAGGAATTCACAGTTAGGGATCATTTGGGGCTAGGAGCTTGTCAAGAAAGGCTTTAAGAAGTGGGGTGTAAGCTAGGCGCAAAGTAGCGGCGGGTAGGGTTTTAGATTGATGGGAAGTCGTGGCGTGGTGGATTGAATACTGACCAGGGCACTCAAGGGTGCGGTGCAGGCCAGACCGGACTAACTCCTCCGGCCCAGGACGCGTGCGCTTCCAACGCTCGAGCCAGGCGCGCGGCCCGTGGGAAGCCAGCCAGGGCCCGCGAGCGCGAGACCCCGCGCGCCAAGGCGGGAAAAAGCTGGCGCATGCGCGGCTCGGGGCTTCGGGATCGCCAGGATGGGGAAGAGGAGGTGGAGTTTCCTAGAGGGAACTTGACCCGTTAGCAGCCGCGGCAATGGCGGCGCGGTCGCCGCCCTCACAGCTCCCTCCGCCCCAGGCGCGACACTTGGGACCCTGGTCCCCACGTGTTGGTCGGGGAGCGGTGGCACACGCAGTGCGCAGCGAGACCTCGGGTCTTGAGGGCGCAGCGCGGGAGGGCGTCGTGGACAAAAGCGATTTACCCTGGCTTGGCGAAGAAGGGTCAGAGGGCCAGCGAGGGCCAGCGGGGACAGCTCCGGCTCAGGCTCCCCTCCTCAGCGCGCCCATGGGGTCCATGCGGCTAGAGGGCATCTCGGTAGAGGAGGCGATGGTGACCCGGACGCAGCTGCTGGAGGAAGAGCTGAGCAGCGTAAAGGAGGAGCTGGCCCTGTGTCAGGTATCGAAGTGGCCGCCGGCCTTTCCCCTCCACAGCGGGGCTGGGGCCGCGTCCCTCTCCCTCTGCCTTCGTCTGTGTCGCTGCGCGGGTTTAGGACCCACCCACCTCTGCCCGGCGGCGCTGCGTCCTGGCTCCCACGCCCAGCCGGGCCCGCTGCTCGCTGCTGAGGGAGCCGGCCGCGCCCAGCTAGTCGACCTCTGGCTCCTGCCCTTCTCTGGACCTTGGCCGGGCAGGGACCGCCTCGGCTGTCCCCTGGTTTGGGTGGTTTGGTTGCCTTCACTTGGATCCCACCAAAACTAGCGGACGCACCCCACCGCCCTAAGCTCAAGTTCTCTGTTGTGACTGTAGTGGTACTTGGTGCAGTAGAGTGCAATCCCAGAGTTGAAATGTGGAACAGGAAAGTGGAAGCACTTATATTAAAACCCATCCATGAAGGAGCGTGTTTTTAATCATCAGATCCACACTTGCCCTTGTTCTTAAGTAAAACTGAAGTTTTTAAAACAGACCAATAATTTTTAGG
The DNA here is from genome assembly GCF_055505025.1 of Bos grunniens. Lineage (NCBI taxonomy): Eukaryota > Metazoa > Chordata > Mammalia > Artiodactyla > Bovidae > Bos > Bos grunniens. The sequence continues at coordinate 25,837,831 of NC_141172.1, read as the reverse complement.
GAGTCTCAGGCTGGGAATTTTCACACATAGTAGAGGATGCTAGATATTTATTAACCAACTATGTTAATCCCATATTTCTCTAGTGAGAAATGTTAATTTCATGTCATGTTGCCTGTGAAAAGCATATACTAAATCAATTACCTTAACATTACTTTCTGGTTATTTGTATAGTTTGTGAGTACCAAACGTGGCTTGAGTACTCATATTCTGGAAGTTTTGTATCCTTACCACCATCTCTTTTATGAGTTTACCAGAACCTTTGACAGGACTGGGTGACTAAATGTTGGGAATTTGCTCAACAGTAGATCTTTGAGTCACTCTGTCTTCAAGATAGAACCCATTAAGAAGTGCTAAACAGCAAGGTAACTATAAAATATCATAAGTTTAGATTAATAAAAATTCATAAATTTCATTCTCACAGTTTGTTCTACTTGATTCTGTTGTCCCTTTTGTAGGATTTTCCTGACTGGGTCAAGAATGTAAAACCAAAACAGTCTTGTTCAAACTGAAATGTTGTTTAATCACCAAGTTGTATCCAGCTCTTTTGTGACATCTTGGACTGTAGCCCACGGGCTCCTCTGTCCATGGAATTCTCCAGGCAAAAATACTAGAGTGGGTTGCCATTTCCTTCTCCGAGGGATCTTCCCAACCCAGGGATTGAACCCATGTCTCTTGTATCTCTTGCATTGCAGACAGATTCTTTACCATTGATCCACCTGGGAAGCGCTGAAGTTGAATATGTCTTTGTTTAAACAAATAGGGGAGTTATTATGTGACTTCTTCCTTTTCAATGTCTTATTTTCAATGTTCTGTGTCTATTCTTTAGTGGTTAAGGAGCATAGGGATAAATAAAAGACTTGTTTAGTTGCTAAATCACATCTAACTTTTTTGTGACTTCATGGACTGTTACCTCACCAGGCTCCTCTGTCCATGTGTTTTACCAGGCAAGAATACTGGAATGAATTGCCATTTCCTTCTCCAGGGGATCTTCCTGACCCAGGGATCGAACTCATCTCTCTTGTTTGGCAGGCAAATTCTTTACCACTGAGCCACCAGGGAAACCCACCCTTCATCTTGTTGTTCAGTGACTAAATTGTGTCTGACTCTGTGCGACCCTGTGGACTGCAGCAGGGCAGGCTCCCATGTCCTTTACTATCTCCTGGGTTTTGCTCAGGTTCATGGCCATTGGATTGATGATGCTATCTAACCATCTCATCCTCTGCCGATCCCCTTCCCTTTTGCTTTGCATCTTTCCCAGCAACAGGGTCTTTTCCAGTGAATTAGCTCTTCGCACCAGGTGGCCAAAGTATTGGAGCTTCAGCTACAGCATCAGTCCTTCCAGTGAATATTCAGAGTTGATTTCCTTTAGGATTGATAGATTTGATCTCCTTGCAGTCCAAGGAACTCTCAAGAGTCTTCTCCAGCACCACAGTTTGAAAGCATCAGTTCTTCGGCCCTCAGCCTTCTTTATGGTTCAACTCTCACATCTGTACATGACGACTGGAAAAATCATAGTGTTGACTGTATGTACCTTTGTCGGCAAAGTAATGTCTCTGCTTTTTAATATGCTGTCTAGGTTTGTCATAGCTTTCCTTCTAAGGAGAAAACATCTTTTAATCTCATGGTTGCAGTCACTGTCTGCAGTGATCTTATAGCCCAAGAAAAGAAAATCTGTCACTGCTTCTGGTCCCCGCCCCCCATTTGCCATAAAGTGATGGAACCAGATCCCATGATCTTAGTTTTTTGAATGTTGAGTTTTAAGCCAGCTTTTTCATCTCCTCTTTCACCTTCATCAAGAAGCTCTTAACTTTAGGGTAAACATGTGAATCCATGATGAAGGCCTCTGTTACTTTGATGAGCCTTACTTTGAGATAGTTTGCCCATATCTTCTACACCTTTTCTCCCCCACCCCTTATTCCATATTTTCCATAGTTGTGTCCTTAGCTGGATAAGGAACTAATATATTTACTTTTGTGACTGCTTTAATTGAGAAATCAGTCTGTTGGAAATAGCCCAATGACCCTCTCTCCCAATCCATTCACTATTATATTCTTTAAAAATGTGGCTAGGCAGATGTAAGAATTGAGATGGTCATAGTTGGCCTAAAACAATGGTTCTTGAGATTTTTAGTATTGATACTTTTAGATGATCATAGGCATTTCAGTCAGAGAAGGCAATGGCACCCCACTCCAGTACTCTTGCCTGGAAAATCCCATGGATGGAGGAGCCTGGTAGGCTGCAGTCCATGGGGTCGCGAAGAGTTGGACACGACTGAGCGACTTCACTTTCACTTTTCCCTTTCATGCAATGGAGAAGGAAATGGCAGCCCACTCCAGTGTTCTTGCCTGGAGAATCCCAGAGACAGAGGAGCCTGGTAGGAGGCCGTCTATGGGGTCGCACAGAGTCGGACACGACTGAAGCGACTTAGCAGCAGTAGGCATTTCAAAATGTGAGATGAAGTTGGCAGTATCCCATACCATAAAGTTTCAGTTAAGTCATACTCCTGCTCTTTGGGAAACTTGGAAAACATAATAATTGAATTGTTTTATAAAAGGCATTTAAGTGATTAAAGATTCATTTTCATAATTTTCAAATTAATTCTTCCACTTATTCAACTGGAAATCACAGAATCCAAGTATACATAGTATTAACCCTTTGTTTTCCATACTATCAACAATTGTACCCAAAATTAATTCATTTTATGTGTCACAATAATAGGAATATACACATTCACATACTATCATAAAGAACGTTTTACACTGTGTGTCACGAACACTGATATTTTCTTTTAAAATCTGTTATTTAAGAACATGTTGCTAAACTAATATACTAAATTCATTTCAAAACCGACTAATGAGTCAAATAGGCAGTTTGGGAAAAAGCACTCTGTTAATTAATTAGTCTCTGGTCATAAGTTGCAGCATCCTTTAAGTTGTTCTTTTCCCCACATTTAACTTCAGTTCAGTCGCACAGTTGTGTCCAAACTTTGCGACCCCATAAATTGCAGCACGCCAGTCCTCCCTGTCCATCACCAACTCCCGGAATTTACCCAAACTCATGTCCATTGAGTCGGTGATGCCATCTAACCATCTCATCCTCTGTCATCCCTTTCTCTTCCTGCCTTCAATCTTTCCCAACATCAGGGTCTTTTCAAATGAGTCAGCTCTTTGCATCAGGTGGCCAAAGTATTGGAGTTTCAGCTTCAACATCAGTCCTTCCAATGAACACCCAGGACTGATCTCCTTTCGGATGGACTGGTTGGATCTCCTTGCAGTCCAAGGGACTCTCAAGAGTCTTCTCCAATTCCACAGTTCAAAAGCATCAATTCTTCTGCACTCAGCTTTCTTTATAGTCCAACTCTCACATCCATACATGACTACTGGAAAAACCATAGCCTTGACTAGATGGACCTTTGTTGACAAAGTCATGTCTCTGCTTTTTAATATGCTGTCTAGATTGGTCATAACTTTCCTTCCAAAGAGTAAGTGTCTTTTAATTTCATGGCTGCAGTCACCATCTGTGGTGATCTTGGAGCCCAGAAAAATAAAATCAGCCACTGTTTCCACTGTTTTCCCATCTATTTGCCATGAAGTGATAGGACTGGATGCCATGATCTTAGTTTTCTGAATGTTAATCTTTAAGCCAACTTTTCATTCTCCTCTTTCACTTTCATCAACAGGCTCTTTAGTTCCTCTTCACTTTCTGCCATAAGGGTGGTGTCATCTGCATATCTGAGGTTATTGATATTTCTCCCAGCAATCTTGATTCCAGCTTGTGCTTCTTCCAGCCCAGCGTTTCTCATAATGTACTCTGCATGTAAGTTAAATAAGCAGGGTGACAATATACAGCCTTGATGTACTCCTTTTCCTATTTGGAACCAGTCTGTTGTTCCATGTCCAGTTCTAACTGTTGTTTCCTGACCTGCATACAGATTTCTCAAGAGGCAGGTCAGGTGGTCTGGTATTCCCATCTCTTTCAGAATTTTCTACCGTTTATTGTGATCCACACAGTCAAAGGCTTTGGCATAGTCAAAAAAGCAGAAATAGATGTTTTTCTGGAACTCTCTTGCTTTTCCCATGATCCAGCAGATGTTGGCAATTTGATCTCTGATTCCTCTGCCTTTTCTAAATCCAGCTTGAACATCTGGAAGTTCATGGTTCTTGTATTGATGAACCCTGGCTTGGAGAATTTTGAGCATTACTTGACTACCTTGTAAGATGAGTGCAATTGTGCAGTAGTTTGAGCATTCTTTGGCATTGCCTTTCTTTGGGATTGGAATGAAAACTAACCTTTTCCAGTCCTGTGGCCACTGTTGTTTTCCAAATTTGCTGGCATATTGAGTGCAGCACTTTCACAGCATCATGTTTCAGGATTTTAAATAGCTCAACTGGAATTCCATCACCTCCCCTAGCTTTGTTCGTAGTGATGCTCTCTAAGGCCCACTTGACTTCACATTCCAGGATGTCTGGCTGTAGGTGAGTGATCACACCATCATGATTATCTGAGTCATGAAGATCTTTTTTGCATAGTTCTTCTGTGTATTCTTGCTACCTCTTGTGAATATCTTCTTCTGTTAGGTCCCTACCATTTCTGTTCTTTATTGAGCCCATCTTCGCATGAAATGTTCCCTTGTATGTCTAATTTTTTTGAAGAGATCTCTAGTCTTTCCCATTCTATTGTTTTCTTCTATTTCTTTGCATTGATCACGAGGAAGGCTTTCTTATCTCTTCTTGCTGTTCTTTGGAACTCTGCATTCAAATGGGTATATCTTTCCTTTTCTCCTTTGCTTTTCACTTCTCTTCTTTTCACAGCTATTTGTAAGGCCTCCTCAGACAGGCATTTTACTTTTTTGCATTTATTTTTCTTAGGGATGGTCTTGATCCCTGTCTCCTATACAATGTCACGAACCTCCGTCCATAGTTCATCAGGCACTCTATCATATCTAGTCCATTAAATCTATTTCTCACATCCACTGTATATTCATAAGGGATTTGATTTAGGTCATACCTGAATGGTCTAGTGGTTTTTGCCACTTTCTTCAATTTAAGTCTGAACATTTAACTTAAAGGAATTCCATTATATATACTTGGTGAAGAGAAAGAAAGTGATTCCATGTACTGTTTCAGTCCATCGGAATGATTCAGAATTAAGCATGCAACTCTGCTCCAAGTGTTTCTCTTAATATGAATATCTCATCTTACTCTATGTGATTGTGATATTTCAACTTTTTTTCATATGGTCCCAGATTAGCAAGCAACATACATACACTTCCCTGGTGGCTCAGATGGTAAAAGCGTCTGCCTACAATGCAGGAGACCAGGGTTCGATCCCTGGGCGGGAAGGTCCCCTGGAGAAGGAAATGGCAACCACTACAGTACTCTTGCCTGGAAAATCTCATGGACTGTGGAGCCTGGTAGGCTACAGTCCATGGGGTTGCACAGAGTCGGACATGGTTGAGTGACTTCACTTTCACAATACATACACTTAGCTGAAGAAAAAGTGATTAATTGTGGGAAGAAAATTTATGGTACCACAGTTTGAGAGCATCAGTTCTTTGGTGCTCAGCCTTCTTTATGGTCCAACTCTCACATCCATAGATGACTACTGGAAAAACCATAGCTTCGACTATACAGATGTTTGTTGGCAAAGTAATGTCTCTGCTTTTGGATATGCTGTTTAGGTTTGTCATAGCTTTTCTTCCAAGGGATAAGCGTCTTTTAATTTCTTGGCTACGGTCACCATCAGCAGTGATTTTGCAGCCCAAGAAAATATAGTCTGTCATTGTTTCCATTGTATTCCCATCTATTTGCCATGAAATTACGGGACTGAATGCCATGATCTTAGTTTTTTGAATGTTGAGTTTTAAGCCAGCTTTTTCACTCTTCTCTTTCACCCTCATCAGGAGGCTTTTCAGTTCCTTTTTTCTTTTTTCCATTAGGGTATCATTTCCATATCTGAGGTTGTTGATGTTTCTGCCTGCAGTCTTGATTCCAGCTTGTGATTCATCCAGCCTGGTATTTCACATGATGTACTCTGCATAGAAGTTAAATAAACAGGGTGATCGTATACAGCCTTGTCATACTCCTTTCTCAATTTTGAACCACTCAGTTTTTCCGTGTCTGGTTTTAAAAGTTGCTTCTTGACCTGCATACAGATTTCTCAGGAGAAAAGGTGGTCTGGTATTCCTGTCTCTTTAAGAATATTTCACAGTTTGTTGTGATCCACACAGTCAAAGGCTTTAACATAGTCAATGAAGTACAAGTAGATGTTTTTCTGGAATTCCCTTGCTTTCTGTACCATCCAGTGAATGTTGGCAACTTGATCTCTGGTTCCTATGCCTTTTTGAAACCCAGCTGGTATATCTGAAACTTGTCCGTTCACATACTGCTGAACCTAGCTGGGAGTATTTTGGGCATAACCTTACTAGCATGTGGAATGAACACAATTGTATGGTATTTGAACATTCTTTGGCATTGCTCTCTTTTGAACTGGAGTGAAAACACCTTTTCCAGTCCTGTGGCCACTGTTTAGTTTCCCAAATTTGCTGACATATTGAATGCAGCACTTTTAACAGCATCATCTTTTAGGATTTTAAATACCTCAGTTGGATTTCTTGCATTCCTGTGTCTACATTGGAAGACCTAAGTCAATTTAAAATTTTCAATGACACTTACATTTCATTGGCAGAATTCAGTCACAGAGCCCATAGGTAAGAGAGGCCAGTCTTTTAGTTGACAGCAAAGAGCTAAAATGATTTCTATCACTAAGAGGAAGGGGAGAATGGATGATGGAGACAGAAATGTATACCATACAAGTAATCCCAAACAAATAAACAACCAGCAAATATAGTATTATAAAATGAAATGTGATTTTAAAAGCCATTAAACAGGCTAAGCAGTTATGAGAGACTTATGGGTTTTGGTGTCTGTAGGGAAGACTTTCTTGAAGAGGTAACATTTAAACAATGTCTTGAGTGAAGTAAAGTAATAATGTACATGAAAATCTGATAGATGTTATATGTACGAAGGACCTGGTACTGCAGAGCAAGAAGGTTCTTGTGAATAAGAGTGACAGGTGAGGTTGGAGAGGTATATATAGGGCCAGATGGTATGGGATCATGTGGCTTTGATAGAATCTGGATTGTTTTCCTAATGTAACAAATCTGTTTGAAGATTTTTAGCTGTCAGGAGCCCATGGGGCTATTGTAGAGAACTAGGCAAGAAGTGGAGTTGACTTACACTAGGATGATGGTGGTGAAGTATTTAGAATTGGGATATATTTTGTAGGTAAGTCTAATAGGATTTACTAATGGTTTGGATATGAAATGTGAAGAAACAGAGCAACCGAGATTTACTCCAGATCTTAAGTCTTTGAACACTGAGTAGGTGGTGGGGTCATTTTCTGAGAGGCAGAGAGAGCAGGTTTGTGAGAGAATAGGAAGCCAAGAACTTTATTTTGGATAGATTAAATTTGAGGTGCCTATTAACATTTCTCAATATCGAGGACCTTGAAAAATGATTTTAGCATTATGGTGGGGAGGGAAATCTGACTGGGGAGGTTACAGAGTGAATGGGGATGAGGAAGAAGAGACAGTGATTGTAGGCAACACTTTTAAGGCATTTTGCTGAAAAGGGCAGCTGAAAGGTGGATCAATAGCTAGAGGACAATCTAATTTTGGAAAAAATTTACCTTGATATTCAGCATTTCAATGTTTGCACCTTTAAGTGTGGGTTTCAGGTGTAAGAAATTTTTAAAATTAAGCTTTCCTATTCTACTTTTCAAGAATCTGTTTTATCGTTAAAGAACTAGGGGTCAAGTAATAATGTTTTTAAATTTTTTAATTTAGGCAGTATCTTACCTTCTTTGCTATAGCTACAAAGCAATGCATTTAAAATGTTTTTTATTTCTTCAAGGCTGATAAAGAATTCGTATGGTCTTTGTGGAAACGCCTCCAGGTGACAAATCCAGATGTCACACAAGCAGTCAGTTTGGTTGTGGAAAGGTGAGGTACTAAGTTATTTTCCTATTGGTATTTAGTTTATCGAATTTGTTTCTTTTCATTATTAAAATTAACACTTAGCATTAATCTCCTGAAAGGATTCATTTGATTTCCAGAGGAAAGTTGAGCATGATTTTATAGTTATTTGACTTATTTCAAGGTGTGTCAATATGCTAAGTACAGCTAAGCCTTATCTTCTGCTCATATTCTGACATATTTGGGGAGTTTGCAGGTAAGAGATACAACTATGACCTACACACTGTGTATGTGCGTGTATGTGCAGGTGTGTTTTGAGCTTTTTCTGCTCCACTTTAAAAATTCGAGAAGTTCCTGTTGTTTGGCTTCAGAGACTGCCCCTGTAGATACATTCCTAGACATGATCTTTACTAGACATGGCTCAGTTTTTTTCCCCGTAAGATAATTGGAGTGTGTACTTGAGAGCCTGAGATGACCTTGCCAGAATAGAGTAAGTGTTCTGGAATAGGTTGAGAGATTTCACTCAGCACTCTGTATTACTCTGTAGGGGATGCCCAGTCATTTAACTATAGATTATTGGGCCTCTCCTTGGTCATTAGAAACAGTGGAGTGATGCTGGGTACTCTTTATCAAACATTTGGTATACAGTAGTCCCATGACACTTACATAGCAATTAAAACACTTGCTTTCCTATTAAATGGATTTCATTACATTTTGTAAATGAGAAGCTAAGCATATGGTTGCCTTTTCCTTTTTCTTTATTGGAGTTATGATTATATAATCTGAATATCATTTTATGATAACTTGAACTATATTCACCTTTAGAGTTTCTAGCCCTGGGATCATTCTAATATTGTCTGGAATTTGACTTTGAAAAATCTGTGATACATGCCTATGTCTAATTTTAGCATTCCTGATTATTGGGAACTTTTAAATAGTTTCTTCTCATGGTCCTGTATGTCTAATTCATCAGTTTTTTCCCTTTGGATGATCAGAATTAAGTCTTTTGTTGAAGTACCTTTGTTAGTTCCTCAATCTTTCTTGAAATTAAATGTGATTCCTCTCAGTTTCTCTGTTTTTTAGTAGAATAGACCTTTAGAAGATATATTCTTGGGATTTCTTTTGTCATTTCTGTAATTCTTTCATTATCCTTCTCTCCTTTTATTTGTATATATATTTTTACAACTTTCTAAAGCTGTTCTTAATTTACCCTTTATTCTTGGTTGAGACAGAAACAATAAAATAATTTAAGGCCATTTTTATTGTTCTTTAAGATTTTTATTTTTCACATTTTATAATATATATAATATATGGTCACATAAAAGTGTATCAAGAATTTATAAATAAATATATATATATGTTTTGGGGTGAGTACTCAGAAGCCTTTTGCTCATAATGTAGGTAATGGGAAATTTTGGAGGTTTTTGCTTTACAACCATGATCTTCAGAACTTTATATTTGGAGAATTTATTAAAATGCAGATGTTCAAGCTGGATTTAGCAAAGGCAGAGGAACCAGAGATCAAATTGCCAACATCTGCTGGATCATTAAAAAAGCAAGAGAATTCCAGGAAAACATATACTTCTACTTTATTTGGCTACTATGCCAAAGCCTTTGACTATATGGATCACAACAAACTGTGGAAAATTCTTTAAGAGATGGGAATACCAAACCACCTTACCTGCCTCCTGAGAAATCTGTATGCAGGTAGAAAAGCAACACTTAGAACTGTACATGAAACAGCAGATTGGTTCCAAATCAGGAAAGGAGTATGTCAAGGCTATATATTGTCATCCTGCTTATTTAACTTATATACAAAGTACATCATGTGAAATGCTGGGCTGGATGTAGCACAAGCTGGAATCAAAATTGCTGGGAGAAATATCAATAACCTCAGATATGCAGATGACACCACCCTTATGGCAGAAAGCGAAGAAGAACTAAAGAGCCTTTTGATTAAAGTAAAAGAAGTGAGTGAAAAAGTTGGTTTAAAACTCAACATTCAGAAAACTAAGATCATGGCATCCAGTCCCATCACTTCATGGCAAATAGATGGGGAAACAATGGAAACAGTGACAGACTTTATTTTTTGGGGCTCCAAAATCACTGGAGACGGTGACTGCAGCCATGAAATTAAAAGACACTTGCTCCTTGGAAGAAAAGCTATGACAAACCTAGATAGCATATTAAAAAGCAGAGATATTCCTTTGCCAAAAAAGGTCTGTCTAGTCAAAGCTATGGTTTTTCCAGTCGTCGTGTATAGATGTGAGAGTTGGACTGGAAAGAAAGCTGAGCACCAAAGAATTGATGCTTTTGAACTGTGAAGTTGGAGAAGACTCTTGAGTGTCCCTTGGACTGCAGGAGATCCAACCAGTCCATCCTAAAGGAGTTCAGTTCTGAATATTTATTGGAAGTACTGATGCTGGAGCTGAAGCTCCAATACTTTGGCCACCTGATGCAAAGAACTGACTCATTTGAAAAGACCCTCATACTGGGAAAGATTGAAAGCGGGAGGAAAAGGGGATGACAGAGGATTAGATGGTTGGCTGGCATCAGTGACTCCATCGACATGAGTTTGAGTAAGCTCTAGGAGTTGATGATGGACAAGGAAGCCTGGCATGCCACAGTCCATGGGGTCGCAAAGAGCTGGACATGACTGAGTGACTGAATTGAACTGATTAAAATGGAAGAGGAGACCCAGGAGTCTTTAAGCTTTCCAGGTAATTCTGATGTCCATAGATCATATGATTAGATACCTTGGAATTCAAATTGACCTTTAAAATTGGCAACCTGTAATTTGCATTTCTAATTTTATAATTACGTAAATATTTCTTTCCTTGAGAACCATGTAACATGTTTGGACTTGATATAGGAAATAATATGATTAAAGAAAGAATATTCTAAGTATTAATGTCAAATAGAATTTCTTTTTTATAGTTCATTAATTAGCCAAATTTTGCTACATTCAAGTCATTTTATATTTGTGCCTTGGTCTTCCTAGACAACATTTTTTTCCCTGGTATTTCTAATTGCTTTTCTTTTCTAGTGTTTCTTACCATAAAGAATGTCAGTGTTCAAACATTTAAATGGTGGGCTGAAGACATTCTTCCTTGGGCCCTTGGTTTATGGTATGAATTTTGGCCAGGTGGTTTTTAAACCTACTCATAGCTGTGATCTAGGATTTCTTTTTATTGCACTCCTGAACTAGTTCCAGAGTTTCTAGAATCCCACATCTTTTTTCTTTTGTTGAATTATATTTTTGAAGTTTTTTTTCTCAGGAGGGATGCATAAGTGGTTCATTTTCTGACTCCTTATATGCCCAAAATGTCATTCTTTTGTACTTGTGTTTGATTAATACTTTAGCTGAACATAAATTTTAAGTCCATCTAATTTCCCTCAGATTTTTTAAAAGTATAGCAGTGGTGTTATCAAGTGTATTTGTGATCCCAGTGCAAGTGAGATTGTTATTTCTTTCTAGGTAGCTTGCTTGAAGTTTTTAGGATTCTCTCTCTCTATTTTCAGAGAAGGCAATGGCATCCCACTCCAGTACTCTTGCCTGGAAAATCCCATGGACGGAGGAGCCTGGAAGGCCGCAGTCCCTGGGGTCGCTGAGGGTTGGGCACGACTGAGCGACTTCACTTTCACTTTTCACTTTCCTGCATTGGAGAAGGAAATGGCAACCCACTCCAGTGTTCTTGCCTGGAGAATCCCAGGGACGGGGGAGCCTGGTGGGTTGCCGTCTATGGGGTCGCACAGAGTCAGACACGACTGAAGTGACTTAGCAGCTTAGCAGCTATATATTTTAAAATTTCAGCATTGTTTATTAATTTGAACCTTTTAAAAATTCAGAATCTCAGCCTTTGTGGGGTTCTTTCAACATCAAGACTTAAGATTTTATTTTAATTGAAGAAAAATATGATTCTTATATTTTCCTCCTTGTCTGTTCTTTACACTCTTAGAGGTTGGACCTTCTGGACTTGGCCTTCTTTTCTATCTTATTTTCTGTCTTTTAATTTTATCTCCTGAGTGGTTTTATTATGTTTTATTGCATCAATATATAGATGTTTTTTAATTTTAGAAGTCAAATTTTTATTTCTAACGTTTTTCTTATTTGGTTTTTACTTTTTCATAAGTCTTCTTTAAAAGAATGACTTTTTAATCTTTTTGATTATAATTTTTAAGTTCTTTTCTGTTTCTGACATTATCTTTGTTTCCTGTTGGTTAACTTTTATCCCTACTTTTTTACTTTAATGCTGATGGTTTCCTTCAAGTGTATGATGGTTCTTTACTGTCATATTTTTTGTGTGAAAGTGTAAATTGCATAATGTAGAAATGTTGCTTTTAATGAATTTGCATTTTTCTATATTTGTTTACCAAAATGTTTCTCCTCTGAATGAGAGGATTGACTGTGGATATTGTGTAAGAGAAGGGAGCGGACTATCAACAAGCTTTCCTGAGGGATGTATGGCAAATGGGCTTCACTATACAGAATGAAAAGTAGACTCTTAAATCTTTCCCTTTTCTGATTGTATTGTTTGTCCCAGAAACCATAGTGGGGACCTTTTTCAGGAACATGGTTCTTTTGGGTAGTCTTGGGCCATTTATTGTAGGCAAATATTGCAGGTAGCTCTTTTGAACATGGATGAATAGGAAGCCCAGATTTTTGATTAATGGTTCTTTAGTCATCTTGATCCTGTACTTAGTAATTGGGTAATTAGAGCCTCTCTGGGCCTCTTCCAGAAAAACTAGCTTCCTCTTCCATTATAGACAGTGTGTAGATTTTGATTTTTCTCTTCTGGATTTGTCTCTGTGTGTCCATCCTTCTGTTGGTCAGATATTTGTCCATTTTGGAACCCTCTACTTATTTCCAGGCTAGGAGACTCAAGGCAGTGTGATTTAGGCATGTCAGTGCCATGTTGGTTCATTTTTTTCAAGAGGACTATAATGACCATTTTCTTCAAGAGAAGATAATATTTTTAGAATTATAATATCTTTTATTTTGATATGTCATCTTATTTAACCAGTATCTTACTGTACATTACAGTTACTTTATTTTTTAAAAAAATTTATGATGATCTTTCATGATGAATGGCCTTGTGGATAGTTTTATCTACAAGGATAAATGGTCTTAACCAGTGGTGCTACTGACACGGTATATGAAGGCGGGAAATGCTAAATATCCTGAATTAAATAGGATGCTCTTGCTCAATTAAATAACCCTTGGAGATATTGGGTGTTCATTCCAGACCACTGTTGTAAAGTGAATAGTAAATAAAGTGAGTCACACCAATTATTTGTTTTCAAGTGTATATAAAAGTTATGTTTATACTATACTGTAGACTATTAAGTGCACAACAGCATTATGTCTAAAAACAATGTACATAATTTAAATATATTGCTAAAAAAATGCTCTCATCTGGGCCTTCAGTGAGTTATACACTTTTTGCAATAGTGACATCAAAGATCACTCACTGATCACAGATCATCATAACAAATATAATAATAATGAAAAAGTCTGACATATTGTGAGAATTACAAAAATGTGACAGAGAGACATTCAGTTAATGTTGGTGCTGGTAGATTTGTTTGATGAAGGGTTTCCACAAACCTTCAATTTGTAAAATGTAGTATCTGTGAAGCACAATAAGCAAAGTTCAATAAAATGAGTTATGCCTGTACTGCTTCAAATGCCCTTGGTCCCCTTTTGGAAAAATGCTTGTCTTACCAGTAATTCTTTTTTTTTTTTTTTTTTTAACCTTTTTGGTACTGTATTATATGCCTTAGAAATCTTTTTGGTGGGGTGTCTATATACATATTTTTGGGTTGCACATGTTTTACTTTTTATTATGGAAAATTTTAATTTGATGTAAAGGCAGAGAAAATACATTAATGAACTCCCATGTTTATTCATCACCCAGCTTGAACAGTTGTCAGCACACGACCAATCTTGTTTCATCTGTAAACTTATTCTTCCTTTCTTTTGCTCTGCTGCCTCTACCACTGATGGATTATTTTGAAGGAAATTCCAGACATCATGTTATGTTACCCACGATTACATTGGTGTTTACAGTCAGTTCTTTTTATTCACAGGAGAGCTCATGACTGATGGTACTATAACTCATGCCTGAACATGGTTTGTCTAACACAGTCTTTTCTCCATAAGCAAGTCATAGCCTTCTTGCACTTAAGAACACTAGACAGCACTTCATCACTGTGCTTGGTGGTCATTTGAAACCGCAAAATCATCAACAAAGGGCAAAGATGTGAAAAATGTGGTACTAAGTAGACCATGTGAAGAATACTTGTTTACAGTATGAGAGCTGAAACCAGAAGACAGAGTGTTCCCTTGTTTGACTTCAGCTGGGAACATGTGGCTCAGGTGACTTACATTTTTCACCACTTTGTACATGTCTGCAAATGACTGAAAAAGTGCCTGGGTATTGATTTTATGCTTACAAGTAAGTTTTAGTAAGTAGGAAAGTTCACAAGTTCTGGATATGTGAATAAGTATTGACTCTATCTCTAAAAGATAAGCCTTTTAAAAAATATAACCATGAAATCTTTTTCATACTTAGAATTCTATAATTATTCCCTAATATAATCAAATATCCATTTTCAGATTTCTCCAGCTTTCTCATAACTTTCTTTTGAAAGGTGGTTTGTTCCTATGAGGATTCAAACATAGTCTACCCACTGAACATATGGGTTCCTTCTCCTTCTCTCTCCTTTTCTTTGCAGTTTATATTTGGAATAAGTTGGGTTGTTGATCCTGTAGAGTTTTCCACATTCTGGATTTTTCTGATTGTAATTTTTTTTTACTCTATAATTATCATACATTAGTAATGAGACCTAGAGGTAATTTATTCAGTTTCAGGTTTGATGTTTTGGCAAAGAAATCTTCTTTGGTGTAATATGATTCTTAGTACATCACATCAGGAGACACATAGTATATTGTCCAAATCTCTTTTTTTTTTTGCATTGTTGTGGTTGATCGCTGGGTTGTATTTCTTTAATCTAGAACAGCCTATCTTCTTCTCTTAATGGGTCAGTTTGGGTGATATTTAACAATGTTAAATCTTAACAATCTTAAATCTTCTATATTATGAACATGAAATATGTTTCCAGTTATTTATATCTTCTAAAATTTCTTGAAATAATGTTTTATAGTTTTAGAGTATGTTTGAAACTTTTTTGATAACTTTATTCCTTAATATTTTATTCTTTCTGATTTTATTATAAGTGGAATTCTTTTCTTAAGTTTATTTTCAGATTGTTTAGAATGGCACCCCACTCCAGTACTTTTGCCTGGAAAATCCCATGGACGGAGGAGCCTGGTGGGCTGCAGTCCATGGGGTCGCTAAGAGTCGGATAGGACTGAATGACTTCACTTTCACTTTTCTGCACTGGAGAAGGAAATGGCAACTCACTCCAGTGTTCTTGCCTGGAGAGTCCCAGGGACAGAGGAGCCTGGTGGGCTACCATCTATGGGGTTGCACAGAGTTGGACACGACTGAAATGACTTAGCAGCAGTAGCAGCAGCAGTATAGATTACAATCGATGTTTTTTATATTGATTGCATATCCTGCAAGTGTGCTGAGCTCATTTTTCAGTTCTAATTTTTTGGGTAGATTCCTTAGGATTTTCTACTTACAAGATCATGTAATCTGCAAATAGAAATAGTTTTGTTTCTTTTATTCCAAACTTGGTGCCTTTTGTGTCTTTCTCTTGGCTACTTACCCTGGTTAGAACCTTAATACATTGTTGAGTTGAAGTGGCCAGAGCAGACAACTTTGTTTTACTCCTGATCATAGGGAGAAAACACCCAGTCCTTCACCACTAACTATAAAATTATCTGTCAGTTTTTCATAGATGTCCTTTAGCAAGTTTAGGAAGTTCCCTTCTAGTCCTAGTTTGTTAAGTGTTTTTATTATGAAAGGTAGTTGAATTTTTTCAAATATATCTTCTGTATCTATTGATATGATCATGTGATTTTTGTTTCATATTTTAGTGATATGATTTATTATGATAATTGATTTTCAGATATGAAACAACCCTTAAAACAACCCTGGAATAAATTCCACCTAGTCATGGTATATAATTCTTTTAATATGTTGTTGAATTTTGTTTGCTAGTATTTGTTTAGAACTTTTGCATCTATATTGATGAGAGATTCTTAGTCTGTAGTTTTCTTATGATGTTTCTGTGTGTTATTTTGTATCAGCGTAATACTGACTGTATGAAATGGGTTGGGAAATACTCTCTTCTATTTTTTTGAATTTTTTTCTTTTAATAATCGGTATTAATTCTTCTTTCAATGTTTGGCAGAATTCAGGGGTGAACCCATCCAGGCCTGGACTTTTGTTTGTGGGTAATTTTTTAAAAAATTACAATTAGAATTTCTTTACTTATTACAGGTCAACTCAGTATTTTATTTTACTTTTGGTATTTGTGTTTTCTAGGAATTCACCTATTCCTTTTATGTATCTAATTTGCTGGCATACAATTTTTCACAGTATTCCTTTATAATGCTTTTTATTTTTGTTAGGTTAGTGGTAATATACCCTTTTTTCTTTCCAATTCTGGTAGTTTGAGGCTTCTTTCTTTTTAATATTGTCAGTATAGCTAAAGGTTTGTCAGTTTTGTTGATCTTTTCAAGGAACCAGCTTTTGGTTTCCATCCATTTTCTGTTGTTCTGTTGCTAAGTTGTGCGCAACTCTTTGCAACCCCATGGACTGTAGCACACCAGGCTTTCCTGTCATTCAGTATTACCCAGAGTTTGCTCAGACTCATGTCCATTGAGTTGGTGATGCTATTTAGCTATCTCATCCTCTGTTGCCTGCTTCTCTTCCTGTCCTCAATCTTTCCCAACATCAGGGTCTTTCCCAGTGAGTCAGCCCTTTACATCAGGTGGCAAAAGTATTAGTGCTTCTGTATTGTTTTTCTATTCTCTATTTCATGAATTTCTTCTCAAGTCTTTATTTCTTCTTTGTAATTGCTTTAGGCTAAATTTGCTCTTATTTTTCCAGTGTCTTATGGTAGAACATTAGGTTACTGTTTTCAGATCTTTCTTCTAGCTAAATATAGGTATTTATAGGTATACATTTTTCTCTAAGCACTATTTTAGCTGCATCCTATACATTTTGATATTTTATGCCTTATTTTTGCTCATCTTAAAGTATTTTTTGATTTATCTTTTGATTTCCTCTTGACTTTTTTTTTTAATGCTATTTTGTTTAATTTCCACACATTTGTGAATATTTTCATTTGATTTCTAATTTTATTTCATTGTGGTCAGAGAACATACTTTGCATTATTTTTATCTTTTTACATTTATTGAGTTTTTAAAAAAATAGTCTAACATGATTTATCCTGAGAATGTTCCTTATACACTTGAAAATTATATAAATTTAACTGTCATTTTTTAGAGGGGTATCTGATGATGTTTGCAAGGTCTAGGTTGTAGTGTTGCTGAGGTCTTCTGTTTTCTTGTTGATCTTCTGTCTACTTGTCTGTCTGTTATTGAATGTGGGTGTATTGATATTATCCAGAGAAACAGAGCAATGGCACCCCACTCCAGTACTCTTGCCTGGAAAATCCCACGGACGGAGGAGTCTGGTGGGCTACAGTCCATGGGGTCGCTGAGGGTCGGACACGACTGAGCGACTTCACTTTCACTTTTCACTTTCATGCATTGGAGACGGAAATGGCAATCCACTCCAGTGTTTTTGCCTGGAGAATCCTAGGGACGAGGGAGCCTGGTGGGCTGCTGTCTACGGGGTCACACAGAGTCGGACACGACTGAAGTGACTTAGCTTAGAGAAACAGAACCAAAAGGACATGTGTGAGTATAATTATAGAAAAAGACTTATTATAAAGAACTGGCTTACATGATTTTGGAGACTGGCATGTCTACATCTGTAGTATGATCAGTTTGAGACCAGGAAAATTGATGGTGTAGATAAAGGCAGTCTCTGGAGATTTTTATTTCAGGAATGCTGGTCTTTTTATTCTGTTTAGGCCTTCAACTGATTGGATAAAGCCTACTTACATTATGAAGGGTATTATGCTTATTTAGAGTTCACCAATTTAAATGTTAATCTCATCCAAAAATGCCCTCCAAGTTGACCATCACGGTGGCTATTGAAGTCTCCAACTATTATAATTGAATTGTCCATTTCTTATTTCATATCTGTCATTTTTCCTTCATGCATTTTAATCCACTATTAGGTACATATGTGTTTATAAATGTTTTGTCTTCCTGATGGAGTGACTCTGTCAGGAACTTGTTATAAAATGTGCCTCTTTCTTAGTGACTTTTTTGCTTAAAGTTTATTTTGTCTGACATTAGTGTAGTTACTCCATCTTTCTTGTGGTTGGTATTTACCTATGTTTTTTCTCATTCTTTACTTTCAATGTATTTACGTCTCTGAATCTTTCTTTTGCATTAAGTGAATATTTTCTAATATAGCACTTTAATTTCTTTATTTTTTCACTATATTTTTTTTGAGATTTTTTAAAAAGTCATTGCTCTAAGATTTACCGTATGTATCTTAACAAATCAGGTCCAGGTTTAGCCAAGCTTAATTCCAGTGATATATAGAAATATTACTGAAATACAGCCATATTCTCTTTAATCCCTTTTTGTGGTATTGTTATACATATTATCTATTAATATTACAAACACAACAATACATTATTATAATTATTGCTTTATTATTTGTAGTCGTTTCCTTAGCCCAATAAAAGTTTGCTAATACCTACCTCATTTATGCTGATACTGGCAATTATATTACACATGATACATTTTTATATGTTTTGAGCCTGTGAATACATTATATACCTATTACTTTAAGCAATTGCTTTACAAATTAGTTAAGAGAAGAAAGTAGAAAGAAATGTACTTTAAAATGGTCTTTTATTATAATTATATAATTACCAGTAAATGTTTGTTTTCACATGTGGATTCAAGTTACGGTCATCCCTCAACATCCACTGAAGACTGGATCCTGGAACCCCACAGATACCTAAATTCTAGGATCCTCAAGTCCTTTGCATAAAATGGTATATGTTTGCATATAAACTATGCATATCCTCTTAAAGTGTAAATCGTCAGCATCTCTAGATTACTTATAATACCTAGTGCAATGTAAATGCTATGTAAATAGCTTCATATATAATGTAAATAAAATGTAAATAGTTGCCAGCACATGGCACATTTGAATTTTGCTTTTTAGAACTTCCTGAAAAAAATTTTTTTTCAACAATCTTTGAGTCGCAATTGATTGATTCCGTGGATGTGGTAGCCATGGGTATGGATGGCTGTACTGCCTTGAATCACTTGGTTCTTTTATAATTTCTTTCTCTTTCTGATTTCCTCTATTTGATGTGATATTGTTATGATATCTTTCTTTACTTTTAAAACCATGGTTTATTTAGTTTTATGAACATGTTTATAATGGCTACTGTGAAGCCTTTTTTCTTTTTTCCAAATATGGTCGCTTTCCCAGATAGTTTCTTATCTGCTCTTCTTCCTAGTGTATGGGTGATGTTTTCCTGTTTTTTTGCACAAGAATTTTTTGATGGAAAGTGAATATTTGAGATATTATATTGTAGCAAATTTGGTTACTGTTCTCCTGCACCCTTTTCCTCCAAACCTGTTTATTTAATTGGTGACCAATTGGATTATGTTAGTAAAGTCTGTTTCCCCTCCCACAGTGTTAAGTCTCTGATGTTGCTTTTAAGGATATGTGCAGCTTTGGAGAAGGAAATGGCAACCCACTCCAGTATTCCTGCCTGGAGAATCCCATGGACAGACGAGTCTGGCAGGCTACAGTCCACGGAGTCACAAGAGTCAGACACGACTTAGCGATTAAACCACCGCCAGCTTTGGGTATGCTTACAGTCATCCTAGCATGACTGTGATTTTGGTTTTCCTCTTTTTTTCGACCACAACCAGTCTTCACCAATTGGTGGCTTCAGTAATTGGTAGCTGATTGCTCAGTTGTTTTCAACAATGCCCTAGAGCATAAAATGCTTCACAAACCAATGTAATCAAATTGTGACTCCTTTGATATTTCTGAGTCAGTGTTTGATATTATTATTTTCAACCCTTGAAGGACTTCTTTCATCCTTATTCCTCTCCTGCAAATAAGCAGGCCTACAACTTAGCCTGTGTCTTAACTCTCCTTCCAGTTGTTTTTACCATAACCTACATTCTTCTTGAGAGTGCCTCTAGACTTGAACTTCTTCACACTGTGTTGCAGATGAAGTCATTTCCCTTTGGGAAGAGATTAGGATTGCATACTTTGTATCCTGCCTCTCCACCCCATATTTCCAACCAGGCAAAATCTGAGCCAGGCCTCTGGAGGTGGGACAGTATCATGCTTCTCTGAGTGATACCTCCTTTCTATGTGCTGATTTCAGTAATCTTAGGTTCTCTTGACTTGCCTCTCCTGGTGTAGAACCACTATGTCATAAGCTAGAGCAAGGGTGTTTGGGTCTCCAGTATTCTCGACACTGTACACCTGAGATGGAATCTTTATTCCACAGACAGATGCTGAACAGAGAATGGGGTCTTCACCACTCAACTGCACTTGCCTGGGATTTGTCTGTAGCCAGAGTTACCTATGTGTTAGGGAGGGGAGGATGAGAAATGGTGATATCTTGCTCCTCCTGGGAAGAAAAGTTCTCTGACTGGGAACTTGGAGAAAATAGAGTCTTGTTTTCTTAGCTGTATCAATCTGGAGTAGACTCTTCACCTTCCTGAGCACGGAGGGTAGAGGGGAGGAAATGGTCTTAGTTCAGATACCATGTGTGTGCTTAGTCTCTCAGTCGTGTCCAACTCTTTGTGACCCCAAGGACTATAGCCCACAAGGCACCTCTGTCCATGGGGATTCTCCAGGCAAGAATACTGGAGTGGGTTGCCATGCCCTCCTCCAGGGGAACTTCCCAACCCAAGGATTGACCCCAGGTCTCCTGCATTGTGGGATGATTCTGTACCATCTGAGCCACCAGGGAAGCCCTCAGTTACCATAAGATGTTTTAAATAAATTTTTTTTTTTCTCCCAGTAGCTTTCACCAGTATCACTAGGTAGTGGGTTGGCAGAGCTCCTCAAACTGTCACGTGAGAAGTTGATCTCCCAGTGTTTGCTCTTTTGGGCTGCTAAATTTTGGGGTAATTTGTTATCTAGCAATAGACGGCTTACATACCAGACAGAAGGCTTAAGCGTGCTGTGCTTCGTCACTCAGTTGTGTCTAACTCTTTGGGACCCCATGGACTGTAGCCCACCAGGCACCTCTCTGTCCATGGGGATTCTCCAGGCAAGAGTACTGGAGTGGGTTGCTGATAGGGCCCACGTAGGGTCTCGTTGTTAAGGTGGCTCATTATGTTGACCTCGCAAACAGAATAAAATCAGTGATCCTTGAGACTGACCAAATTGCCCAAATGACATTCTGTTTTTTCACTGGTGCCTATCTTCTCAAAGCTATGAGACCACCAGATTCCAGACCTCTGGCTATGTGACCATTTCATTGAAAGACCTTTCCATTTCATAAGAAGGACCCTGTGAGAAAGGGAGGATGCTGGTTCTCCTTAAGGGCCAGTCACCCTCTCTTTCCCTCTAATAAATTTCCCTTTTCTTGCCTGACTGCGTGGCTCACTCTCTTTTTCTCTGCACTTGCCTTATAGTTGCCATGACCTCCTTCAGGGGATCTTCCTAACCCAGGAATCAAACTGAAGCTTTCTGCATTGCAGGTGGATTCTTTACCATCTGAGCCACCACAGTTGTATATGATAAATACTGCCTATTGTTTCACCAGATTATACTTCTACTAGCAATGTAAAAATGTACTGATGTTTTTCCACATCTTGACCGTCACATTGTTTTTAATTTTTTGTATCTTTGCTAATCTGAAAGGTAAAAAATAATATACTGAAATAATTTTTACTTGCAATTTTGTTACCATGTGTGAGAGAAGACTAAGACATTGTATATCCTTTTCTGTGGACTTCTTATTTTATATATCTTTCTATATCCCTTGCTTATGGCATTTCCATTTAATGTCCTGTGGTACCCTTCAAATTCAGTGTATTGTGTACAGAACTTATTGGCTTCTCCTCTGAGTTTTTTAACTACCTAACTTTTTCTCTACCACAAACATGCCATTTTCTTCCTTTTCTCTAAATTTCACATTTAAAGAGTAATCTTTGATATTTTTTGGTCTCTTTGAACAGAAAATCAATTCGCAAGTTCAGTCGCTTTTTGTTTTGCCGTGTCACTCAAATCCAGTAATTCCTCTGTGTCCTTAACATCCAGACCCTCCATCTAGGCCCTTAATATCTCAGCTGTGCACATTTTATTGATTTCTTTCTCAAACATCAGTTCTGTTTTACATCTTCACTTTGAGACAAAGCAAGAGATAAGGCACCAAAAATTTTATTAAAAAATTTATTTTAAAGGTGACCAATGAAAATTCTAAGACCTTTTAAATGGATATGTTAGGTAGTTAGAATAGGAAAAAGGAGTCCGAAATGGTGATGGCTAGAAGACAAAGATGGGAGAAGCCTGCAAAAATAGAACAAAGGAAAATCTGAGGACAGGAGTGAGACCCTCAGGTGAAACAAACAGCTCTCCTGGCTAGCCCAGTTTACATAGGACAGGCTCAGGGGGAGGAGACCAAACATATAAAAAGAGGAGCCAAAATTGAGCCTCTCTTTTCTTTTGGGACGGCGTGCCCTCACGACTCTAGGATGTATTTTCTTTTGCTTGCCAAATAAAACTGAGCTTTAACTAAGCTGTAACACTGGTCTGTCGTTTCAAATTTTTGCTGCGGTGAGACAGAACTGAGGAAATTATATACTCCCCCAACAGAGAACTAGAGGAAACATTACCTTTTGGTGCGGATGCCAAGGTGATCCCAAATGTTGCCAGGAAATAGGACTTTAAGATCCAGAAGTGCATGGCCATAATTAAAACAGCTGTCTCCACTGCATTTACTCATTCAACAAATATCAATTGAATGTTATGTGAGTGTCAGATGCTGAGCTAAAAGTTAGGGAGAGTTCTGTGTTTGACCATTAAGGAGTTCTGTCTAGTCAAAAAGTTATTTGTAGAAAGAGAAAATTTGTAATAGAGTTTGCTAAGTACTGTGGTTAAGTATATTCATATTTATGTCATTATTTCTTCCCTTGATCTGGAAAAAGATGTACAAAGAATTATTACTAATTCTATTTAATTAGAATTTTAGCTGCTGATGTTTAGTCACTAAGTTATGTCCTATTCTTTGTGACCCCATTGACTGTAACCTGCCAAGCTCCTCTGTCATGGGATATTGCAGGCAAGAATACTGGAGTGCATTGCCATTTTCTTCTCCATGGGATCTTCCTGACCCAGAGATCACACCCATGTCTCCTCCTTGGCAGACAAATTCTTTACCACTGAGCTACCTGGGAATTCCAAGTAGAAGTTTATGCTACGGAAAATAAAATTTTGATTTTCCTAAGTTCTATTAGAGAATGATATGATATAAATAGAAACATTTGTTATATTATTTTCCTTATGAATTTGTTTTTAGAAAATATTATTTTCTGTGATTTATAGATATTTGTGTTTACCTGCCATTTTATGAGTTTATTATTAACTGCTGTTGCTAGAAGCACATTCTGAATATATCATTTCTTGTTTATTAGCCCTGAAAATCTAATTTCCTTGCTATTATATATAAACTCTCACTTCACACTATCATTAGTGTCATAAGAGCACAGTCACTGTATTTGATCTTTGAATGCATAAGGAAACATTACAACTTGAATAGGTAGGAATGATAAACATTGAAGGAACAGTATTATTTATGGTGTTTCATGGAATAGCAATACATTAGGAACTTGAATTGTTCAACTTTTCTTTGGGTAACTAAATATGTGTCATGGAGAAGGCAATGGCACCCCACTCCAGTACTCTTGCCTGGAAAATCCCATGGACGGAGGAGCCTGGTGGGCTGCAGTCTGTGGGGTTGCTGAGAGTTGGACACAACGAAGTGACTTCACTTTGACTTTTCACTTTCCTGCATTGGAGAAGGAAATGCAACCCACTCCAGTGTTCTTGCCTGGAGAATCCCAGGGACGGGGGAACCTGGTGGGCTGCCGTCTATGGGGTCGCACAGAGTCAAACACCACTGAAGTGACTTAGCAGCAGCAGTAGCAGCAAATACGGGTCATAGTGATTTCTGTGATCCAGCCAGGTTTGTGCCTCAGACAGACTTCATCCTAGCCTTTAAAATTAATAATACATCATTTTGTCTATTAAGAATACTACTTTGAAAAAAAAAAAAGCATACTAGTTTGAGTTTGAAGTATTTAGAACAACAGAAACTGCTATTTTGCTTACTAACATTATGTAAATAATTTTATGGACTTAACCAACAATATATGGTTCTGTCTTTTATGTGTATGTACTCTGTTGCTTAGTTGTCTGATTCTTCGTGTGTTTTATGTAGCTCAGCGTTAAAGTGCTGAGCTTGTGATCTACCTGTAATGTCAAAGAATCCCAGGAACTGTCTTTCTCTGTTTTGTTGCTACTAATCCATTTACCTCATGTGAAGTATTGACTCACTGGAAAAGACCCTGATGCTGGGAGGGATTGGGGGCAGGAGGAAAAGGGGACGACAGAGGATGAGATGGCTTGATGGCATCACCGGCTCGATGGACATGAGTTTGGGTAAACTCCAGGAGTTGGTGATGGACAGGAAGGCCTGGCGTGCTGCAATTCATGGGGTTGCAAAGAGTCAGACACGACTGAGGGACTGAACTGAACTGAACTGAATCCATTCAGAGTTGGGCTATAGCTTCTTTCTAGCTTTTACATTTGCTACTCATGGTAATCTCTTTTGCCTTTCTTTTCTGTTATTTGATATATAAGACAGAAGAGCTACAGTGGTCTAATAAATATGGTCTGTAGCCCTATGTCAGAATGTAAATCAAACTTATGACTTCTAAGTGAAAATCTTGTTAATGATACATCTTTATTTCATAGAAGACCAGTAATAACCAATTCAGAGCCCTGCATTTTGAGTAGTACTACCTTAAGTTTCTGCACTATAATACATACCACCTTCACTAGAAATACTTTAAGCTCTATAAATGAAATAGGATAAATTATGAAGAGAACCAGAATAGTAGTCTTCAAGGAATCACCAACAATTCTTGAAGCCATAATTAAACATACACGAGGAAAATACATCATAAAAGTTCTGTTAAATTTAAAGTTTTGGAAATAATGAAACTAAGAAAATTAGAAAGAGGCATTGATACTTTCTTTGCTTAATTGATAGAGAAGGAAATTATGGGTGGATTTTATTTATTTATGAGCTTCAGATCTCTTTTTGGTGGTGTACCTGATTTGTTCTCCACATGGATGTTTCCCTGAGTTGCTGAATTTGACTGTTTTTTTAACCACCTGATGATGGATTGAGGGAGGTTGTCTGGTGGGAAGGAAGCCTATAGACCACTGGACATGAAGTATGGATTTTAAGTGAGTCTGCTGAAGGAATTTCTATTTGTGTGGGGTAAAGTTATCTTTCTCATGGTTTCAATGGATTAAATGATTTTTCACACTTACTACTGATTTCAGATTAGGTCAGAGGATGTTGACTAGATTCTTATGTAGATTTCTGGTTTGGGTTAGATCTGGAGAATTAGTACTAATGCGTTTCTTTTATTATCATGATAATTATAGAGCATGGCTCAGTCAGTAAAGAGTCTGCCTGCAATGCAGGAGACCCAGGTTGAATCCCTGGGTTGAGAAGATGCCCTAGAGAAGGGCACGGCAACCCACTCCAGTATTCTTGCCTAGAGAATTCCATGGACCGAGGAGCCTGGCGGGCTACAGTCTCTGGGGTCACTAAGAGTCAGACACAACTAAAATGACTGAGCACGCATAGAGCAAAGGAAATTGTATTTAAATTGATGTTAATTCTGTTTCTGTGATTGATTAAATATTTTTAAGCAGATCATATACAGAGACCTCTTCTGCTTTTGTCAGGCTATAGCTTCTTGAATACTGCTTTCTCAACATTTATATTTCAATTTAATTATTTATATGTGTCAGTCTTTTGATTTTCCTATTGAACATTGTGAGGATAAAACCATATTATATGTATTTTTCATAGTGCTTAGCATAGTCCTTGGAGAAGGCAATGGCACCCCACTCCAGTACTCTTGCCTGGAAAATCCCATGGTTGGAGGAGCCTGGTAGGCTGCAGACCATGGGGTCGAGAAGAGTCAGACACGACTGAGCGACTTCTCTTTCACTTTTCCCTTTCATGCATTGGAGAAGGAAATGGCAACCCACTCCAGTGTTCTTGCTTGGAGAATCCCAGGGATGGTGGAGTCTGGTGGGCTGCAGTCTATGGGGTTGCACAGAGTGGGACACAACTGAAGTGACTTAGCAGTAGCAGCAGCAGCATAGTCCTTGAATTAGTGCACAGACACACTGAATAAATGAATGAATAAGCAAGTGAGTGAAGGATTTTAAAATACAAGGTGGGAGAAACTAATTTCTTGAACATAAGAATAAGTAAGTGTGTTTATATTAACACAGGAGGTAATGTTAGAAATAGTCTAAGAAGGTCCTCAAATTTGTTTTGTTTATGGATCCAGTGAATTAGCTGCTTGATTCAGTAAATTTTAAAAGTAATGTTGATTTATTGAAAGGATCTTTCATTCTTTTACATAAGACATTTGTTAGGTTTAATTTAATAAACCATAAGACCAAGTTTTGGATTTGACATTAGTATTTGGATAGTCTGTATTTTTATTTAGATCTTTAACCTCAGCTGGACTGAAAGTATAGATTCCTAGAAAATTTTTTGTTACTTTTTAAGAAATTATTAATTTGAACATTAAGTCACATATACTGCCAAAGAGAAAACATTACATCGTTAGCATATGGAAAAAGAAAATTTGAAACTGTAACAACAGAAACTTCAGTAAATATAATGGCTTGAGCAAAAACATTTATCTCTACTTTCTCTTAAAATTTCACTAAAATGACTATTAAAGATTTTCAAGAATACATAGTGCCTATGGATAAAGAGAAGAGAAAAGATAACAACGGGCAAAGAGATGTTTGTAAATTTTTGAATGATGAAAAATGAATTTATGAGTGCTAACTTACTAAGCAAAATGGAGAATGTTGAAATCCAGTCTATAAAGTTTTAGGAATAGGTGATGACACTGACCTCTGATGGTTGGAATGAGGGATGATAATACTGAAAAACAGGAAGATTGAATTAAAGACTATATAAAGAACATATACATTCCATAGTCTTCCTCTCATCTAGGTAGGAAGCAAAAGTTTTATTCTTTTGAGATATTGAAACAAGGAGCCTCTGGACTTAAGGATATCAACATATCAAGGTACAGGGCTTAGGATTATGCTGAAAACTGAGGAAATGAAAGCCCATTCTTCTGAACATTGGAGTACTCACTAAATTGTTCAGCTCTGAGATTACTGGAGCCTGTACATTGTCTTATCCAGGCAGAAGCCTTAAAAATTCTTCTGTGGAGAAAATTAGTAAATCTAGAGAAAGAACAGAGAGATACTAATATATAAAGGTCTCCTAAGAAAATGACAGGTGCCCCACTAAGGTGCCTATTGAGAAGATCTGTTGGCAAGCAGCTCCTCCCCCAGGTCAGGAAAACTACCAACAAATTTTTAGTACCACATTTTTACATTTAAATGGACAACAAAGGATCTTAAGACATGTGAGGAAAACCTCCAACATGAAAGAGAAGTCAAAAGTAACAAAAATGAAACTTAGAGGAGATAGAAGCAATGATGAAGAAAACAAAGAAACCCCCTTATAATAAATATCATAAGGCAATAAGAGATTTTGTATGTATGAAGCATGACCAGGAGGCAAAGAATGAGAAAGAGAACATGGAAGTTAAATGTGATTGTCAAAATAAAGAAGTAACTGGTAGTGAGGGAGGGGTAAATAAACAAAAAATAGAGGAAGTCTTCCAAAAATTAGAACAAAGAGATAGTAAATAGCAAAAAGAAAAAAATAGAAACTCAATCTAGGTGCTCTAACAGTGATTATTAGGAATTTCAAAAGTAGAGAACAGAGAAATGGACAATATTAAAGAAGCCATTCAAGAAAATTCTCAGACTCAAGGAATATGAGTTTCTAGATTGAAACGCTTTTGATCATGTAGGTAAAAAAAATTGATAAATCATACAGAAAGGTATTTTACAGTTCTTTTCAATAATTCTGGAAAGAGTTAAAATGTAAATTAAAAAAACTGAGCAAATAACAAAAGTGACACAATTTTTGTTTTTTTAAAAGGAAGAGTTTTAATACTTTAATTAAACACTAAATCATTACCTTCTGGTAGGATTCCAGATGTGATGCCATATTGATTATGAGAGGAATGAGAGCCTCAGTCCTTTGAGATTTCTTGTTCTGGTGAGTCCCCTTTAAAAAAATGTCCCCAGTGTTCTGTTCTTTTTCATTTCTCAATTATTGCATCTTACCTTTTATATTGCTTATTACAGACATCGTCTGTACTTTGATTTTACTTTGTGATCCATACACAATTCAAGGGTCTGAAATTTAGCATAAGTTGTTTCTTCTTTTAGGGCATGTGTTAATAATAGAAGGAAAGAAAGGAGAATAAAGCTTTTAAAGGCTTGATAGAACCTGAAAGTAAAAAATGTATCAAAGTTATTTAAAGGAGCACTAAAAAGCAAGTAAGGAAATTTTTTGCTTGTCTCTAACAGTTGGCATTAAGTGAAAAATTCTGCATTGAGATGACATACATATCTTCACCGTGACATTGAGTCAGCTAAATGATAAAGTCATTGATAACAGAGTGACATTTCTTAATTCCACTAAGAACAAACATATATGAAAGGAAATGTAATTATTGTACACTGTATTGCTCAACTGTGAACAAGAATTATTTTGTATAGGAGTAATATGAATGTATTATTAATATGAACAATTACTATTGATGGAACCAAAAGTGGCATAATAAGGATAAGTCAGAATACCCCCTCAGAGGTGCTCGAGTAGTCTACTTTGGGGGAAATTCAGAGAGGGAATCCCAGGTGAATGTGCAGGAACTCTGTGCATTGTCCTCTTCACTCTGGGCTGCATAGAACAGTCTGGCAAGGCTGCGTATGTCTTTCTCTGGGAGAATGACCCTCATTACTGCATGATAAGGAGAGCACCTCTCCTGTTTGATGAGAGGATGAGGGACTGGAAATCACGAGTAAAGTACATATAATTACTTCTTGCTATCCAAATTTTCACTTTCTGAGTATAGATAGTGAAAGCTTGGACGGTTAGGATATTATGTTATTGACATTTATTGGCTTTTGTATTTTAGATGGCAAATAGCAAGGGTTTATATAGCAAGGGGTATAAGCCCTGTAACACACACAAAATAAAATATGCTTCAATCTCTTCCTGACCATTGGCTTCAAGTGATAACCGTATTGGGAGAAGATGCGTAAGGAGTATAAAGATTATGTGTCAGAAATCCAAAGAAGAGTTTAAACGAGGTGCAACATCAGCAAGATGATGAATAGAAACACAGTTCCCCCAGAAACACAGTCCCCCCAGAAACACTAACTTAATGATATGCAGATCAAAATACCTCTGTGAGAAGTCTAGATTATAGTTAAGTTGAAGTAACCAAGATGAACACAAAACAGGAACATTGCATTGAAACAGATAAGAGCAATTTCGTTTTACCTGCATTAATTCCTTCTCCAAGCAGGCACAGTTCAGCACCAAGAGACTGCTTCAGCCTACAACTTCCTCCTTGTGGTAGACGGAAGTGGGGAAGAGAGAGTGGAATATCCATCAAATATTGTTGGCCTTTTGGTGCACTGCCTGAGGGGCTAGATTGTGTCACATCTCATTCAAAGTGCTGATGGATCCAGCATAGTTCAGGCACCTGGGGCAGCAAAGAAGAAAAGACGACTGTGGGCAGCTTGCTATTGCCTGGCAAAACTCTTTGGGCTTGGGAGAAGGCACAGAAACTGAGACTTCTCCAGAAGGGAAGGAGAGGAGTGGAGCATTCCTGGCCTTTCAGTGTGCTACCCAAGGGACCAGTTTTTGTTTCATCTTAGGAGGAGTGCTGATGAAACTGGCATACTTTAATGGGGGTAGCTAAAAACAAAGGAAGAGTGATAGGTTCTTTCTGTTTGAGAGGCTCCCAGAATCTCTGGCTGGGCTTACTGCTCAAGGTCTTTCCTTGTGAAATCCAATTTATAATACCTGGGAGAGAGGTGGCTGTTTCTTCAAATGCACAGTTAACCAACACAAAGCAGTGAGGAGCATGAAGAATCAGGAAAACATTAAACAATCAAAGGAATAGAATAAATCTCTAGTAACTTACCCTAGAGAAATGGGCATTTATGAATAGCTTGACAATGATTTGAAAGTAATCATTTTAAAGAAGCTCAGAGAGTTACAGGAGAACACAGACAGCTAAAGGAAATCAAGAAAATGATACATGAGGAAAAAATGAGAATATCAACAAAAGACTAAATAACCACAGAACAAAGTTTGGAACTGAAGAATACAATAAATATGGAAAGATTCAGTTAAAAAGGGTTTGGTAGAATATTCCATCAAGAAGATGGAAAAGTCAACAAATTTCAAGACAAGGAATTTGAAATTAGCCAGTCAGAGGAGCAAAAAGAGAAAAAGAATGAAAAGGAGTAAAGAGAGCCTAAGGGACTAATGGACCAACATTAGGGATTAATTTGGACAGAGGAGCCTGTTAGGCTGCAATCCTTGGGGTCGCTAAGAGTCGGACACGACTGAGCGACTTCACTTTCACTTTTCACTTTCATGCATTGGAGAAGGAAATGGCAACCCACTCCGGTGTTCTTGCCTGGAGAATCCCAGGGATGGGGGAGCCTGGTGGGCTGCCGTCTATGGGGTTGCACGGAGTGGGACACAACTGAAGTGACTTAGCAGTAGCAGCAGCAGCATAGTCCTTGAATTAGTGCACAGACACACTGAATAAATGAATGAATAAGCAAGTGAGTGAAGGATTTTAAAATACAAGGTGGGAGAAACTAATTTCTTGAACATAAGAATAAGTAAGTGTGTTTATATTAACACAGGAGGTAATGTTAGAAATAGTCTAAGAAGGTCCTCAAATTTGTTTTGTTTATGGATCCAGTGAATTAGCTGCTTGATTCAGTAAATTTTAAAAGTAATGTTGATTTATTGAAAGGATCTTTCATTCTTTTACATAAGACATTTGTTAGGTTTAATTTAATAAACCATAAGACCAAGTTTTGGATTTGACATTAGTATTTGGATAGTCTGTATTTTTATTTAGATCTTTAACCTCAGCTGGACTGAAAGTATAGATTCCTAGAAAATTTTTTGTTACTTTTTAAGAAATTATTAATTTGAACATTAAGTCACATATACTGCCAAAGAGAAAACATTACATCGTTAGCATATGGAAAAAGAAAATTTGAAACTGTAACAACAGAAACTTCAGTAAATATAATGGCTTGAGCAAAAACATTTATCTCTACTTTCTCTTAAAATTTCACTAAAATGACTATTAAAGATTTTCAAGAATACATAGTGCCTATGGATAAAGAGAAGAGAAAAGATAACAACGGGCAAAGAGATGTTTGTAAATTTTTGAATGATGAAAAATGAATTTATGAGTGCTAACTTACTAAGCAAAATGGAGAATGTTGAAATCCAGTCTATAAAGTTTTAGGAATAGGTGATGACACTGACCTCTGATGGTTGGAATGAGGGATGATAATACTGAAAAACAGGAAGATTGAATTAAAGACTATATAAAGAACATATACATTCCATAGTCTTCCTCTCATCTAGGTAGGAAGCAAAAGTTTTATTCTTTTGAGATATTGAAACAAGGAGCCTCTGGACTTAAGGATATCAACATATCAAGGTACAGGGCTTAGGATTATGCTGAAAACTGAGGAAATGAAAGCCCATTCTTCTGAACATTGGAGTACTCACTAAATTGTTCAGCTCTGAGATTACTGGAGCCTGTACATTGTCTTATCCAGGCAGAAGCCTTAAAAATTCTTCTGTGGAGAAAATTAGTAAATCTAGAGAAAGAACAGAGAGATACTAATATATAAAGGTCTCCTAAGAAAATGACAGGTGCCCCACTAAGGTGCCTATTGAGAAGATCTGTTGGCAAGCAGCTCCTCCCCCAGGTCAGGAAAACTACCAACAAATTTTTAGTACCACATTTTTACATTTAAATGGACAACAAAGGATCTTAAGACATGTGAGGAAAACCTCCAACATGAAAGAGAAGTCAAAAGTAACAAAAATGAAACTTAGAGGAGATAGAAGCAATGATGAAGAAAACAAAGAAACCCCCTTATAATAAATATCATAAGGCAATAAGAGATTTTGTATGTATGAAGCATGACCAGGAGGCAAAGAATGAGAAAGAGAACATGGAAGTTAAATGTGATTGTCAAAATAAAGAAGTAACTGGTAGTGAGGGAGGGGTAAATAAACAAAAAATAGAGGAAGTCTTCCAAAAATTAGAACAAAGAGATAGTAAATAGCAAAAAGAAAAAAATAGAAACTCAATCTAGGTGCTCTAACAGTGATTATTAGGAATTTCAAAAGTAGAGAACAGAGAAATGGACAATATTAAAGAAGCCATTCAAGAAAATTCTCAGACTCAAGGAATATGAGTTTCTAGATTGAAACGCTTTTGATCATGTAGGTAAAAAAAATTGATAAATCATACAGAAAGGTATTTTACAGTTCTTTTCAATAATTCTGGAAAGAGTTAAAATGTAAATTAAAAAAACTGAGCAAATAACAAAAGTGACACAATTTTTGTTTTTTTAAAAGGAAGAGTTTTAATACTTTAATTAAACACTAAATCATTACCTTCTGGTAGG
Source organism: Bos grunniens (assembly GCF_055505025.1). NCBI lineage: Eukaryota > Metazoa > Chordata > Mammalia > Artiodactyla > Bovidae > Bos > Bos grunniens. The sequence goes on along the minus strand of NC_141172.1, from coordinate 25,804,912 downwards.
ATTCCAGATGTGATGCCATATTGATTATGAGAGGAATGAGAGCCTCAGTCCTTTGAGATTTCTTGTTCTGGTGAGTCCCCTTTAAAAAAATGTCCCCAGTGTTCTGTTCTTTTTCATTTCTCAATTATTGCATCTTACCTTTTATATTGCTTATTACAGACATCGTCTGTACTTTGATTTTACTTTGTGATCCATACACAATTCAAGGGTCTGAAATTTAGCATAAGTTGTTTCTTCTTTTAGGGCATGTGTTAATAATAGAAGGAAAGAAAGGAGAATAAAGCTTTTAAAGGCTTGATAGAACCTGAAAGTAAAAAATGTATCAAAGTTATTTAAAGGAGCACTAAAAAGCAAGTAAGGAAATTTTTTGCTTGTCTCTAACAGTTGGCATTAAGTGAAAAATTCTGCATTGAGATGACATACATATCTTCACCGTGACATTGAGTCAGCTAAATGATAAAGTCATTGATAACAGAGTGACATTTCTTAATTCCACTAAGAACAAACATATATGAAAGGAAATGTAATTATTGTACACTGTATTGCTCAACTGTGAACAAGAATTATTTTGTATAGGAGTAATATGAATGTATTATTAATATGAACAATTACTATTGATGGAACCAAAAGTGGCATAATAAGGATAAGTCAGAATACCCCCTCAGAGGTGCTCGAGTAGTCTACTTTGGGGGAAATTCAGAGAGGGAATCCCAGGTGAATGTGCAGGAACTCTGTGCATTGTCCTCTTCACTCTGGGCTGCATAGAACAGTCTGGCAAGGCTGCGTATGTCTTTCTCTGGGAGAATGACCCTCATTACTGCATGATAAGGAGAGCACCTCTCCTGTTTGATGAGAGGATGAGGGACTGGAAATCACGAGTAAAGTACATATAATTACTTCTTGCTATCCAAATTTTCACTTTCTGAGTATAGATAGTGAAAGCTTGGACGGTTAGGATATTATGTTATTGACATTTATTGGCTTTTGTATTTTAGATGGCAAATAGCAAGGGTTTATATAGCAAGGGGTATAAGCCCTGTAACACACACAAAATAAAATATGCTTCAATCTCTTCCTGACCATTGGCTTCAAGTGATAACCGTATTGGGAGAAGATGCGTAAGGAGTATAAAGATTATGTGTCAGAAATCCAAAGAAGAGTTTAAACGAGGTGCAACATCAGCAAGATGATGAATAGAAACACAGTTCCCCCAGAAACACAGTCCCCCCAGAAACACTAACTTAATGATATGCAGATCAAAATACCTCTGTGAGAAGTCTAGATTATAGTTAAGTTGAAGTAACCAAGATGAACACAAAACAGGAACATTGCATTGAAACAGATAAGAGCAATTTCGTTTTACCTGCATTAATTCCTTCTCCAAGCAGGCACAGTTCAGCACCAAGAGACTGCTTCAGCCTACAACTTCCTCCTTGTGGTAGACGGAAGTGGGGAAGAGAGAGTGGAATATCCATCAAATATTGTTGGCCTTTTGGTGCACTGCCTGAGGGGCTAGATTGTGTCACATCTCATTCAAAGTGCTGATGGATCCAGCATAGTTCAGGCACCTGGGGCAGCAAAGAAGAAAAGACGACTGTGGGCAGCTTGCTATTGCCTGGCAAAACTCTTTGGGCTTGGGAGAAGGCACAGAAACTGAGACTTCTCCAGAAGGGAAGGAGAGGAGTGGAGCATTCCTGGCCTTTCAGTGTGCTACCCAAGGGACCAGTTTTTGTTTCATCTTAGGAGGAGTGCTGATGAAACTGGCATACTTTAATGGGGGTAGCTAAAAACAAAGGAAGAGTGATAGGTTCTTTCTGTTTGAGAGGCTCCCAGAATCTCTGGCTGGGCTTACTGCTCAAGGTCTTTCCTTGTGAAATCCAATTTATAATACCTGGGAGAGAGGTGGCTGTTTCTTCAAATGCACAGTTAACCAACACAAAGCAGTGAGGAGCATGAAGAATCAGGAAAACATTAAACAATCAAAGGAATAAAATAAATCTCTAGTAACTTACCCTAGAGAAATGGGCATTTATGAATAGCTTGACAATGATTTGAAAGTAATCATTTTAAAGAAGCTCAGAGAGTTACAGGAGAACACAGACAGCTAAAGGAAATCAAGAAAATGATACATGAGGAAAAAATGAGAATATCAACAAAAGACTAAATAACCACAGAACAAAGTTTGGAACTGAAGAATACAATAAATATGGAAAGATTCAGTTAAAAAGGGTTTGGTAGAATATTCCATCAAGAAGATGGAAAAGTCAACAAATTTCAAGACAAGGAATTTGAAATTAGCCAGTCAGAGGAGCAAAAAGAGAAAAAGAATGAAAAGGAGTAAAGAGAGCCTAAGGGACTAATGGACCAACATTAGGGATTAATTTGGACAGAGGAGCCTGTTAGGCTGCAATCCTTGGGGTCGCTAAGAGTCGGACACGACTGAGCGACTTCACTTTCACTTTTCACTTTCATGCATTGGAGAAGGAAATGGCAACCCACTCCGGTGTTCTTGCCTGGAGAATCCCAGGGATGGGGGAGCCTGGTGGGCTGCCGTCTATGGGGTTGCACGGAGTCGGACACGACTGAAGTGAGGTAGCATAGCATAGCATTATGGGAGTATCAGAAGTAAAAGAAAGAATGTTGCAAAAAGTTTATTTAAAGAAATAATGGGCTGGGACTTCCCTGGTGGTCCAGGGGTTATGAATCCACCTTGCAGTGTAGGAGACACAGGTTTGATCTCTGTTTGGGGAACTAATATCCTGTATGCTGTGGAGCAACTAAACCTGTGCTCCACAACTAGAGAGTTCATGCACCATAATGAAAGATAGTGCATGATGCAGTGAATATCCTGTATGCCGCAACTAAAACCTTACACTGACAAATAAAATCAGTTAAAAAAATAAATAATGGGCTAAAACTTCCCAAACCTGGGTAGGGAAATAGACATCCAGATTGTTGAAGTTCAAAGGATTCCTAAAAAGATGAACCTAAGGAATCCTACACAGAAAAAAAGTGTAGCTGACCTTTCAACAACTGGATTTGAAATGTGCAGATGCACTTATACCCAGATTTTTTCAATAAACATACAGTTGGCCTTTTGTATTTGCAGCTTTTACACTCACAGATTCAACCACCTGCAGATCAAAATTTCCAGCCGTGGTTGGTTGAATCTGCAGATGTGAAATGTGTGGATGTGGAGGGCCTACTGTACTGTGCCACTTTATATAAGGGACTTGAACATCCTTGGATTTCAGTATAGTCTGGGGCTCTAGGAACCACTTCCCCATGAATACTGAAGGCCAACTGTATGATCAGATTCTCAGAGGTTAAAGTCAAAGAGAGAATTTTGAAAGCAGTGAGAGAAAAGTGACTAGTCATATACAAGGGAGTCCCCATTAGCCAGTAAGCAAATTTATCAGGAGAGAGCTTAAAGGCCAAAAGGTAGTGGGATAATATATTCAAAATTTAGAAAGCAAAAAGCCTGTCAACCAAGGATCTTGTACCTGGCAGAACTGTCCTTCAAAAATGATAGATAAAAACTTTCCCAGATGGAAGCTAAAGCAGTTCATCACCACTAGAACTGCCTTAACAAAAAATGCTCAAGGATGTTTTTTATGTTGAATCAGAAGGATACTGAACAGCAACATATAATAGTATAAAATTCACTGCTAAGATAAATATATAGACAGAGAAGACTCTAATACCATAATGGTGATGTATAAGCGAAGTGAAGTGAAGTCACTCAGTCGTGTCCGACTCTTTGCAACCCCATGGGCAGTAGCCTGCACCAGGCTCCTCCGTCTATGGGGTTTTCTAGGCAAGAGTACTGGAGTGGTTGCCATTTCCTTCTCCAGGGAATCTTCTGACCCAGGGACCAAACCCGGGTCTCCTGCATTGTAGACAGATGCTTTACCACCTGAGCCACCAGGGAAGTCACTTTTAATTCTAAAAGAGAGTTAAGAGACAAAAATCTTGAGAATAGCTAACTATAACTGCAAAAACATACTTGTGAATATACAATATAAAAAAGCAAATTATGACCTCAGTAACATATAATGTATATGAGGAAAAGTAAATGTAGTTTTTGTATGTGATTGAAGTTTAAGTTGTTATCACCCTTTAATAGAGTGTTATAACTAAGTGGTTTCATGTTGACCTCCTGGTAACCACACAGAAAATACCTCTAGAGGATACACAAAAGGAAAAGAGAAAGGAATCAAAGAATATCACTAGAAAATGTTAATATTTGCAAAGAAAGATATCAAGAGAAGAAAAGATGGAGAAAAGAATTATAAGACAGAAAACAATTTTTAAAAATGGCAGTAGCAAGTCCTTACCCATCAGTAATTACTTTGTATATAAATGTATTAAATGCTTTAATTAAAAAACCTAGAGTGACTGAACGAATAGACTTTGTATCAGACAAAATAGATTTTAAGCCAAAACTGTCAAAAGAGACTAAAAGGTCATTATCTGACGACAAAAGATCCAATTTATCAGGAAGGTAAAATAATTATATAATGAGATATGCCTTAACATCACAGCACCTAAATGTATAAAGGAAACATTGACAAATCTGAAGAGAGAAATAGCTAAAATAGTACAATAATAGTAGGAGACTTCAGTACCCCACTTTCAGTAATGGAGAGAGTATCTAGATAGACCATCAATAAGAAAATAGTGGACTTTAATGGCACTATTGACCAAATGGAACTGACAGAATTATATAGCACATCTACTCAATAACAACAGAATACACATTCTTCTCAAGTGCCCATGGAACGTTTTCAGGGTAAATCACATGTTAGGTAACAAAACAAGTATTAACAAATGTAAGAAAATTAAAGTCATATCTGTATCTTTTCCAATGACAGTGGAATGAAACTAGAAATAAATAACAGAAAACTGGAAAATACACAAAGATGTAAAAATTAGATAACATTCTTAAAGAACCAATGACTTAAGAACAAATTAAAGGGAAGTAAGAAATCTGAGACAAATGAAATGAGATGCAGCAAAAGCAGTATTAAGAAGGAATTTTACATTGATAAAAAAATCTACCTTAAAAAATGAGGATAAAAAAAAAAAGAACCTACTTTACACCCCATGGAACTTGAAATGGATAAGTAAACAGCCCAGGGTAAGCAGGAGGGAAGACATAAAAATAGAACAGGAATAAAAGTAGAGATCAGAAAAGCAGTAGCGAAAGCCCAACAAAACTAAGAGTTGGAAAAAAAAATCAGTGACACTAGGAGCTGTTTTTGTGCAAAGATCAACAAAATTGACAAACCTTTAGCTAGAATAATTAAGAAAAAAACTTAAATAAAACCAGAGATGAAAGAAGCAGCATTATAACTGATCCCACAAATACAAAGAATTCTGAGACACTATTATGAACAAATTTATACCAACAAATAGGATAACTTGGAAGAAGCATATAAATTCATAGAAATAGACAACCTACCAAAACTGAATTCTGAAGAAATAAAAAAAGTGAGAAACCTATGAGTAAAGAGATTGAATCAGTAAGCAAAAACTATCAAACAAAGGAAACTGTAGAAACAGATGGCTTCATTGGTGACTTTTGCCTAATATTTAAAGACATATTAACACTTCTTAAATGCATCCAAAAGAATTGAAGCTGAGTAAACATGTCTAAACTCATTTTATGAGGCCAACATTACCCTGATACTAAAGCTAGAAAAGACAAATAAGAAAACTGTAGAGCAATATCCCTGATAGAAATAGATGTTAAAATCCTCAACAAAATACTACTATAGCAACTATGATAGCAACCTGAATTGAACAGTACTTTTAAAGGATCACACACCGCAATCAAGTAGGATTCATTCCTGAGGTGTTTAAGGCTGGTTTTACTTACACAAATCAATAAATGTAACACACTACATAAACACAATGAAGTATAAAAGTTACATGATCATCGCCGTGCTGAAGAAGCATTTGACAAAATCCAATGTTTCATTGAATTACACAATAAAATCTTTCAATAAACTAGTTATAGGTGGAATTTACCTCGTCATAATAAAGACCATATGTGAAAATCCCACTACTAACAAATACTATTTAATAATGAAAAGCTGAGAGCTTTTCCTTTGAGAGCAGAGTAAGGCAAAGATGCCTACGCTCTGCCTATTCTGTTCAACACAATATTGGAATTCCTAGCCAGAGGAATTAGGCAAGCAAAAGAAATGAAAAGCATCAAGTTGGAAAGGAAGACTATTTTCTCTAGAGATGCCATATCTACCTGTAGAAAACCCTAATGATTCCACAAAAAACTATTAGAATAAACAAATTTTATAGTGTTGCAATATACAAAATCAATATACAAAAATCAGTTGTGCTTGTGTATACTAGCAAAGGACTGTCTTAAACCAGCTGTCCTCAAAATATCTTTATAATATCTTTAAAATATCTTTATAATATTGTCAGGAAGAATAACTTGGGGATAAACAACAGACTGGTTCCAAATAGGAAAAGGAGTTCATCGAGGCTGTATATTGTCACCCTGTTTATTTAACTTATATGCAGAGTACATCATGAGAAACGCTGGACTGGAAGAAACACAAGCTGGAATCAAGATTGCCGGGAGAAATATCAATCACCTCAGATATGCAGATGACACCACCCTTATGGCACAAAGTGAAGAGGAACTCAAAAGCCTCTTGTTGAAAGTGAAAGTGGAGAGTGAAAAAGTTGGCTTAAAGCTCAACATTCAGAAAACGAAGATCATGGCATCCAGTCCCACCACTTCATGGGAAATAGATGGGGAAACAGTGGAAACAGTGTCAAACTTTATTTTTCTGGGCTCCAAAATCACTACAGATGGTGACTGCAGCCATGAAATTAAAAGACGCTTACTCCTTGGAAGGAAAGTTATGACCAACCTAGATAGCATATTGAAAAGCAGAGACATTACTTTGCCAACAAAGGTTCGTCTAGTCAAGGCTATGGTTTTTCCTGTGGTCATGTATGGATGTGAGAGTTGGACTGTGAAGAAGGCTGAGCGCCGAAGAATTGATGCTTTTGAACTGTGGTGTTGGAGAAGACTCTTGCGAGTCCCTTGGACTGCAAGGAGATCCAGCCAGGCCATTCTGAAGGAGATAAGCCCTGGGATTTCTTTGGAAGGAATGATGCTAAAGCTGAAACTCCAGTACTTTGGCCTCCTCATGCGAAGAGTTGAATTGGAAAAGACTCTGATGCTGGGAGGGATTGGGGGCAGGAGGAGAAGGGGACGACAGAGGATGAGATGGCTGGGTGGCATCACTGACTCGATGGACGTGAGTCTGAGTGAACTCCAGGAGTTGGTGATGGACAGGGAGGCCTGGCGTGCTGTGATTCATGGGGTCGCAAAGAGTCGGACACGACTGAGCGACTGATCTGATCTGATCTGAAACATAATAACAAAGGAGGTAAAAGACTTGTACACTGAAATATCTATGAAAGAAATTTAAAACAAATAAATGGAACAACATCCTGGGTTCATAGAATATTCATAGTTGAGAAAGTTAAATATTGTTTAAATATCTGTTCAGTTCAGTTCAGTCACTAGTCGTGTCTGACTCTTTGCGACCCCATGAATCGCAGCACGCCAGGCGTCCCTGTCCATCACCAATTCCCGGAGTTCACTCAAACTCATGTCCATCAAGTCGGTGATGCCATCCAGCCATCTCATCCTCTGTCGTCCCCTTCTCCTCCTGCCCCCAATCCCTCCCAGCATCAGAGTCTTTCCCAATGAGTCAACTCTTCGCATGAGGTGGCCAGAGTATTGGAGCTTCAGCTTTAGCATCAGTCCTTCCAATGAACACCCAGGACTGATCTCCTTTAGGATAGACTGGTTGGATCTCCTTGCAGTCCAAGGGACTCTCAAGAGTCTTCTCCAATTCCACAGTTCAAAAGCATCAATTCTTCGGCGCTCAGCTTTCTTTACAGTCCCAACTCTCACATCCATACATGACCACAGGAAAAACCATAGCCTTGACTAGATGGACCTTTGTTGGCAAAGTAATGTCTCTGCTTTTAAATATGCTGTCTAGGTTGGTCATAACTTTCCTTCCAAGGAGTAAGTGTCTTTTAATTTCATGGCTGCAATCACCATCTGTAGTGATTTTGGAGCCCAGAAAAATAAAGTCTGACACTGTTTCCACTGTTTCCCCATCTATTTCCCATGAAGTGATGTGACCGGATGCCATGATGTTCATTTTCTGAATGTTGAGCTTTAAGCCAACTTTTTCACTCTCCACTTTCACTGTCATCAACAGGCTCTTTAGTTCCTCTTCACTTTCTGCCATGAGGGTGATGTCATCTGCATGTCTGAGGTTATTGATATTTCTCCCAGCAATCTTGATTCCAGCTTGTGCTTCTTCCAGCCCAGCGTTTCTATGATGTACTCTGCATATAAGTTAAATAAGCAGGGTGACAATATACAGCCTTGACGTACTCCTTTTCCTCTTTGGAACCAGTCTGTTGTTCCATGTCCAGTTCTGTTGCTTCCTGACCTGCATATAGGTTTCTCAAGAGGCAGGTCAGGTGGTCTGGTATTCCCATCTCTTTCAGAATTTTCCACAGTTTATTGTGATCCACACAGTCAAAGGCTTTGGCATAGTTAATAAAGCAGAAATAGATGTTTTTCTGGAACACTCTTGCTTTTTTGATGATTCACAGATGTTGGCAATTTGATCTCTGGTTCCTCTGCCTTTTCTAAAACCAGCTTGAACATCTGGAAGTTCACGGTTCACATAATACTCAGCAATCTACAGATGTAATTCTGTCCCTATCAGAATCCCAGTGTACTTTTCACAATAGGACAGTGCTAAAATTCATGTGGAATCTAAACGAGCCCAGATATCCACATCAATCTTGAACAAGAAGAACAAAGTTGGAGGCATTATATTTCCACATAGAGTGAATTAAAATCAACTCAAAATGAATTAAGGATTTAAATTTAAGACCTGAAACTGTAAAACCTCTGGAAGAAGACATAAGGGAAAGCTTCATTACGTTGATCTTGGAAATGACTTCTTTGAAAAATTTTCTGAAAAAATTAGAAATAGAACTAACGTGATTCATCAATCCCACTTCTGTGTATATACCTGAAGGGAATGAAAGCATGATGTCAAACAGATATCTGTACTTTCATGTTCGTTGCAGCATTATTCACAGTAGCGAGATCTGGAACCAATACAAATGTTCATTGATGGATGAATAGATAAATAAAAATGTGATTATATATATGTGTGTATGTATGTGTATATATATATATGTAATATATATTATTATGGTTTAGAAAGAGAAGGAAATCTTGCAGTAACAACATGGATGAACCTGGAGAACATTATGCTGAGTAAAATAAGATAGTTACAGAAGGACAAATACTCCATGACTCCACTTACATGAAGTATCTATGATAATCAAACTCATAGAAACAGATGGTAGAACTGTTTTTTGGGGAGGGAGGTCTGTTGGAGAGGCAGAAGTGGGGGAGATCTTGTTCAGTGCGTATTTAGTTTCAGCTATGCAAGAAAAGTTCTAGAGATCTCCTGTATAGCATTATACCTGTATTTAACAATACTGTATTGTGCACTTAAAACTCAAGAGGATAGATTTAATATTGCATTTTCTTACCACAGTAAAAAAATTTTAATACAAAATACATGAGAGGAACAGACAGTTCCTCATTTTATTAAAGGAATTTTAGCAACGAAAAGAAATTGCAAAAGTGTATATCACTTAAGAAAGACATTAATGAGTGTCGAGAAGTGCTATTTTTTGTTTGTTTTTTATGTCTTTTTATTATTTAAATTATTATGTTTGAGTGAAAACGTAACATATATAATTTGGTTAAAAATAGATAAAAATATGTGACCATTCTGATTCTGAATGTGTTGATCTGTTAATTTGAAAATTGTATATATCAGCATAGCAGATTTTGAGGCCTCTTATTTTGAAAATTCTTAAGTTACTTGAATAAATATCCTATATTAAGCAGCATTTATTAACCACAAATGTTTATTTTGTTATATTCTGTGTGCCATTTGTTAAAAACACCTTTTTCCTGTTTTGGTTTATTTATTTTAAACCTGAGTGGTTTAAAACCTTCTTGAATAATGATTATGACTGGGGACATGGAGTGTGGTAAGGCGGGGTATCAGTTCTGAGGTTTTGTGTTGGTTCTAATTAGGCAGTAGTCTTACCAGGAGACCAGATCAGTTTCAGCCACAAACTATGAGAGCAGAAAATTTTGGCCCGTTTGTTCACTGGTACTCTGACAACCCATTTTTACATTGACTTTGAATAGTTTTAGAGTCTTGAGTAATCCTAAAATGGATGGAGTATGTTGGCAGTCTTATAAATAAATATCTGGGATCTCTTTTGATTGCTTTACATAGTTCCTGGTACATACTTTTGAATCACTGAAATTACCTCTCATTCTGGGTATATGACTTGAAAGTAAAAATAAAAGAATTTAGAAGGTCTATGCTTTTATTAGAAGGGGAAAAAAAGCTAGGCCATTTTTGCTTTTCTTAGATGAGCTTCAAATAACCCTTCTAACTTGAAAGTGTAAAACTTAAAATACGTTGTCACTTGTTAGAGTTAGTTACCCTGAAAACCAGCTCTTATTTTCTTCATATAGAAATATAGTGCTTCTGCTTCACTGTTATTTATAAAGTTGTTAATTAGTGGATACTGAATATTATAATTTTAACATGGTTTCTTTCTATTGATTAATCGACTGATTTAGCATCACACATTTATGGGATGTTTAGGAAAGACTCAGCAGTGTACCAGGCACTGTGAATACAGTGATGAACAGGGCAGATATAACCTATTGGTGCATAGAATTATGGCCAAACCATACTTGTGTCTGCAGTATAAGGAATATCAAACTGTATTTAAAATATTTCATATATAATTATTTCATTTCTTCAGACCTCTAATAAAGTTCTGATACTGTTATGGCAGAGACTGCTGGTGCTAACCAGCACCTGTACTCTTTTTTTGGGGGGCATCCAGGAAGACTGTGTTTCCCAATTCCCCTTGCCTTTAGGTATGATATTTTGACTGAGTTTGGCATATCTTGTTTTATTGCACTTACAGATATTTCATTTTTTACCAATTGAAGGTTTGTGGCAACCCTGTGTCCCGCAAGTCTATTGGCAGCATTTTGACTACAGCATTTGCTCGTATTTGTTATGGTGATGTGTGATCAGTGATCGTCAATGTTGTTATTACAATTGTTTTGGGGTGCCAAAAACTGTGCGTAAGTTGGGGAATGTAATTGATAAATGATATATGTGTTCTGACTGGATATCCCAGGTGCACTAGTGATAAAGAAGCCACCTGCCAACGCAGGAGTCGTAACAGACTTGGTTTTGATACCCGGGTCGGGAAGATCCCCTGGATGAGGACCTGGCAACCCACTGCAGTATTTTTGCCTGGAGAATCTCATGGCTAGAGGAGCCTGGCAGGCTACAGTCCTAGGGTCACACATAGTCAGAGAAGACTGAAGTGACTTTGTGCACACACACACGTATGTGTTCTGACTATCCCTTTGACTGGCAGTTCCCTCCCTTTCTTCTCCTTGGGCCTCTGTATTCCCTGAGACACAACAGTTTTGGAATTCGGCCAATTAAAAACCTTACAGTGGCCTCTGTTCAAATGAAAAAAAGAGTTCCAGTTCTCTCACTTTAAATCCAAAACTAGAAGTGATAAGCTTAGTGAGGAAGACATGTTGAAAGTTGAAATAGGTCTAAAGCTAGGCCTCTTGTGCTAGTTAGCCAACTTGTGAATGCAGAATTCTTGAAGTCAATTAAAAGTGCTACTCCACTTGAAGTCAATTAAAAGTGCTACTCCAGTGAATGTATGAATGATAAAGCAAAGCAGCCTTATTGCTGAGATGGAGAAAGTTTTAGTGGTCTGTATAGAACATCACAACCAGCCACAACATTCTCTTAGACCAAATTCTAATGCAGATCAAGGCCCTAACTCGCTTCAATTCTGTGAGGCTTGAGAGAGGTTATGAAACTCCAGGAGAAAAGTTTGAAGCTAGTAGAGGCTGGTTCATCGAGTTTATTTATTTTTTTTTTTTCAGTGTACAGATTATCTTTATTTTTTTTTTTTCCAATTTTATTTTATTTTTAAACTTTACATAATTGTATTAGTTTTGCCAAATATCAAAATGAATCCGCCACAGGTATACATGTGTTCCCCATCCCGAACCCTCCTCCCTCCTCCCTCCCCATACCATCCCTCTGGGCCGTCCCAGTGCACCAGCCCCAAGCATCCAGCATCGTGCATCGAACCTGGACTGGCAACTCGTTTCCTACATGATATTTTACATGTTTCATTGCCATTCTCCCAAATCTTCCCACCCTCTCCCTCTCCCACAGAGTCCATAAGACTGTTCTATACATCAGTGTCTCTTTTGCTGTCTCGTACACCGGGTTATTGTTACCATCTTTCTAAATTCCATATATGTGCGTTAGTATACTGTATTTATGTTTTTCCTTCTGGCTTACTTCACTCTGTATAATAGGCTCCAGTTTCATCCACCTCATTAGAACTGATTCAAATGTATTCTTTTTAATGGCTGAGTAATACTCCATTGTGTATATGTACCACAGCTTTCTTATCCATTCATCTGCTGATGGACATCTAGGTTGCTTCCATGTCTTGGCTATTATAAACAGTGCTGCGATGAACATTGGGGTACACGTGTCTCTTTCCCTTCTGGTTTCCTCAGTGTGTATGCCCAGCAGTGGGGTTGCTGGATCATAAGGCAGTTCTATTTCCAGTTTTTTAAGGAATCTCCACACTGTTCTCCATAGTGGCTGTACTAGTTTGCATTCCCACCAACAGTGTAAGAGGGTTCCCTTTTCTCCACACCCTCTCCAGCATTTATTATTTGTAGACTTTTGGATCGCAGCCATTCTGACTGGTGTGAAATGGTACCTCATAGTGGTTTTGATTTGCATTTCTCTGATAATGAGTGATGTTGAGCATCTTTTCATGTGTTTGTTAGCCATCTGTATGTCTTTTTTGGAGAAATGTCTATTTAGTTCTTTGGCCCATTTTTTGATTGGGTCGTTTATTTTTCTGGAGTTGAGCTGTAGGAGTTGCTCGTATATTTTTGAGATTAGTTGTTTGTCGGTTGCTTGATTTGCTATTATTTTCTCCCATTCTGAAGGCTGTCTTTTCACCTTGCTAATAGTTTCCTTTGATGTGCAGAAGCTTTTAAGGTTAATTAGGTCCCATTTGTTTATTTTTGCTTTTATTTCCAATATTCTGGGAGGTGGGTCATAGAGGATCCTGCTGTGATGTATGTCGGAGAGTGTTTTGCCTATGTTCTCCTCTAGGAGTTTTATAGTTTCTGGTCTTACGTTTAGATCTTTAATCCATTTTGAGTTTATTTTTGTGTATGGTGTTAGAAAGTGGTCCAGTTTCATTCTTTTACAAGTAGTTGACCAGATTTCCCAGCACCACTTGTTAAAGAGATTGTCTTTAATCCATTGTATATTCTTGCCTCCTTTGTCGAAGATAAGGTGTCCATATGTGCGTGGATTTATCTCTGGGCTTTCTATTTTATTCCATTGATCAATATTTCTGTCTTTGTGCCAGTACCATACTGTCTTGATAACTGTGGCTTTGTAGTAGAGCCTGAAGTCAGGTAGGTTGATTCCTCCAGTTCCATTCTTCTTTCTCAAGATCGCTTTGGCTATTCGAGGTTTTTTGTATTTCCATACAAATTGTGAAATTATTTGTTCTAGCTCTGTGAAGAATACTGTTGGTAGCTTGATAGGGATTGCGATGAATCTATAAATTGCTTTGGGTAGTATACTCATTTTCACTATATTGATTCTTCCAATCCATGAACATGGTATATTTCTCCATCTATTAGTGTCCTCTTTGATTTCTTTCACCAGTGTTTTATAGTTTTCTATATATAGGTCTTTAGTTTCTTTAGGTAGATATATTCCTAAGTATTTTATTCTTTCCGTTGCAATGGTGAATGGAATTGTTTCCTTAATTTCTCTTTCTGTTTTCTCATTATTAGTGTATAGGAATGCCAGGGATTTCTGTGTGTTGATTTTATATCCTGCAACTTTACTGTAGTCATTGATTATTTCTAGTAATTTTCTGGTGGACTCTTTAGGGTTTTCTATGTAGAGGATCATGTCATCTGCAAATAGTGAGAGTTTTACTTCTTCTTTTCCAATTTGGATTCCTTTTATTTCTTTTTCTGCTCTGATTGCTGTGGCCAAAACTTCCAAAACTATGTTGAATAGTAATGGTGAAAGTGGGCACCCTTGTCTTGTTCCTGACTTTAGAGGAAATGCTTTCAATTTTTCACCATTGAGGATAATGTTTGCTGTGGGTTTGTCATATATAGCTTTTATTATGTTGAGGTATGTTCCTTCTATTCCTGCTTTCTGGAGAGTTTTTATCATAAATGGATGTTGAATTTTGTCAAAGGCTTTCTCTGCATCTATTGAGATAATCATATGGTTTTTATTTTTCAATTTGTTAATGTGGTGTATTACATTGATTGATTTGCGGATATTGAAGAATCCTTGCATCCCTGGGATAAAGCCCACTTGATCATGGTGTATGATCTTTTTAATGTGTTGTTGGATTCTGATTGCTAGAATTTTGTTAAGGATTTTTGCATCTATGTTCATCAGTGATATTGGCCTGTAGTTTTCTTTTTTTGTGGGATCTTTGTCAGGTTTTGGTATTAGGGTGATGGTGGCCTCATAGAATGAGTTTGGGAGTTTACCTTCCTCTGCAATTTTCTGGAAGAGTTTGAGCAGGATAGGTGTCAGCTCTTCTCTAAATTTTTGGTAGAATTCAGCTGTGAAGCTGTCTGGACCGGGGCTTTTGTTTGCTGGAAGATTTTTGATTACAGTTTCAATTTCCATGCTTGTGATGGGTCTGTTAAGATTTTCTATTTCTTCCTGGTCCAGTTTTGGAAAGTTGTACTTTTCTAAGAATTTGTCCATTTCTTCCACGTTGTCCATTTTATTGGCATATAATTGTTGATAGTAGTCTCTTATGATCCTTTGTATTTCTGTGTTGTCTGTTGTGATCTCTCCATTTTCATTTCTAATTTTGTTGATTTGATTTTTCTCCCTTTGTTTCTTGATGAGTCTGGCTAATGGTTTGTCAATTTTATTTATCCTTTCAAAGAACCAGCTTTTGGTTTTGTTGATTTTTGCTATGGTCTCTTTTGTTTCTTTTGCATTTATTTCTGCTCTAATTTTTAAGATTTCTTTCCTTCTACTAACCCTGGGGTTCTTCATTTCTTCCTTTTCTAGTTGCTTTAGGTGTAGAGTTAGGTTATTTATTTGACTTTTTTCTTGTTTCTTGAGGTGTGCCTGTATTGCTATGAACTTTCCCCTTAGGACTGCTTTTACCGTGTCCCACAGGTTTTGGGTTGTTGTGTTTTCATTTTCATTCGTTTCTATGCAAATTTTGATTTCTTTTTTGATTTCTTCTGTGATTTGTTGGTTATTCAGCAGCGTGTTGTTCAGCCTCCATATGTTGGAATTTTTAATAGTTTTTCTCCTGTAATTGAGATCTAATCTTACTGCATTGTGGTCAGAAAAAATGCTTGGAATGATTTCTATTTTTTTGAATTTACCAAGGCTAGCTTTATGGCCCAGGATGTGATCTATCCTGGAGAAGGTTCCATGTGCGCTTGAGAAAAAGGTGAAATTCATTGTTTTGGGATGAAATGATCTATAGATATCAATTAGGTCTAACTGGTCTATTGTATCGTTTAAGGTTTGTGTTTCCTTGTTAATTTTCTGTTTAGTTGATCTATCCATAGGTGTGAGTGGGGTATTAAAGTCTCCCACTATTATTGTGTTATTGTTAATTTCTCCTTTCATACTTGTTAGCATTTGTCTTACGTACTGTGGTGCTCCCGTGTTGGGTGCATATATATTTATAATTGTTATATCTTCTTCTTGGATTGATCCTTTGATCATTATGTAGTGACCTTCTTTGTCTCTTTTCACAGCCTTTGTTTTAAAGTCTATTTTATCTGATATGAGTATTGCTACTCCTGCTTTCTTTTGGTCCCTATTTGCATGGAAAATCTTTTTCCAGCCCTTCACTTTCAGTCTGTATGTGTCCCCTGTTTTGAGGTGGGTCTCTTGTAGACAACATATGTAGGGGTCTTGTTTTTGTATCCATTCAGCCAGTCTTTGTCTTTTGGTTGGGGCATTCAACCCATTTACATTTAAGGTAATTACTGATAAGTATGTTCCCGTTGCCATTTACTTTATTGTTTTGGGTTCGAGTTTATACACCGTTTTTGTGTTTCCTGTCTAGAGAATATCCTTTAGTATTTGTTGGAGAGCTGGTTTGGTGGTGCAGAATTCTCTCAGCTTTTGCTTGTCTGAAAAGCTTTTGATTTCTCCTTCATACTTGAATGAGATCCTTGCTGGGTACAATAATCTGGGCTGTAGGTTATTTTCTTTCATCATTTTAAGTATGTCTTGCCATTCCCTCCTGGCTTGAAGAGTTTCTATTGAAAGATCAGCTGTTATCCTTATGGGAATTCCCTTGTGTGTTATTTGTTGTTTTTCCCTTGCTGCTTTTAATATTTGTTCTTTGTGTTGGATCTTTGTTAATTTGATTAATATGTGTCTTGGGGTGTTTCTCCTTGGGTTTATCCTGTTTGGTACTCTCTGGGTTTCTTGGACTTGGGTGATTATTTCCTTCCCCATTTTAGGGAAGTTTTCCACTATTATCTCCTCAAGTATTTTCTCATGGTCTTTCTTTTTGTCTTCTTCTTCTGGAACCCCTATGATTCGAATGTTGTAGCGTTTAATATTGTCCTGGAGGTCTCTGAGATTGTCCTCATTTCTTTTAATTCGTTTTTCTTTTATCCTCTCTGATTCATTTATTTCTACCATTCTATCTTCTAATTCACTAATCCTGTCTTCTGCCTCTGTTATTCTACTATTTGTTGCCTCCAGAGTGTTTTTAATTTCACTTATTGCATTATTCATTATATATTGACTCTTTTTTATTTCTTCTAGGTCCTTGTTAAACCTTTCTTGCATCTTCTCAATCCTTGTCTCCAGGCTATTTATCTGTGATTCCATTTTAGTTTCAAGATTTTGGATCAATTTCACTATCATTATTCGGAATTCTTTATCAGGTAGATTCCCTATCTCTTCCTCTTTTGTTTGGTTTGGTGGGCATTTATCCTGTTCCTTTATCTGCTGAGTATTCCTCTGTCTCTTCATCTTGTTTAAATTGCTGAGTTTGGGGTGTCCTTTCTGTATTCTGGCAGTTTGTGGAGTTCTCTTTATTGTGGCGTTTCCTCACTGTGTGTGGGTTTGTACAGGTGGCTTGTCAAGGTTTCCTGGTTAGGGAAGCTTGTGTCGGTGTTCTGGTGGGTGGAGCTGTATTTCTTCTGTCTGGAGTGCAATGAAATGTCCAGTAATGAGTTATGAGATGTCTATAGTTTTGGGGTGACTTTGGGCAGCCTGTATCTTGAAGCTCAGGGCTGTGTTCCTTTGTTGCTGGAGAATTTGCTTGGTATGTCTTGCCCTGAATTTATTGGCCCTTGTGTGGTGCTTGGTTTCAGTGTCGGTATGGAGGCATTTGATGAGCTCCTGTCAATGAATGTTCCTTGGAGTCAGGAGTTCCCTGGAGTCAGGGTTTGGACTTAAGTCTCCTGCTTCCGATTATCGGTCTTATTTTTACAGTAGTTTCAAAACTTCTCCTTCTCTACAGCACCATTGATAAAACATCTACATTAAAGATGATAAGTTTCTCTACAGTGAGGGTCACTCAGAGAGGTTCACAGGGTTACATGGAGAAGAGAAGAGGGAGGAGGGAGTTAGAGGTGACCCAAATGAGATGAGGTGAATCAATAGTGGAGAGAGTGGGCTAGCCAGTAGTCACTTCCTTATGTGCACTCCACAACTGGACCACTCAGAGATGTTCACGGGGTTATACAGAGAAGAGAAGAAGGAGGAAGGTAACAGAGGTGGCCAGAAGGATAAAAGGGGGGAATGAAAAGGAGGGAGACAGATCCAGCCAGTAATCAGTTCCCTAAGTGTTCTCCACCATCTGGAACACACAGAAATTCACAGAGTTGGGTAGAGTAGAGAGGGGTTAGGGAGGAGACACAGGCGACCTGGTGGAGAAAAAGGAGGGTCCAAAGGGAGAGAGAGCAGTCAAGCCAGTAATCTCACTCCCTAGTGAAAAATGGGTCCTGAAGATTGGGTCCTTAAAGGTACAAAATTGGTAACAAATACATAAAAGCAAAAATCAAAAATCTAGAGTAGAGTTTGGAATTTCAAAAATACGATGTTAAAGAAAAGAAGAAGGAAAAGAAAGAGAGAAAGAACGAACAAACAAAAACAAACAAGGTCGCGAAAATTATAAAGAAAGTACAGGTACAAAATTGATAACTAATACCAGAAAGCGAAAATTAAAAATCTAGAGTAGAGTTTGGAATTTCAAAAGTACGATGTTAAAGAAAAGAAGAAGGAAAAGAAAGAGAGAAAAAACGAACAAACAAAAACAAACAAGGTCACCAAAATTATAAAGAAAGTACAGGTACAAAATTGATAACTAATACCAGAAAGCAAAAATTAAAAATCTAGAGTACAGTTTGGAATTTCAAAAATACAATGTTAAAAAAAAAAAAAAAAAAAAGAAGAAGAAAAATAAAGAGAGAAAACAAACAAACAAATACGAACAATGTCACAAAAATTATAAAGAAAATACAGGTACAAAATTGATATCAAATACCAAAAAGCATAAATTAAAAATCTAGAGTAAAGTTTGGAATTTCAGATATACAATGTTATATAAAAGAAGAAGAGAAAGAAACAGAGAAGAAGAAAAAAAAAAAGAAAAAAAAAAGTCACAGATATTATATAAAAAAAAACTATAGGTACAAAATTGATAACATATACCAAAAAGCGAAAATTAAAAATCTAGAGTAGAGTTTGGAATTTCAAAAATACAATGTTAAAAGAAGAAAAAAACAAAAACAAAAACAACAACAACAAAAAAAAACAAGGTCAAAAAATTATAAAATATATATATGTGAAGTTTGCTGAAGAAGAAAAAAATAGGGTCTTTTTTTTTTTTTTTTGCAAAGTAATAGGTTATAAAAGTGAAAATTAAAGGAACAATAGAGGACTTAAATTTTTTTTTTTTTTTTAGTTAAAAAAAAAAAGAAAGAATGATCGTAAAAATAATAAAAATATATCTAGGAATTTTTTGTTTTTTTTTTTGTGGGTGTTGTGGGTTCAGTTCATTTTTGGCTAGTTCCTTGGTCAGATTTATGTTTCTCAAGATCTATAGGCCCCTTCCTATGTAGTCCGTAGTAACCACAGGGTTTTGATCTATTGCCTGTAGCTTCCAAGGCGTTTCCCTCTGTTATATCTTATTCTGTTTGCTAGTCTCTTCAGTATCTGGTTTCCGCCCTGACTCAAAGGGCACGGTGGAGGACACTTTTTTTTTTTTTTTTTTAGGCTTACTTGTTCAGTCGCGCTGTGGGGATGGAGGGAGGGATGCTGCAAACAAATAACACTGGCGTGGGCTCGCAGTGCCTCAGCCACCCTGGGTCTGCCCCCGCTCACGGCGCGTGTAGCCTCCCTGTCCACACTGCTCGGACTCTAGGTTGTTCTGCCGGGAACAATCCGAGGCTGGCCCTGGGCTGCATGCACCTCCCGGGTCCAAGCCGCTCAGGTTCAGGCACTCGGGTAGTCCTCAGAGGCGCAGACTCTGTTGGGCCTGCGTTTTGTGCTCTTCCCAGGTCCGAGCGCCAATTTGCTCTTCCCAGGCGAGCGCCAATGCTGCGACTTATCGCCTCCCCGCCACTCGGTTATCTGGATGTAAAACCGGCGCACCTTCTCAGGCAGATGTTGACCGTCCAGACCCCCAAGAAGTTTTAGTTAGCAAAGAAGCCTACTTACAATTTTATAGATAATGTCTCTCTGGGGCTGCGATTGCCCCCTTCCGGCTCTGGCTGCCTGTCACCGGAGGGGGAAGGTCTGCAGCCGGCTATCTCTGTTCAGTCCTTTGTTCCGTGTGCGGGCCTGGCGGTCTTAGGTTAGGGCTGGCTTTTCGCGTGGTAGGTATCCCACAGTCTGGTTTGCTAGCCCAAATTATTTCGCTCAGATAGCGCTCAGGGTATTCAGGCCAGATTCTTACTCTCAGCGATGCAGCCCACGCCGCGCCTCCCTGCCCAGCCCCGGTTTGCTAATGGCGGATGCAGGCGTCTGCGCTGCTTCTCTGCTGGGGGAGTTACCGTAGGGCTCGCAATCTGCGAGTTTTAAATTGTTTATTTATTTTTTCTCCCTGTTATGTTGCCCTCTGTGCTTCCAAAGCTCGGCACAGATTCGGCAGTGAGAAGGTTTCCTGATGTTTGGAAACTTCTCTCTTTTTAAGATTCCCTTCCCGGGACGGAACTCCGTCCCTCCCTCTTTTGTCTCTTTTTTTTTGTTTGTTTTTAATATTTTTTCCTATCTCCTTTCGAAGAGTTGGGTTGCTTTTCTGGGTGCCTGATGTCCTCTGCCGGCATTCAGAAGTTGTTTTGTGGAATTTACTCGACGTTTAAATGCTCTTTTGATGAATTTGTGGGGGAGAAAGTGTTCTCCCCGTCCTACTCCTCCGCCATCTTGGCTCCTCCCCCCTGGTTCATCGAGTTTAAAGGAGGAAGCCACTTCCAGAACATGCATGGGTAAGGTGAAACAGCAAGTGTTATATAGAAGCTACAGCAAGTTATGGAAGATCTAGCTAAGGTTTTTAATGAAGGTGGCTACACTAAACAAGGGATTTTCAGTGTGGATGAAACAGCTTTCTATTGGAAGAAGATGCCATCTAGGATTTTGATAGCTCAAGAAGGGAAATCAGCAGGCTTGCTTCAAAGCTTCAAAGGACAGGCTGACTCTTGTTAGGGGCTAATGTAGCTGGTGGGTTTAATTTGAAGCCAGTGCACCTTTATTCTTGTTCAGTCACCCAGTTGTGTCCAACTCTGCGACCCCATGGACTGTAGCATGCCAGTCCTCCCTGTCCCTCACCATCTCCTGGAGTTTGCCCAAGTTCATGTAATTGCATTGGTGATGCTGTACAGCCAAGGATAACTGCCTTGTTGTGGCAAAGAGGCTTGTTTAACTCAGTGAAGCTATGAACCATACAGTACAGGGCCACCCAAGATGGATGGGTCATAGCAGAGAGTTCTGATAGAGTTGTACAATGTGATTAATGTTATTTTCATGTGTGTTACACAGCATTCATTCTGAAAATCATGGATTAGGAAGAAATTTTGATTTTCAAGTCTTACTATTTAAGAAATACATTTTGTAGGACTATAGCTGCCATTGTGATTCCTCTGATGAATCTGGTTCAGTTGAAAAACTTATGGAAGGAATTGTATAAACTTAGTTGATAAAGCAGCAGCAGCAGGGTTTGAGAGAATTGGCTCCAGCTTTGAAAGAAGTTCTGTTATGGGTAAAATGCTGCCGAACAGCATTGCATGCTACAGAGAAATCTTTCATGAAAAGAAGAGTTGATCCATTGAGCAAGCTTCATTGTCATCTTATATTAAAGAATTGATACAACCACCCAACCTTAAGCAACCACCACTCTGATTAGTTAGCAGACATCAATATTGAGGCAAGATCCACCACCAGGAAGAAGATTGCAGCAAGACATTGAAAGCTCAGATGATGGTTAGGTTAGCAATTTTAGCAATAAATAGTTAAATTATGTATATTTTGACATAATATTGTACAATGAATAGACTACAGTATAGTTAAAACATAACTTTTATATGCACAGGGAAACCAAAAAAATCCGTGGCTTACTTTAATTGTGATGTTTGCTTTATTGCACTGTTGGATCCAAACCTATAATATCTCTGAGGTATGCCTGTACCACCGTTAGGCCTGGCACAATATAGTCACTTTAAGGCATTCTTCTTTCTACCAGCTCTCTTATCTCATCTGCCAGCTGAATGGAGAGGATTTTCAGGACTCAGCACACCCAAAAAATACACTCAGGAAGCCTAAGTCTCTGAGTCACTCAGTAGATCAGAGCATTCTTCCTCTTGAATCCTTTTCTAACTTTTGCCAGAATAATGTGAAAGAGAAGTAACTGGGTTTGGGTACGTGCTAAGCCATTGAGATCTTGGGGTTGCCTTGTTTTAAAACTTGATTTTTTTTCTTTTGAAAATTTTGAAACAATAGTTGTTGTTTTAACATTTTGTAAAATGCATATCAAACTACCCTTCTTTTTGATTTCTTTTCTTTTTTGACTTCTAGTTGGAGATAACTAAGGATAGTTTTCTTTGCTATCATTCACTATGCCGATAGGTCAAAAAATCCATGGGTGTTTTAAGAATCTCGAATGAAATATATCATGGGTGTTAGCTAGAGTGTTATGAAGTACTTAAATAATTGCAAATATTTGATATGTTTAATGCCTTTAAACTAAATGCTTTTCATAATTATAACAGATATGACTAAGGTTTTTAAATCACTGTTCTTTTTATTTTATCTTACTGAAAATAGTTGACTTAAAATGTCATGTTAGTTTCAGGCATACAGCAGTGATTCATTATATATATATGTTCTTTTTTAGATTCTTTTTCTTTATAGGTTATTACAAAATACTGAGTATAGTTCCCTGTGCTATATGGTAGGTCCTGGTTGGTTATCTGTTTTATATACAGTAGTAGATGCACTGTTCTTTTTATTTTCTGAATATTATTTAAAATTGACTAAACTTTTAAAACTTAAGAGTGAAGAATTTTATTTAGAAAAGTCTGAATGTAATAAAATACATAGTATGTCATACATAAAACTCTAGAACTTTTAGTTCACTTACTGCTAATTCTATTTATAAATGTACATACACTCCTTAATAATATATTTGATGTAACAAGTTTTTACATTAAAGCCTCCAACATCGTTGTTGTTTACGACCCCATGGACTGCAGGATGCCAGGCTTCCCTGTCATTCCCTATCTCCTGGAGTTTGCTTAGATTCATGTCCATTGAGTCAGTGATACTATCTAACCATCTCATCCTCTGCTGCCCTCTTTGCCTTTTGCTTTCAATCTTTCCCAGCATCAGGGTCTTTTCCAATGAGTTGGCCCATTGCATCAGGTGGCCAAAGTATTGGAGCTTCAGCTTTAGCATCAGTCTTTCCAGTGAATATTCAGGGTTGATTTCCTTGAAGATTGGTTTAATCTCCTTGCTGTCCAAGGGACTCTCAAGAGTCTTCTGCAGCACCACAGTTTGAAAGCATCAATTCTTTGGCACTCAGCCTTCTTTATGGTTAACATCCCTATATGACTGTTGGAA
Organism: Bos grunniens; assembly: GCF_055505025.1. Taxonomy (NCBI): domain Eukaryota; kingdom Metazoa; phylum Chordata; class Mammalia; order Artiodactyla; family Bovidae; genus Bos; species Bos grunniens. The sequence goes on along the minus strand of NC_141172.1, from coordinate 25,781,549 downwards.
AAACCATCGCTTTGACTATACAGACCTTTGTCAGCAAAGTGATGTCTTCTTTGCTTTTGAATATGCTGTCTAGGTTTGTCGTAGCTTTTCTTCCAAGGAGCAAGTGTCTTTGAATTTCATGGCTGCAGTCACTGTCCACAGTGATTTTGGAACCCAAGAAAAGAAAATCTGTCATTGCTTCCACAATTTCCCCTTGAAGTGATGGGACCAAATTCCATGATCTTAGTTTTCTGAATGTTGACTTTCGAGCCAGCTTTTTCACTCTCTTCTTCCACCCTCATCAAGAGGCTCTTTAGTTCCTCTTCACTTTCTGCCATTAGAGTGGTATCATCTGCATATCTGAGGTTGTTGATATTTCTCCCAGCATTCTGGATTCCAGCCTGAACTTCATCCAGCCCAGCATTTCGTATGATCTACGCTGCATATAATTTAAATAAGCAGAGTGACAGTGTACAGCTTTGTCATACTCCTTTCCCAATTTTGAACCAGTCCTTTGTTTTCTTGACCTGCATATAGGTTTCTTAGGATATAGGTAAGGTGGTCTGGTATTCCCATCTCTTTAAGTATTTTCTGCAGTTTGTTGTAATCCACACAGTCGAAGGCTTTGGCATAGTCAGTGAAGCAGAAGTAGATGTTTTTGTGGAACTCCCTTGCTTTTTCTATGATCTAATGAATGTTGGTAATTTGATCTCTGGTTCCTTTGCCTTTTCTAAACCCAGCTTGTATATTTGGAAGTTCTTAGTTTATGTACTGCTGCAGCCCAGCTTCAAGGATTTTGAACATAACCTTACTAGCATGTGAAATGAGTGCAGTTGTGTGGTAGTTTGAACATTCTTTGGCATTGCCTTTCTTTGGGATTGTAATGAAATTGGTTTTAGCTCATCTCATTTTTTATGTCATAAAGTTTAGGGAATAATCTTTGAAAACATGTGGGGAAACTTAAAAATTTTGTAAAGATTTATAGTTGTGGTTTATTAGAGGATTTCTAGAAATTTTTGTAGGGAAAAATAAAGTTAATGTCTTCAGCAGAAGTGAGGACTAGTACTTTTTATTTCTATTGTACTCTCTCTGGTTCACTGAGAACTCTCTGTTCTCTACAGAAAGTTATTGAGCCCATCCATTGAGTTATATATTTTGGTTTTTATACTTTTCACTTCCTAAATTTTCATTTGGTTCTTCTTTGTATCTTCTCTCTCTTTGCTGAGACTTTCTACTTTGCTGAGGCTTCTAGCTTATTTCTTATGTCCTATTGCTTGTTAAACCATTTTTATTATGGCTGCTTTAAATTGTTGAATAATTCTAACATTTCTGTCATTTTGGTTTTAACTTTTATTGATTGCTTTTTATTCAGCTTTATACTTGATTTTTGGTATGATTAGTGATTTAATTATAGCTAGTCGTTCAGATATGATGGGCTGTGTGTCTTATTTAAACCTTTTGTTAAGTTTGCTTTCTCTGAAATCAGTCCATCAGGGGAAGAAGTGGTGTTTCTTTTCTATTGACAGGAGAGGTTTGAAGTTCAGGTTCCTGTCTTGATTCATGTCGACGCTTGAGGAGTAGGGAGGGCTTCTCATTACTGCTGGATTGGCTTGGGTTTTACTGCTCTCTCCTGTGACTCCACTGACATATTCTGTTTGGGAGGAACAGTAGTTCTTCTTTAAGGTTCGTCGTGTGGCTTCCACTGAGACGTGGTGGGACAGGAGCCTTTGTTGGACAGTGATGAAGGTCCAGCACTCTGACTCTCTACTACCCACGTCTGACACTGCCCCAGTAGGGAAAGGGATGTGGGGAGTCTTACTACACTTTTGCAAGGATTGGAGTTTAGCTTCCCCAGTTGGCCTTTGCTGGTGTGGGTGGTAGTTGAAACAAGGGTTTTTTTTTTTTTTTTGTAGAGAATGATAGGCTGGGGTAGAGTGGTTATTGTGTAAATGTTTTCTTTTTTATTAGGCTATCTCCTTCCTGTTCCGTTTTTGCTAGGACTTTTTCTTACTGACTTCCCTGGTGGTTCAGACGGTAAAGCATCTGTTTACAATGCGGGAGACCCAGGTTCGATCCCTGGGTCGGGAAGATCCCCTGGAAAACGAAATGGCAGCCCACTCCAGTACTCTTGCCTGGAAAATCCCATGGACGGAGGAGCATGGTAGGCTACAGTCCATGGGGTCACAAAGAGTCAAACACGACTGAACGACTCCGCTTTTATTCTTTTTTTTTTTTTTTCTTTCTTTTTTAAAAAATTTATTTATTTTAATTAGAGGCTAATTACTTTACAATATTGTATTGGTTTTGCCATACATCAACATGAATCCGCCACGGGTGTACACGTGTTACCAATCCTGAACCCCCCTCCCACCTCCCTCCCCATACCATCCCTCTGGGTCATCCTTACTGCACTCATTGCACCATTTATACTGCATTAGGTCATTGACATTTTTTGCTCCAGGTCTGGGAAATATAAGACAAAAAGAAAATCATAATTTTCTTATCACTGTGTTGTTTCTTAACAATCTTTCTTTCAAGATTCCTAGCCAGTCTGCCTTTTGCCCCTCACACCATTGGAGTTTTCCTGTTTATTTTATATATAACGACCGTGGGTTTTGGTTGTATTTTGAGGGAGACAGAAGGAAAAAGTACATTTTAGTTCTTTTTTCTAGGAGTGGAAGATGATTATGTTTTTTAAATCTTATATTTTGACACTAGATTTGGGAGTTAGTAGTACTGGAGAGTCAGACACGACTGAGCGACTTCACTTTCACTTTTCACTCTTCATGCATTGGAGAAGGAAATGGCAACCCACTCCAGTGTTCTTGCCTGGAGAATCCCAGGGACAGAGGAGCCTGGAGGGCTGCCATCTCTGGGGTCACACAGAGTCGGACATAACTGATGTGACTTAGCAGCAGCAGCAGCAGTACTGATGTTGTTGGAACCCAGTGTTCAAAGTGGGGCTTAAACAGTTTAATAAGTGATGATTTTACCCTACGGGAGAGTGTTGTGTCCTCCTCCTTCCCCTTCCATTTGTAGGCTTTACTGAGTGTTCACAACTCTCTTTCCTATTGAGTTCTGAGTTAAAATAGCATTCTGGTCAGCCCTCTGCTATGCGTTTGCACAGGTGAGAGAGCCTGTTTGTCATATCTGCTCTAGAGTGTTTATTCAGTTGAACATAATTAAGTGAATTAAAATGGGAGGGTCCCAACTGGACTACATTCAGCATCTATAAAGTTGATGTAGTTACTCATAAAGTCAAGTGAAATAGGTCATTAACTATTACTTGGAGGTCTTTGTCTTCAGACTATCTTGTCTTCATCTATGTGCGGGCTATTGTATCTGAGAATTCTAGCAGTTAAGAGTAGGCTGTCAAATAAGAAAGCTGTGGTACATATACACAATGGAATATTAAAAAGAATGCATTTGAATCAGGTCTAATGAGGTGGATGAAACTAGAGGCTATTATACAGAGTGAAGTAAGTCAGAAAGAAAAACACTGATACAGTATATTAACGCATATATATGGAATTTAGAAAGATGGTAAATATCAAAAACCTCAGATATGCAGATGACACCACCCTTATGGCAGAAAGTGAAGAGGAACTAAAAAGCCTCTTGATGAAGGTGAAAGAGGTGAGTGAAAAAGTTGGCTTAAAACTCAACATTCAGAAAACGAAGATCACGGCATCTGGTCCCATCACTTCATGGGAAATAGATGGGGAAACAGTGGAAACAGTGTCAGACTTTTTTGGGCTCCAAAATCACTACAGATGGTGACTGCAGCCATGAAATTAGAAGACGCTTACTCCTTGGAAGAAAAGTTAAGACCAACCTAGATAGCATATTGAAAAGTAGAGACATTACTTTTTCAACAAAGGTCCGTCTAGTCAAGGCTATGGTTTTTCCAGTGGTCATGTATGGATGTGAGAGTTGGACTGTGAAGAAGGCTGAGCGCCGAAGAATTGATGCTTTTGAACTGTGGTGTTAGAGAAGACTCTGGAGAGTCCCTTGGACTGCAAGGAGATCCAACAACTCCATCCTAAAGGAGATCAGTCCTGGGTGTTCATTGGAAGGACTGATGCTGAAGCTGAAACTCCAGTACTTTGGCCACCTCATGCGAAGAGTTGACTCATTGGAAAAGACTCTGGTGCTGGGAGGGATTGGGGGCAGGAGGAGAAGGGGACGACAGAGGATGAGATGGCTGGATGGCATCACTGACTCGATGGACGTGAGTCTGAGTGAACTCCGGGAGTTGGTGATGGACAGGGAGGCCTGGTGTGCTGCGATTCATGGGTTTGCAAAGAGTTGGACATGACTGAGCGACTGAACTGAACTGAATGATGACCCTATATGCGAGACAGCAAAAGCAACACAGATATAAAGAACAGCCTTTTGGACTCTGTGGGAGAAGGTGAGGGTGGGATGATTTGGGAGAATAGCATAGAAACATGTATATTACCATATGTGAAATAGATCGGCAGTCCAGGTTTGATGCATGAGACAGGGTGCTCAGGACTGGTGCATTGGGATGACCCTGAGGGATGGGATGCGGAGGGAAGGGGGTTCAGGATGGGGAACAAATGTAAATGGCTGCTGATTCATATCAATCAATGTATGGTGAAAACCACTAAAATATTGTAAAGTAATTAGCCTCCAATTAAAATAAATTAATTAAAAAAAAGTAAGCTTCAAGTACTGCCACCGGGAATTATCATTTAGATTTTTTGTTTGTTTGTTTAGGGGAGTTATATAATAAATTTATAATTAGTAAACAAATCAAAAAGTTTTAAAAATATCTGTAAATCTAAGCTGTGTTATTCCTGTGAATGGCAGGCATAACCAGTCTGTCATCTGGAAATATCACTGAGAAATCTTCATCCCTTTAATAAATTTATAGTTTTATAAGGTAACTCAGGAGAATATAAACTGAATCCAAAGAGGTGATGACAGAAACTCATTGAGTAGTATTGTAGTACTTTCAGTTCAGTTCAGTCGCTCAGTTGTGTCCGACTCTTTGTGACCCCATGAAACAAAGCATGCCAGGCCTCCCTGTCCATCACCAACTCCCAGAGTCCACCCAGAACCATGTCCATTGTGTCAGTGATACCATCCAACCATTTCATCCTCCGTCGTCCCCTTCTTCTCCTGCCCTCAATCTTTCCCAGCATCAGGGTCTTTTCCAATGAGTCAGCTCTCTGCATCAGGTGGCCAAAGTATTGGAGTTTCAGCTTCAACATCAGTCCCACCAATGAACACCCAGGACTCATCTCCTGGGATGGATGGGTTGGATCTCCTTGCAGTCCAAGGGACTCTCAAGAGTCTTCTGCAACACCACAGTTCAAAAGCATCAATTCTAATCTCAAAAATATACAAGCAACTCTTACAGCTCAACTCCAGAAAAATAAACGACCCAATCAAAAAATGGGCCAAAGAACTAAATAGACATTTCTCCAAAGAAGACATACAGATGGCTAACAAACACATGAAAAGATGCTCAACATCACTCATTATCAGAGAAATGCAAATCAAGACCACTATGAGGTACCATTTCACACCAGTCAGAATGGCTGTGATCCAAAAGTCTACAAATAATAAATGTTGGAGAGGGTGTGGAGAAAAGGGAACCCTCTTACACTGTTGATGGGAATGCAAACTAGTACAGCCACTATGGAGAACAGTGTGGAGATTCCTTAAAAAACTGGAAATAGAACTGCCTTATGATCCAGCAATCCCACTGCTGGGCATACACACTGAGGAAACCAGAAGAGAAAGAGACACGTGTACCCCAATGTTCATTGCAGCACTGTTTATAATAGCCAGGACATGGAAGCAACCTAGATGTCCATCAGCAGATGAATGGATAAGAAAGCTGTGGTACATATACACAATGGAGTATTACTCAGCCATTAAAAAGAATTCATTTGAATCAGTTCTAATGAGGTGGATGAAACTGGAGCCTATTATACAGAGTGAAGTAAGCCAGAAGGAAAAGCACCAATACAGTATACTAATGCATATATATGGAATTTAGAAAGATGATAACAATAACCCTGTGTATGAGACAGCAAAAGAGACACTGATGTATGGAACAGTCTTATGGACTCTGTGGGAGAGAGAGAGGGTGGGGAGATTTGGGAGAATGGCATTGAAACATGTAAAATATCATGTATGAAACGAGATGCCAGTCCAGGTTCAATGCACGATACTGGATGCTTGGGGCTGGTGCACTGGGACGACCCAGAGGGATGGTATGGGGAGGGAGGAGGGAGGAGGGTTCAGGATGGGGAGCACATGTATACCTGTGATGGATTCATTTTGATATTTGGCAAAACTAATACAATTATGTAAAGTTTTAAAAAAAAAAAAAAAGCATCAATTCTTCTGCGCTCAGCTTTCTTCACAGTCCAACTCTCGCATCCATACATGACCACTGAAAAAACCATAGCCTTGACTAGACGGACCTTTGTTGGCAAAGTAATGTCTCTCTCTGCTTTTGAATATGCTCTCTAGGTTGGTCATAACTTTCCTTCTAAGGAGCAAGCGTCTTTTAATTTCATGGCTGCAGTCACCATCTGCAGTGATTTTGGAGTCCCCCAAAATAAAGTCAGCCACTGTTTCCACTGTTTCCCCATCTATTTGCCATGAAGTGATGGGACTGGCTGCCATGATCTGAATTTTCTGAATGTACTTTACTGTATATTAAAATTTTGAAAACTGTCTTATAGCAATAAAAATTACCTTTTAAACAAATGTTGCTTCTTTTTAAAAAATTAAGAAAAGACAGATAAATGTTCAAATAAAATCTCAAGCATTAGAAAATATAAAGAATTATGGTAACTTTAAAATGTTCACATGAGACCAGGACATAAATATTTGGCCACTCAGTAGCATTGATAAAGGCTTTCTTATTCTTTGCAGTGTCTTTTGTAAATTTTCATGTTATCATCAAAAATAAATGTTTCAAAGGAAAATGAGCTAGACATAATTATATATAAACAATGCTGAGATCAATAGCATTTAAAGTAGTTAAGAAGTAAACTGAACATGAAATACACTTCTGCATCTGCTTATTTTAAAATACCTGGAGGCCTTGTTTTATCCCAAAGGCATTTCTAATTTGCATAGCAAAGATAATATTATTTATATTTTCCTTTAATATTCAGATATGTTTGTTTTCACCAGAGAAGAAATGCACCTAACATGTGAAAGCTGGTATCTAAATCTGTGCTTAAGAATCAGTAAGGTTTAAAGTAAATAACTTCTGGTTGAAATGGAAAAATAGTGAACTTTCTGAATTTCACATTGAGGTCATGAAATAATCTGATTTATGATAGCATATGAAAGACAACAAATGATCCCAAATTATCATCTCACACTTTGGATTAAACCGAGTTTCTATAGGTACTAATTTGAAAAATGGATTTTTGGAAATATCTTGAAAGTGCTAATTTCACCAACAAAATGACTCTTGGAATTTTAAATGAACTTTATTACTTGAGAGATTATCAAGTATATATATGTGTTAATAAAATTCTTGCTATTTTAGAATTTGAATTTTAATTTATATAAACATGAATATTTATTATAACATATACTGTTATCTTTGTAGTATTCAATAAATTTAAAAAAACTTAGTAAAAGCAGTTAAATGCAGTACTTATGATAAAAGTGTCTAAATTTCACTTTATATTTGAAGATACGGGTCTTTTCAAGAGTGAGCAAATTAATGGAGGTAAAAAGTATTATAAAAAGATAAAATGAGATAATCTTCCAGTTGTGCATATGGATAGTTGTGAAGTAGGAAGTAGCTTTGGAGAAGGTGATGGCATCCCTCTCCAGTACTCTTGCTTGGAAAATCCCATGGATGGAGGAGCCTGGTAGGCTGCAGTCCATGGGGTCGCTAAGAATCAGACACGACTGAGCGACTTCACTTTGACTATTCACTTTTCTGCATTGGAGAAGGAATCCCAGGGATGGGGGAGCCTGGTAGGCTGCAGTCCATGGGGTCGCAAAGAGTCGGACATGACTGAGCGACTTCGCTTTGACTATTCACTTTTCTGCATTGGAGAAGGAATCCCACGGACGGAGGAGCCTGGTAGGCTGCAGTCCATGGGGTCGCAAAGAGTCGGACATGACTGAGCGACTTCACTTTCACTTTTCACTTTCATGCATTGGAGAAGGAAATGGCAACCCCCTCCAGTGTTCTTGCCTGGAGAATCCCAGAGACGGTGGAGCCTGGTGGGCTGCCATCTCTGTGGTCCCACAGAGTTGGACACGACTGAAGCGACTTAGCAGCAGCAGCAGCAGCAGGAAGTAGCTTTGGAATTGTGAATTGTATTGAGGAAGAAGTACAGCCTTACTTCTATGACCATGTACACATTTGCCATTGGGATTATAAATGAGATAATGAAGTAACTACCGTTTTAGCAGAATGCCCACAATCATAATTGGTATTGCAAGATTAACCTATTAAACCAAAAATAGCAGTATATATTAATAACTATATTTATAACTGCCCTTGCTAAAGAAGCATATCTTTATTCAGAACATGATAGGCTCTAAGAGGATCTCTTCGGTGAATATTTGAAATGGTAGAGGAAGGTATCCATAGTTCTTTTTCAATCTAAATGTTCTTCAGAACAGTTAAGTGGCTTCAGCCAGTGAGGTAGAGGAAGCTACAAAATGCGTAGAAAGAGCTTTCCTATGCCGTGGAGATTTCACCTTGCTAGGAGAGGATTTCTCTCATCGCTTTTCTTTTTGAAGTATTTTTAATTCTCAGAATAAGTGAAACTTTATGTTTCCTGAGGATAGTCTGTCTCATCTTGTTGAACCCTGTTTATAATTTTTTCTGTAGATTTTCTATATTCTATCACATATATGTGCCCACTGAGTAACTATAATATAATCTCTTTGAGAAAGGTCTTTGTCTTTGATTCACTGATGCTTGTGTTCGTGACCAGTTGCTTCAGCCGTGTCTGAAGCACGGAGTCAGAGGCTGTACAGGCTCTTCTGTCCATGGGATTCTCCAGGCAAGAATATTGGAGTGGGTTGCCATGCGCTCCTCCAGAGGATCTTCCCCACCCAGGGATCGCCCCACGTCTCCTGCGTCTTCTGCATCGCAGGCGGGTTCTATACTACTGAGCCACCAGAGACGCTCCCAGGAGAGTCTTGTAGCAAACCTGATAGGATACATGGCGGTAGGCATTAGGAAGTAGTGAGAACATACATTCGAATTAATTTTGGCTTCCTTAACTAAGATGTCTGTTAACGCTGAGGTTTCCAGTCTGTTGTTCAAGAATGTTTATTAAATATCTACCTTGTATTTGATTTTGGATTAGAAATCCTAGTCAGGCTATTTTACCAAGTATACTTTAGTAGTGGGTGCTCACTTTCCTTTTGCAGAATTCTAGGTATTATTGGTTCTTTTCCTTATTTGTAGTTTATATGTGCCCATCATGTGGATTTATTTTGGTTTTACTACCACTTAAAAGACACATTAAACAAAGATTACCTTATATAATTTAGATACTTAATGTGTAAAGTATTATAAAGCATCATTTGATTATCCACATATGGATAGTTCTGATAGTTTTTTTATGCATATTTAATATAAATATTACTATCCTTTCTACAGTATATTTGATTTCTATATTCTCCACTCTAACCAGATTGTTTACTTAATATTTTATATGCAAAGCTAAATTTGATGAAGCAGGATGCTTTTACTTTTAGTTGAGTCTTTGATGTCTGGATTGTTTGGTTCTTTGCATCCTACTTTTACTTTGAACCAGTGGCATAATTTCTGACTTCTGATGTTCTAACTGAATTTTCAGAAAGGGCTAGTCATCAAGTGGAAGAAACTGAGATATGGATTTACAAACATATGTTTGAACTTTTACTTTGCTGCCTTTTAGCTTTGATTTTTGGTAAGTTTTAAGTTGTTGTTTAGTCACTAAGTCATGCCCAGCTCTTTTGCAACCACATGGACTGTCGCCCGCCATGTTCCTCTGTTCATGGGATTTCCTAGGCAAGAATACTGGAGTGGGTTGCCATTTTCTCCTCCAGAGGATCTTCCCAACAGGAAGATCCATTTTTTTGCTGTTAGAAATATTGCTGTGATAAATATATTTGAAAAAAATCTTCTTGAAAATCTTGAATCAAGTATTTGAGCTTTAAAGAAGCTCTACAATATATAGCCAGCAACACTATATATGAGTACCTATTTCATAGCATCCCTACCAGCTTTGTGTAGTTTATTATCATGAGATAGGTGTGTAAAAATGAGTATGGAATAATCTGACAGCACTTCTACATTCTACTTAAGTATTAAAACCTTATATATGTATAATTGTCATTTTTTGGCACTCTTTCCAAACATTAATTTTACTTTCTCTCTCTATACTTTTATACCTAAAGATATTACACTTTTCTTTGAAAAGTGTAATGTTGTTTGCAGTTTTATTGAGATATAATTAACAAAATGTAAACATTGTATAAATTTAAGATGAGAACATGATGTTTTGATTCATATAGATTGCAAGCTAATTAACATATCCATTACTTCTCATAGTTACCTTTTTTGTGTGTGCTTTGTCTACTTAAGATCTACTCTTTAAATTTCAAGTATATAATATTAATCACTATAGTCACCAAGCTATATATTATATCTCCAGAACTTACTCATCTTACATAACCAAAATATTGTATCCCTTGAACAACATCTCCTCAGTTCTCCCATCCCCTAAGCCTGGCAACTACCATTTTACTGTCTGCTTTTATGAGTTTGACCTTTTCAGATTCCACATGTAAGTTAGATCACAAAGTATTTGTCTTTCTGTGTCTGACTAATTTTAAGTATCATAATGCCCTCCAGGTTCATTCGTGTTGTCACAAACAGAAGTATTTCCTTCCATTTTAAGGCTGACTAACATTCCATTATATGTATATAATTTTATTTATCTCTTTGTCCATTGATGGACAGTTAGGTTGTTACCATATCTTGCCTATTGTGAGTAATGTTGCAGTGAACGTGAGTGTGTAGATAATTAACTCTCCAAGATCCAGCTTTTGTTGCCTTTGAATGTATACATGGAAGCAGAGTTACTGAACCATGCGGTAGTTCTATATTAATTCTGTGAGGAACCTCCATACTGTTTTCCAGAGTGGCTGTGCCAGTTTATGTTCCCATCTGAGAATGTACAAGGGTTCTCTTTTTTTCCACTTTCTCATCAGCACTTTTTATTACTTGTCTTTTGATGATAGCTAACAGGTTTGGAGTGATAATTCATTTGATTTTGATTTGCATTTCCCTGATGGTTAGTGAGCATCTTTTCTTGTACCTATAGGCCATTTGTATATGCTCTTTGGAAAAATGTCCATTCAGATTTTCTGCCCATTTTAAAAATCAGATTTTTTTGTTGTTGTTTATGTATTTTAGGTATTAACCTCTTATAAGATTTATGATTGGCAATTTTTTTTGCCATTTTGTGGGTTGTATTTTCATTCTGTTGACTCTTTCTTTTGCTGTGCTTTTTAGTTTATTTTAGTGCTTTTTAGTTTGATTTAGTCCCACTTTTTCATTTCTGCCCGTTTTTGTGCTTTCAGTGTAATATCTAAAAAAAAAAGTGTTGTCAACAGCATTGTTAAGTTTTCTCAAGTTGTCTTCTAGAAGTTTTACACTTTCAATTTTTGTATTTTAAGTTTTTAATCAACTTTAATTCTTGTGAGTGGTGTAGATAGGAGTCCAAATTCATTCTTCTACTGTGGTTATCTAGTTTTCCCCAAAATATTTACCAATGAGAACTTCCTTTTCCCACTGAGTATTCATGGCTCCCAGTTGAAATGTTAATTGACTGTGTATGTGAGGGTTTATTTCTGAGCTCTTGATTATATTCCATTGATTTATGTGTCTGTTTGTATGCCAGTACCATATTATTGTGGTTACTATAGATTTCATATGTAGTTTGAAATTGTGAAGTGTGATGCTGCCAGTCTTTTTCTTCTTTCTCAGGATTACATTGGCTATTAGGGATCCTTAATGATTCCACAAATATTTTACAATTGTTTGTCTTATTTCTGTGAAGATTGCCCTTAGGATTTTTATAGAGATTGCATTGAATATATAGATGGCTTTATGTACTATGGATATTTTAGTAATATTATTTATTCCGTTTCATGAACATGGAGTATCTTTCATTTGTTTATATCTTTTTCAGTTTCTCTCATCAAACTCTTATAGTTTTCAGTGTACAGGTGCTTTTACCTTCTTATTTCTAATTTTTTTTTATTGTTTTTGCTGCTGTTATGAATGGGATTGTTTTAGTTCTTTCTTAAAAATTATTTATTTAATTGGAGGCTAATTGCTTTACAATATTGTGGTGGTTTTTGCCATACACTGACATGAATCAGCCACAGGTGCACATATGTCCCCCATCCTGAAACCCTTCCCCTCCTCCTTCCCCACCCTATCCCTCTAGGTTGTCCCAGAGCACTGGCTTTGAGTGCCCTGCTTCATGCATCAAACTTGCACTGGTCATCTATTTTACATATGTTAATATACATGTTTCAATGCTATTCTCTTAAATCATCCCACCCTCGGCTTCTTCCAGAGTCCAAAAGTCTGTTCTTTACATCTGTGTCTCTTTTGTCTTGCATAAGACACACAAATGTAATTTTGTATTGCATATAGTGTCATTGTTACTTTCTTTCTGAGTTAATATACTGCGTTTGTGTTTCTCTTTCTGACTTACTTCACTCTGTATAATAGGCTCCAGTTTCATCCACCTCATTAGAACTGACTCAAATGCATTCTTTTTTATAGCTGAGTAATATTCCATTGTGTATATGTACAACAACTTCCTTATCTGTTCATCTGCCGAAGGAAATCTAGGTTGCTTCCGTGTCCTGGCTATTGTAAACAGTGCTGCAGTGAACATTGGGGTACGTGTGTCTCTTTCAATTCTGGTTTCCTGGGTGTGTATGCCCAGCACTTTATTTCTTTTTAAATGTTTCATTGTTAATGTATAGAACACACCTACTTCTTTATGTTGATTTTTGTGCACTGCAACTTTATTGAATTGATTGATTAGTTCTGCCAGTGTTTTGGTGGAGTCTTTAGGATTTTCTGTATGTAAGATCATATGATTGAAAATGAAAAACAGTTTTACTTTCTTCTAATTTGGGCACCTTTTATTTCTTTTTCTTGCCTGATTACTCTGCCTAGGATCACCAGTACCATGTGCTAAGTCATTGTTTCAGTTGTGTCCTACTTTGTGCAACCCTGTGGACTGCAGGCTGCCAGGCTCCTCAGTCCATGGGATTCTCCAGGCAAGAATACTGGAGTGGATTGTCTTTTCCTTCTACAGGGGATATTCCCGAACCACTCTTATGTCTAACCTGCCTTGACAGGTGGGTTCTTTACCACTAGCACCACCTGGGAAGGCCACCAGTATGATGCTAAATATTAATAGAAGTAATGACTGAATATCTTTGTCTTATTCCTGATCTTAGATGGAAAGCTTTCAAACATTAACTGTTTAGTATTATTTTAGCTATGGACTCATCTATATATTTTTTATTATGTTGAAGTATATTCTATTTATACTCCATTTGTTGAGTGTTTTTTATCATAAAAGGATGTTTTATTTTGTGAAATTTCTTTTCTGCATCTACTGAGATGATCATATATATGAGTTTTATTCTTTAATTCTGTTAATGTGGTGTTTCACATTTATTAATTTAAATATATTGAACCATCTTTGTGTACCTGGGATAACTCTTACTTTATCTTGTTGAATGGTCCTTTCAGTGTGCTGTTAAATTCAGTTTGCCAGAATGTTGAGGACTTTTACACCTTGTGTTTATCAGGAATTTTGGTCTGCAGTTTTCTTGTAGTTCTCTTGCTGGGTTTTGCTATAAAGATAATGGGGGTGTGGAAAATGAATGTAAATATGATTTTTTTCCTGACTATTTTGGAAGAGTTTAAGAAGGATGGCATTAATTCATTTTTTTTAGATGTTTGGTAGAAATGACCAATAAACTATTGGAATTGAGCTTTGTTTTTTGGGGATATTTTGGATTCAATTTAAACTCCTTTTCAGATTTTCTCTCTCTCTCTTTTTTTTTTTTTAGATCAGTGGGAATTTTAATCAAAGAATTGTACATTTTCTTCCCACATATATCGCTTTGTATTAGGAAATGACATTGTGATCCATTTCACTACAATATTACAAAATATTTACAAGAAAATATTAAAAATAACTCAAACATGAAAGGCAAGATGGGGGTGAAAAAACTGGTTTTTCCAGAAATCTCTACTCCAGTGCCCACAGCACACAATAAGAGAGCCAAAACAAATAACAAAGTTCCCCTTGATCACAAGTTTCCAAGGAATTGGAGTAGGGGAAGAAATCTGATGAAAATGTCGGAGGATGATTCTGCTGTGCCTCTTGCCAAAACAGCACCCAAATCTGGCCCATTTGTTCCCGTGTTGGTGCAGACTAAGGACGATGTCTATGAGGCTTTCATGAAAGAGATGGAAGGGCTGCTGTGACAGCTTTGGATGCTAGATCAGGCTTCTGTTCACATCAGTGGTTCATGGAGAAAGAGGCTCTTACTCAGCTTAGGTGGAAGAGTTGCTTTCACTGTCAGGGTATTTTTAATTTCATTTCAAGGAATATCTTAAAGTTTAGCCTTGTTCAGATTTTCTCTTTCTTCATGATTAAGTCTTGGTAGGTTGTCTCTTTCCTCAAATTTATTCCATCTCTTCTATGTTATCCAATTTGTTTACAAATAATTCTTTATAGTAGTCTCTTAACTGTGCTTTGTATTTCTGTTGTATCTTTTGTACTATGTCTTATTTCATCTATAGTTTTGAGTCTTCTCTCATTTTTCTCACTAAACGTTTGTCAATTTTATCAATAAATCAACTCAATTTCATAGATATTTTTTCTTTCTTTTAGTCCCTACTTGTTTCATTTATTTCTGCTCTATTTTTTATTAATTCCTTCCTTCTGCTATTTTTGGCCTGAGGTCTTTTTTTTTTTTTAAGTTCTTTGAAGTGTAAATTTAGGTTGTTTGAGATCTTTCTTTATCTTAATGTAGGCATTGCTTGCCATAGTTTTTTTCTCTTAGAATTGTTATTATTATTCCACAGAGTTTTAAAGTACTTTTTCATTTGTATCAAATTATTTTTTATTTTTTGCTGTCTAAAAGTGTGTTATTTAATTTCTGCATATCTGCAAGTCTCCCAATTTCCTCCTGTTACTGATTTCTGATTTCATGGCATTGTGGTTGTGTAGATATTTGATGTGATTTCAGTCTTCATAAACTTGTAAATCTTGTATTATGGATCAGCATATGATCTATGCAATAATTAAATGAGACTGCAGAATCCCACTGACATCAATGGACATATCAACCAGACAAAAAATTAAATAAGACAACAGAATCCTATGTGACCCCTAGACCAGTTGGACTAAATTGATATTTACAGGACACTGTGTCCAAGAAAAATTAGAAGAGACATTCTTTTCAACCATGCATGTAATGTAATGTTCTCAGGGATAGTCAATATAATAGGTCACAAAACAAGCCTCAGCAGACTTTAAAGTGTAGAAGTTATTTAAGCCTATTTTCTGACCACAGCTCTATGAAACTAAAATTCAACCACAGAAAGAAAAATGGAAAAAGTATGAACACATGGAGGCTAAACATTATGCTATTAAAAAAACCAATGGGTCAACAATAAAATCAAAGAAGAAATCAAAATACCTCAAGACAATCAAAAATAAAAACACAATCTTATAAAATCTTAGGGATTCAACATAGCAGTTCTAAGTGGGAAGTTCACAGTGATAAGGCCTTCCTCAAGAAACAAAAATCTCAAGTAAATGACTTAACTTGTCAACTAAAAGAATTGGGAAAAATAGTTCACCCAAGAGGTAGCAGAGGGAAGGAAGTAATAAAGATTAAAGAAGAAATAAAATAGAGATCAAGTAAATAATAATTCTGATCAATAAAACCAAGAGCTGACTTTTTGAAAAAGAAGTCAACAAATCTCTAGCCAGGCCTTATGAAGAAGAAAATACAGAAGGCCGAAATGAACAAAATAAGAAGTGAAAGAGGAGACATAACAACTGATACTACAGGGGGGAAAAAAAAGTCCTAGGAGACTACTATGAACAGTGATATCAATTAAATGGACAACCTAGAAGAAATGGTTAAGTTTCTGAATACATAACTGCAAAAGCTGAGTAAATTAAAAAAAATGACAATTCAAATAGACTGATTACTATGTATGAAAGATAATCTGTTAAAAAACAAAAAAAAAAAACTACCTACAAATGCAAGTCCAACACCAAATGACTTCACTGGAAATTTCCACCAAACATATAAGGAATTTATACCTGTCTTTCTTAAAACATACCTAGAAATTGAAGTGGAGTGAATATTTCCAAATTCATTTTATGAAGCCACCATCATACTGATATAAAAATCACAAAAAGCCACTATAAAGAAAATTATAGGCAAGAACTCTATGCATGTAGATAAAAAAATTCTCAACAAACTATTAGAAGTTAAATCCAATAGTACATAAAAAGGATCATACACCATGATTAAGTTGGAGTCATTTCAGGGTTTCAAGGATGGTTCAACATATGCAAATTAACCAGTGTTGACAACAGGAAAGACAAAAGCTACATGTTCATCTCAACAGATGAAGAAAAAGTATTTGACAAAATAGGACATCTCTTCATGTTGATAAAAATCACCAAAATGGGTTTAGAGGGAGCATATCTCAACCTAATAAAACTATTTTTGACAAATCCACAGCCAGTGTAATACTAAAGAAGGAAATGATGAAAGCCTCCCTGCTAAATTCAGGAACAAGCCAAGAATGTCTACTCTCACCACTTGTGTTTAACATATCCTACCCATAGTATTCAGCCAAGAAAAAATTTAAAAAGTATTCTGATCGGAAGGGAGAATATAACATTGTCCATATTTGCAGGTGACTTGACACTCTATATAGAAGA
This sequence comes from Bos grunniens, assembly GCF_055505025.1. Classification (NCBI taxonomy): domain Eukaryota; kingdom Metazoa; phylum Chordata; class Mammalia; order Artiodactyla; family Bovidae; genus Bos; species Bos grunniens. The sequence goes on along the minus strand of NC_141172.1, from coordinate 25,764,531 downwards.
TACTAAAATCTCCACAACAAAGTATTAGGACTAATAAATGAATTGGTGTCTCGTACACAGGGTTATTGTTATCATCTTTCTAAATTCCATATATATGCGTTAGTATACTGTATTGGTGTTTTTCCTTCTGGCTTACTTCACTCTGTATAATAGGCTCCAGTTTCATCCACCTCATTAGAACTGATTCAAATGAATTCTTCTTAATGGCTGAGTAATACTCCATTGTGTATATGTACCACAGCTTTCTTATCCATTCATCTGCTGATGGACATCTAGGTTGCTTCCATGTCCTGGCTATTATAAACAGTGCTGCGATGAACATTGGGGTACACGTGTCTCTTTCTCTTCTGGTTTCCTCAGTGTGTATGCCCAACAGTGGGATTGCTGGATCATAAGGCAGTTCTATTTCCAGTTTTTTAAGGAATCTCCACACTGTTCTCCATAGTGGCTGTACTAGTTTGCATTCCCACCAACAGTGTAAGAGGGTTCCCTTTTCTCCACACCCTCTCCAAAATTTATTTGTAGACTTTTGGATCGCAGCCATTCTGACTGGTGTGAAATGGTACCTCATAGTGGTCTTGATTTGCATTTCTCTGATAATGAGTGATGTTGAGCATCTTTTCATGTGTTTGTTAGCCATCTGTATGTCTTCTTTGGAGAAATGTCTATTTAGTTCTTTGGCCCATTTTTTGATTGGGTCATTTATTTTTCTGGAGTTGAGCTGTAGGAGTTGCTTGTATATTTTTGAGATTAGTTGTTTGTCAGTTGCTTCATTTGCTATTATTTTCTCCCATTCTGAAGGCTGTCTTTTCACCCTGCTGATAGTTTCCTTTGATGTGCAGAAGCTTTTAAGGTTAATTAGGTCCCATTTGTTTATTTTTGCTTTTATTTCCGATATTCTGGGAGGTGGGTCATAGAGGATCCTGCTGTGATGTATGTCAGAGAGTGTTTTGCCTATGTTCTCCTCTAGGAGTTTTATAGTTTCTGGTCTTATGTTTAGATCTTTAATCCATTTTGAGTTTATTTTTGTGTATGGTGTTAGAAAGTGTTCTAGTTTCATTCTTTTACAAGTGGAAGACCCAGAGGGATGGTATGGGGAGGGAGGAGGGAGGAGGGTTCAGGATGGGGAGCACATGTATACCTGTGATGGATTCATTTTGATATTTGGCAAAACTAATACAATTATGTAAAGTTTAAAAATAAAATAAAAAAAAAGACTCAAAAAAAAAAAAAAAAACAAAACAAAAAAAAATAATTCTAAGGTCAACCTCCACAAAAAAATAAAAAATAAAAAAATAAATGAATTGGGCAGAGTAGCAGAATTCAAGATTAATATACAGAAATACATTGCATTTCTTTATACAAGCAATGAAATATCAAAATGAGCAAGTAAATAGTCCTGTTAAAAATCACTTCAAAAAATAAAATGCATATGAATAATCTTAACCAATGAGATTAAAGAGCTGTATGCTGAAAACTGTAAAACATTAGTAAAGGAAATTGAAGTTGATTTAAAGAAGTGGAAAAAGATCCCATTATTATTTTTTATTCCATTATTTTGTATTGGAAGAATTAATATTGTTAAAGTGGCCATAATATCCAAAGCAGTCTACAGATTTAATATAATCCATATTGAAACACTCTTGACTTTTTCATAGAAGTGGAACAAATAATTTGAAGATTTATTATGGAACCATAAAAGACCCAGAATTGTCAAGGCAGTCCTGAGGAAAAAGAACAATGTGGAGGCATAACCCTTCTAGACTTCAGACAGTACTACAAAGCTATAGTAATCAATACAGCATGATATTGGCACAAAAAGAGACATAAACACTAACAGAATAGAACAGAAATCCAAGAAATAAACCACACACCTATGGTCAATTAATCTTTGAAAGGAGGCAAGTATATATAATGGAGTAAAGATAGTCTTTTCAGGCAGTGTTATTGGGAAAACTGGACAGTCACTCATACATCAATGTAGTTAGAATACTCCCTCATACCATGTACAAAAGTGAACTCAAAATGTTTTAAAGACTTAAATATAAGACATGATACCTTAAAACTCCTAGAAGGGAATATAGGCAAAACAGTCTTTGACATAAATCATAGCAATATTTTCTTACATAAGTCTCACAAGGGAAAATGAATAAAAGCAAAAATAAACAAATGGGACCGACCTAATCAAGCTTATGAGCTTTTGCACAGTAAAGAAAATCATCAACAAAACGAAAAGGCAGCCTGTGGACTGGGAGTAAATATTTGCAAATGGTGTAACTGACAAACAGTTAATTTCCAAAATGTATGAAGAACTCATAGAACTCAACATATACAAAAAAAAGAAAAAAAACAACAATCCAATCAAAAATATGGGTGGAAGTTCTGAATAGATATTTCTCCAAAGAAAACATACAGATGGCCAACAGGCTAATGAAAAGATGCTCAACATTGCTAATTATTAGAGAAATGAAAATCAAATGGGGTATCACCTCACTCTAATCAGAATGGGTATTACCAAAAAGTCTGCAAATAATAAAAGTTGAAGAAGGTATGGAGAAGAGGGAACTCTCCTACACTGTTGGTGGGAATTTAGATTGATATATCTGCTATGGAAAACAGTATGGAGGTTTCTTAATGAACTAAAAATATAGTTACTGTATGGTCCAGCAATATTACTTCTGGGTATCTATCTGAAAGCATGAAAGCTGCAATTTGAAAGGGTACATGCACCCCCAATATTCATAGCAGCCCTGTTTACAATAACCAGGACAACTCCAGTACCCATCAGTGGACAAACGGTTTAGGAAGTTGTGGTATATACACACAATAAAATATTACTCAACCATAAAAATGATTGAAATTTTGCCATTTCCAGCAACATGGTTGGACCTGGAGAATATTATATTTAGTGAAGTAAATCAGAGAAAGACAAATACTATGTGATATAAATTATATGTAATTGATCTATATACAAAACAGATAATTTTATTTATTTATAAATCTATATACAAAACAGAAATAGACTCACAAATACAGGAAAATAACTTATGGATACCAAAAGGGGTAGGGAAGGAGGGAGTGACAAATTAGGAATATGGGTTTAACAGATACACACTATTATACATACAATAGGTGAGCAAGAAGGATTTACTGTATAACAAAAGGTCTTATATTCAGTATCTTGTAATAACCTATAATGGAATATAATCTTTAAAAAACCTGAATCACTTTGCTGTACACTTGAAACTAACACAGTATTGTAAATCATCTATGCATGCGTGCCTGCTAAGTAGCTTCAGTCATGTCTGACTCTGTGCGACCCTTTGGACTACTGCCAGGCTACTCTATCCATGGGATTCTCCAGGTAAGAATATTGGAGTGGGTTGCCATACCATCCTCCAGGAAAATCACCTATACTTCAATTAAAAGTGACATTGCATATGAGGAAAATGATCACATCTATAGATTTTTTATCTGTGTTTCTAAGAGAAAATTTGAAGATTAATTCATTTCTACTTTGAGGGCATGCATTATGGAGCATGTTTTTCACATTGAAGTTAAAAATCTAATAATTAAATATTTTATATTTATGTTGAATGCATTTATAGTTTCTAAAAAAAAACATTTTTTTTCAACTTGCCATTACTTTTAAATTACTTTTCTTCACTGGTGAAAATTGTTAATTATCCAGATAAACAATATTGTTTTAAAAATGTTGTTTGGAAAATACTGTGATACTCATAAGTAAGACCAAGTAGTTTAGCTAAAGGGTCTTAGTCATTGATACAAAATATACTTCAGTTATGTTTTAAATAACCTCTATTCCTATTTTTCAAGTTTTATAGTATTTTCCTATGTACTATTTAATCTCCTGTTAATCCCTTCTAATGTGTTTTTCATTTCAGATACTGAAATGTTCACTTCTGAATATTCTTACATTTTTTTAATCAATACATACTCCATTTGTTTTTTATAGTTATGATTTTCTTTAAAATCTTGAGTATACTTATCATAGGCACTTAGGTTCTAATTTCCTAATTTTATTATCTTAGTCATTGATATTTCTCTACATTTTGGATCATATGTTTCATCTTTGCATTCTTGGTAATTTTTGACTGAATTCCAGACAGTGTGAATTTTATGTGTGTTTGATGATTGTTATATGCCTTTAAAAAATTGAACTTTTTCTTGTGTGCAGTTAAGTTACTTGTAGTTCAGTTTGATCTTTTGCAGCTTTGTTAGCATAGATTGATTGCATGCGTGCTTAGCTGCAACCAACTCTTTGCAGTCCCATGAGCCTTCCAGGCTCATCTGTCCACAGAATTTTCCAGGTATAAAGAATACTGAAGTGAGTTGCCATTTCCCACTCCAGGGAATCTTTCCTACCCAGGGATCAAGCCTGTGTCTTTTTTGTCTCCTGCGTTGGCATTCGGATTTTTTTACTGACTGTGCTGCCTGGGAAGCTCCTAGCATAGATACAAAGAAGCATTTCTTCCTGTGTAGGGTGAATTTAGTTCCACTATTAAAACATGGCCATTGTGGCAACTCTGTCTTATCCCCTGTAGATTACAAGGTCCTTCCTCTCAGGCTGAGGGTAACGTGAATTATTTTTGGCCCTCAGTCCCCTCTAGAAATTGTTCAGTCAGTTGCTTTCCTGAACTCCAGTCTGTGTCTACTCCACTTAATGAGACCCTGAGCTCTGGGTATCCCTTCCTTCATTGTAGCTTGGAAACTGTCTTTAGATAGTGAGCTACAGCAATCATACAGATTACTTCATTAGGGTTCACTGTCCTTTGCTCTGTGGCCCGTGTCTGAAAATATTCTATATGTTATGTACAGTTTGTAAGTTTTTTAAGGCAGCTGGGCAATTTTTTGTCCGTTATCTCTTATATGGTTGGAAGCAGAAGTTAACTCAGCTTTATGGTGAGAAATGACCCAGAAAGTTCAGAAAATTTAAAATATATGATGCATTGTGAACAGATAGTAACTTAACATAAAATTGAAGTTCTACCAAGAAAGAAGATTTTTTAAAAATCTGATTAGCTTAATTTTATTAGCTTATTTTTTTCACATTGCAAGTTAAATTTTCCATTAAAATACCAAATATAAAAAAGTTCAACAAACTGTTGTTGTATTCAGAGTTTCAGATAGCCCTCTTACAGTGAACTTAATTGACTGATGTAGATAATGATTGTACCTGGAAGCTCTTTGTGGTTAAAAATTTGTGCTGAAATATCTTATGTTTAACCTTGAGAGCGTGTGACTTATTTCTCATTACCTGAGTTTTTATATTCTTAATACTCCTTCAGTCTTAGAGTTGAGAAATATATGAACCTGCTGAAATGCTTATGATATCATAGGATGAGGTGAGATTAAATTTGAGTGAGACTGAGTAGAATTATAAGAATTAAGAACTACTTCCAAGAAGTTGAGAGACTTTTTAGTAAAAATCTCTGTTACTGTTGTAATTAATAACTGTTGACACATTATAATATTTAGTCATTTAAATAATAGATTTGTTTTCTTTAGATATTAATTGATAGTTTCCCAAATTGTCTCAGTTCATAGTGCCCTTATTATCTCAGTAATATTTTCATGGCACTTAAAGAGAAATACCTGAGAATACTGTCAACTAACTATGTATATCATAAAAGTTTAATAATCATTAAAATGTACATATAGATTAAAATAATATCTTAATTTAATTCTTTAATAGCCATAAGTGTTTGTTACAAGATGTGTGAGACTTTTGGGTACTAGACAGATTTCTCAAACTTTGGCATCAGATTGGACATTAACAACCTAATTTCTTATTTCACATTGCTTTTTGCTCTCAACTTGATTCTTATCACAGCAGTTGTCAAAAACCCACCTTCATAAGGACATGATGCCTTGAAAGGAATGCAGTGCAATCTGACATTGAAACTCTGAACTTCTTTAGTTAGTAGTTTGTGCAGTGTCCAACAGCTGTCAATTAATGCTGTTTTCACCTTATTTAAAATATCTAGCAGTGCCCCTGTTTTCACTATAGGACCCATGGGAGCCTTGGCACACACTTTGGGTGCTAGAATTAAATCATTCTTTTCTAATGTTTATTACTGTTTTGTATGAAATTTCAGTATGATTAGTGTCCTAACTAATTTTTCTGTTTCAAAATATAGAATCCTTTTTTATCTTTTGTGATTAGCAAATTTCTTAAGAAATTGATTTAATAATGGTGAAATAAAGAAATAGTGTAATTGGCATTTTTCTCTGATAGAAAAGTATTTACAGCAGAGACTTCATAGAAAAATGATTGAGTACATTGGTTTTGTGCACCATATTTACAAATACCTGGAATACAAAAAGAAGTAGTTAGTGAACAAAATATTAAAATGTGATAATAAATGGAATTAAGATGGATACATTATTACTCTACAAAGTAGTGTGAATAAGTAGAAAAGAAAAATATGAATTTTATTACGGGGGTTTAAGGGAAAATAGTTCAAACTATTGGTGTCAATTATTGTCTTGTAATAGACAAAGAATATTACTGGTTGATTCTTAAAGATAACTGTCCACTGAACTGAACTGTACTATGATTCAAATGATTTTTTAAAACAATGTATTTATAAAGAAATATATTCTGAACTATGTACAAAGTTATTTTTGTGTACTATTATGATATGTATATATTTTCAGTTCCATGTGTTTACAGTTTAATACATCAAGGAACAACCATAATGATAATAGTTTATATTTAGCAAGTGTTTACTATGGGCCACACACAGTTCTTAATGATTTCCGTATATTGACTGAATTCCTACAATATTCCTATGAGATATACTATTATTATTCTCATTTAATATATCAAGGAAATGGACCACAGTGAATTTTAAGTAATTTGCTCAAGCTAATGAGTGGTGGAATCAGAGTGTGAAATCAGGCATATAGTTCCAGAGTTTTTGTTTTTCAGTTCTTTTCAGTTCAGTCGCTCAGTCATGTCCAACTCTTTGCGACCCCATGAATCGCAGCACTCCAGGCTTCCCTGTCCATCACCAACTCCCGGAGTTCACCCAAACTCATGTGCATCTAGTTGGTGATGCCATCCAGCCATCTCATCCTCTGTCGTCCCCTTCTCCTCCTGCCCCCAATCCCTCCCAGCATCAGAGTCTTTTCCAATGAGTCAACTCTTCGCATGAGGTGGCCAAAGTATTGGAGTTTCAGCTTCAACATCAGTCCTTCCAATGAACACCCAGTCCTAAAGGACTGGTCTCCTTTAGGATGGACTGGTTGGATCTCCTTGCAGTCCAAGGGACTCTCAAGAGTCCTCTCCAACACCACAGTTCAAAAGCATCAGTTCTTTGGCGCTTAGCTTTCTTCACAGTCCAACTCTCACATCCATACATGACCACTGGAAAAACCATAGCCTTGACTAGACGGACCTTTGTTGGCAAAGTAATGTCTCTGCTTTTGAATATGCTATCTATGTTGGTCAAAACTTTCCTTTCAAGGAGTAAGTGTCTTTTAATTTCATGGCTGCAGTCACCATCTGCAGTGATTTTGGAGCCCCCCAAAATAAAGTCTGACACTGTTTCCACTGTTTCCCCATCTATCTGCCATGAAGTGATAGGACCAGATGCCATGATGTTTGTTTTCTGAATGTTGAGCTTTAAGCCAACTTTTTCACTCTCCACTTTCACTTTCATCAAGAGGCTTTTTATTTTTAGTTCCTCTTCACTTTCTGCCATAAGGGTGGTTAACCCCTCCCTAAAGAGAAAATGAACTCCTGAGTGTTAACAAAGAAAATGCTTGTCGCTTAATAAAAAAGAAAACAAGTGAACGTGATCTATGTTTATTTTAAGATCCTAGACTTTAAAGTTGTTTCTAAGTTATTAGTTCAGGGAAAAGGAGACAACCATAATGCCTTTAAACTTTGAAAAATAAAGTACATTTATTAGTGATATTTTATCCCATTTAAGATTAAATTAGGAATCTTAAATTCAAGATTACAATTTGAATATATTTCATGGTGATCTCAAAAATTGTGTTTTAATAGGTAATTACTGGAAGCTATTAATAAATCTGTTGCAGAGGTCATGTGAATGATTTGATGGAGGAGTGTAACTATGCCTAATCAGAATTTTGAACTATAATAATGCTAGAAATGAAAGCTATTTGGTTTATTGGGCCAGCACAGAAATATGATATTTTCCTTGTATCTTTTGGTTCTTAATGAAGACTATTGTTTCTTTCTTTTAAAATATACTCTCCCATCTCAGCACAAAATACCAAAGCATTCAATTAATACAGGTATTTTTATTGTTTTTAGTCTTCTTGAAATTTCTGTTTTTTTATGAGCTTTTAAGTTCTAGATTTATATAGATTGTATTAGAGTTTGTGTACCTATTGATGCTTAATAAATATTTTTAATTTAATTCAGAATTATTACCTGAATGCCTAGTATGTGCTCAGAATTCTGCTTATTACATTAAGAGAGAGTGGGTCAGGGAAAGTAAAAAACATTAGTGTCTCTTAGAAGCTAGTGGTAGTAAAAAATGTAATCATTATTTTAGAGATATCTTCCCTGACCTCCTTTATTAACTAAACAAGCTCTCTTCCTGCATTTATTTTGTCTTAAATCTTGTTTGTTTTGGCATGCTTGTTAAATTAAAAAATCATTTTTTCTGTGATTAAAGATTTTTCACTCATGAATTGTGAGTGATTCACCCCTGAATCAGTAAGAGATTTACATAAAATCACAACTTCTGGAAATCTATTTAAGATTAAATTTTAATGTCAGGAATTTTCAAATTGACAGTGGGAAACGATGGTCTCTCAGCTCAGTCTATTTTAACAAAATTCCATAAACTCGGTATCACCGACTCAATGGACATGAGTTTGAGCGAGCTCTGGGAACTGTGAAGGACAGGGATGTCTGGCCTGCTGCAGTCTATGGGGTTGCAAAGAGTCGGACATGACTGAGCGACTGAACTGACTGATAAACTCTGTGACTTACACGACAAATATTTACTTCTCACTCTCTGAAGACTGGAAGCACAAGATCAGGTTCTGTGGAGAGTCCTATTCTGGGTTGCAGGGTGCCAACTTCTTATATCCTCATATGGCAAGAAGAGAGAGCTCTGGTCTCTTCATTGCCACTTAAGGACACCAATCCCATTCATGGGCTTCCCTGGTAGCTAAGCTGGTAAAGAATCTGCCTGCAGTGCAGGAGACCCTGATTTGATTCCTGGGTCAGGAAGTTTCCCTGGAGAAGGGATAGGCTAGGAAAGGCTACCCACTGCAGTATTCATGGGCATTCCTGCTGGCTCAGATGGTAAAGAATCCACCTACAATGTGGGAGACCTGGGTTAGATCCTTGGGTTGGGAAGATCCCCTGGAGGAGGGCATAGCAACACACTCCAATATACTTGCCTGGAGAATCCCCATGGACAGAGGAGCCTGGTAGGCTACAATCCACAGGGCTGAAAAGAGTTGGACATGACTGAGTGACTAAGCACAATCCCATTCATGAAGACTACTCTCATAAGTTGATTACTTCCCAGTTCTGTACCTCCAAATACCATCATGTTAGGGATTGTCACTGAAAGACACAAACTTTCAGTCTGTGACGGATGGTTGAGATCATAGACTTAGAAGTCATACAGACCAGAATTTAAATTGCATTATTTCCATCCCTTCCTAACTTAAATTCTCTAGGCCTCAGTTTCCACATCTGTTAAGAGGATTTTAAAAAGAGTTTATTGAGGAATTAGAGAAGCATCTAGTTAAAAACTTTTCCAGTAGCATGTATTCAAAATTGGCATTGATACTTGAAAGTTCTCTCAAGTGGCCAAAACTTTGATCAGGGATGTGCAAGGAATGTCTCATTTAATTGTAATCATTGAGGAGTTATAGATTGAAAAAAGACTCATTTATATCAGTATTTTCTTTACTGAGTAGTAGATTCATTTTGGAGAAGGCAGTGGCACCCCACTCCAGTACTCTTGCCTGGAAAATCCCATGGATGGAGGAGCCTGGTAGGCGGCAGTCCATGGGGTCGCTAAGAGTTGGGCACAACTGAGCAACTTCCCTTTTACTTTTCACTTTCATGCATTGGAGAAGGAAATGGCAACCCACTCCAGTATTCTTGCCTGGAGAATCCCAGGGACAGAGGAGCCTAGTGGGCTGCCATCTATGGGGTCGCACAGAGTTGGACATGACTGAAGTGACTTAGCAGCAGCAGCAGCAGCAGATTAATTTAAGAGATTTTTGAGCTATAATCTATTCATGACCTTTATGTCATTTATCAAGGTTTATGATGAGATTGGACTACCTGCATTTTAACACAGATTCACAGGCAATTTTGACATTCCAGAAGAGACTCTAAACTAGAAAGGTGAATATTATTATCTTTAAGGATGAAGAAAATCTGAGATTCAATATTTAAAAGGTTTAAAGACAGGGAAAAATATACATCTTTCATTAGAACTTCTGTAAAGAAGTTATTTTTAATGATTTATGGTTAAGAACACAGCTATGTAGACAAGACTACTTGGTTTGGAACCTTGGCTCTACCACTTTCTTGTTGTATGAATCGAGGCAAAATAATTACTTTTATATGCTTTAGCTTTCTTTTCATTTTTTTAACCTTAGTTTTCATTTTTGTGAAATGAAAATAGTTGTTTAGAGTTAATGCATTATAGTCATCACCATCATCTCCATATCGTGTTATAGTTTAAGTATCTTTTAAGTTTGTTTTTGGAGAATCGAGAAAAGCCAGTTAGCATCTTCCAGAATATAGGCTTCCAAAAGTTACTCCTTTTTGATGTTATCAGTCAGTTCAGTTCAATTCAGTTGCTCAGTCGTGTCCGACTCTTTGCGACCCCATGAATCGCAGCATGCCAGGCCTCCCTGTCTATTACCATCTCCCAGAGTTCACTCAAACTCAACATCCATCGAGTTGGTGATGCCATCCAGCCATCTCATCCTCTGTCATCCCCTTTTCCTCCTGCCCCCAATTCCTCCCAATAGTTCATTAATATTAAATTTTTAATTGTTAAAAGAATGTATATTGTACTTGAAGTTAAATACTCAAATTCAAACATATATCTAAATCTCAAATTGAAGATGTTTAGAGTTTATCAAAATTAATACTTTTATTGTTTCATACATACTTTCAAATGAAACCTATAGATATTGCTTTATTTTCCTATTTGTTTTTATATCCAGACACCTTATATTTGTATAAATTCTAAAAATATGTTTTACTTTCTTTTTAGCATTCTATACTTATAGTCTGATAGGCTTCTCAATAATTGTTTTCTTGTACTCTTCTGTTTTTAAGAATTCACTTTTTCAAAATGGAAACTGTCTTGAAAAATGGTAACCATAAAAAGGAATTGAAGAAGTAAGAAGATTTTTAGTATTTATTACATATTTGATTAAGATATACATGCTATATCCTTGAAATAGTTTAAAGATTTAACCTCAAAGAGGATGAGAGATTATCTCATATTTATGTTTATAGTTAAAGTTTAGGTGCTTAATAATAAGCAGGCTGTTGTTATAAGGTTATATTATATATTCTCATGATTGAGAAAACCTCCCTTATGCTCAGTTCCACTCCTAAACACATGGGTTGCACAGCTGCTATATGGTTGTACGCTGTCCCTTGTGTTTTAAGCCAACACAGCCTGCAAAAGGGTTGCATTTTGGAGCATGGTAGTAGCATGGCTGGTTGGAGACCCCAGAAGTGTAGCTGCCAGAATTCTTCCATCTGGCAGCAGTGCTGCTAGGCAGCTCCACACAGGACATAAATATATTTTTGCTGAGCCCTTTTCTTGTTGCAACAGCCATGAATGCCTAGGCAATGATGTGGAGGATGGAAAGATGGTCAAAGGAACTAACAGAAGGGTGTTTACTTGGAAGTAGTCTACTATTTAAGGTAAAAGAACATCCAATAAAGTATGAAGAAATGCATTTGAACTCTTAGTATAGATGCAAGAAGCTGACTAATAGTCTGTTAACTTTTATGAAGAGTTTTAAATGGAAGAATTTTGAAATTCTAGTGAAGCAAAGTTACTTAAAAATTATTCTTTATATGCATGGCAGAGGGTGACACAGAAATATAAATTTTTATTTTAAGGGAAAATAATTGTGATTGTTATCATTTGGTGAAAGTTTATTTCTAATTTCATTAAAAATTCCCAGAACATTGAGCATAAGTCAACATTCCATGGAGAAGGAGGTATGCAGCTTGCATGTGAGCATATCTGCATATCGGAGCACAAAATATTGACATGATAATTGCAGTCAAGCCTGAGTGAACAGTGGCCTGTGGGAATTCAGCTGGTGTTGTACCAACTGGATGGCTGCTCAGGACACAGTTTGAAATGCAAGGTGCAAGTTAGCACTTTATTCAGCACAGGCAGGCATCATTTAAAAATCCTTGGAGGCAGCCCTGGTGATGTGCAGATGTTAAAACAGTCTGTTCTGAAGTGCTGATATTTTTGAACACTATAAGAGACTTCTTGATTCTGGATAAAAAATATTTGCACAATTATTAAAGACATATAACACAATGTTTTCTAATTCTTTTATGGATATTTTAGATAAATGTTGAGTAAATATAGAAGTAACTGGGCATGTGATTTTAAAAAGGGAACAAGAAAATCAGAAACTAAATAAGGTCATTTAATTTCCAACTATAAAATAGAGAAGATTTTGTTTTGAGTTTCAACTTTGTGTACTTAGAAATGATGTCATCTAGTATACTGTTTAGTCATGTATTAAATCTAATCTGTTAATTCTGTTAAGTTATTGCTTCTTTGTTTAAAGAGTTATCAATACTCCATAATTTAAAAAATTTGGATTCAGATATTGTAGCCTAATTTTATTCTTTGTTCTAGTTTGGAGCTACCTGATTGAACAGGGTAAAAAGAATAATTTTTTATGTCTCAGGCTACCTCTTCCAGCACAAATTTTGGCTTTCACATATAGTTTATTTTTATTTTTTGTCCATGCCATGCAGCATATGAGATCTTAGTTTCCTGACCAGTGATTGAACCTGTGCTGCTGTATTAGACATGCAAACAAAATATAATAGGGATTCTGGATTATATAATAAAAATTAACTTCTGATCTTAGACAAAATAGGTATTTCAAGTGTACTTGGAGCTATAAAATATTTTTATACCAGAGTTGATTAGGATTTGTGGACTTAGTAATTTATTTTCATTCAGAATATTAGTTTTTTTTTTTTTTGTAGAGCTGGTTTTACTGTGGAATAAGTGTGTCTGAAAAATATTCATGTCAAGTTTTAAAGTTTTTCTCTTTTTCAAGTTATCTTATTATTATATTATTCATTGATACCATTCTAGTAATTTGCTATACATATTGAAAATAAAAAACAGTTATAAAGCAGTTTGTGAATAAAAGAATAAATAACTTGTAATGGTATAATTCTCACTTCCCAAATTTCCATTTTTATTAGTGTTACTGTTTCAGAATTTTAATGCTTAATAGAAATTGATAATGCATTTAAATGGAAAGCCCTTAATAAGAATAAAATATACATTTTAATAGATTCTGTTCTTAAAGGAAATGTTAATACAGTGTTTATATTTTTTGCATCAGTGTAATTTGTTAATTAAAAATAATCAACATCAGTGAGTTTTGCTGTCTTATTTTCTTTGTTTTCTAATTCAGGCCAATATCATTGCCTCATTTATAGTTAAATGTTTCTTTTAGACTCTAATATTTCATTTTTGACATCTCATTAAAAATGGGCTCAAGCCCAGAAAATATGATCCTGTCATATTGTATAATATATGGCATGGTCTGTAACACAATAAAATTTTGTTTCTTAATGCTTTAGAATAATTTCTCAGATTTTTGAGTTTAGAAAAATGGAAAAAAAGTTGGCATGGTAATTCATGTGGCTAAGTACAGCAATGTTAAATGTTTAAATGGGTCATACTCTTGGGAAAAGTGATTGGAGCTTTAAACTCGTACAAATTTGACAGCCTCTTTTCACTTCATTTTTCATCCTAAAGAAGTCTGCAAATATTCTTAGCTCACATCATTATTGCACATCAGTGGTTCTAATTAGCTAAACAGGAGTTTGTTTCAGTCATTGATCATCATCAGCTTCTTGACAGTATCTTTATTTTTAGTAACCTTTTTTTAATGTCTTGTAAATACATAGACTGTATATTAATTGAATTGACCAGATAGGTTGATGATCTTTAAACTCAAAGCAATTTTTTTCATTATATTATTCCAAGTAAAAAATATTGTATTCATATTGTAGCATTGTTTTCTTTTGTGAAAATTTTCCTGTTAGGAAAATATTAGACATCCAATGTGACCAGGAGGAGTTGCTGGACAAATCTCTATATAGATTTTAAACTGATTTTTTTTCAACTTCAAAACTGTAACATGGTAGTCTTTGGAATTTTTTGTTATAAATATATCATTGAGGTATATTTTGGAAGTTTATGTGAAGATTCATATTTCATTTGTGACCTATCCTTTCAATATTATTCACCTTAATCGGTTGAGAAATGTGTCAGTTATTGTTATTTCAGTGATTCTGAGACTTTAGTGTGTATTAGAATGATCTGAGGCTTTGTCTCTTGTCAGTTTGGGCTACTATAACAGAATTCCATAGAATGGGTGGCTTAAACAACAAACATTTATTTCTCGTAGTTCTGGAGGCGAGGAAACCCAATATCAACGTGCCTGCCAACTCCATTCCTTGTGAGAGCTCTCTTGCAGATGGCTGCCTTCTTGAAGTATGCGCACATGATAGGAGAGAGAGATCATCTTTCTCTCTAATCTCTCCCACTAATCCTATTCGTGCGGGCCTTACTCTCATGACCCTTCCAAAGGCCCTACCTACAAATACCCTCTCACTGGGGATTAGGGCTTCAACATACGGATATGAAACATTCAGTCCATAGCATCTTTTTGTCCAACACAGATTGCTGGACTCCTCCCTCACAGTTTCTACTTTCAGGGTGCGTGGAGGAGGGGTACATTTCTAACAAGCTCCTAGGTGATGCTGATGCTTCTTTGGTGACCCACACTATGAATAGCACTGAGTTAGAGTGTGAGTGAGTTATGTACATACATGTATCATAGGAGATAATTGCTCTGGTACCAAGCTAATTTGGAAGCAGCAGGAATGCCTTTGTTTGGGGTTTGTGGCATATAGTCTACTTTTCCATTATCTCATTTAAAAGGACCATTAGAATTTATTTTGATGATAGTGTTTTAGAAGTGAGCGAATTAGAAAGAATTTATTTGTGTTAAGTTTAATTCCTGAGAAGTTAAACATAGATTCATAGTATATTCAGGAAGGAATTTATAGAGGAATTTTCTGACTAGAATTAATATCTTGACCGTCTCAACCTGGGCCTTTCTCCCTGACTAAACCCTATCATGCCCTGTTCGTTGGGATTTAAAGTTATTAATGTTTTTCCTGTGTGTGTATGTGTGTGTGTGTGCATGCTAAGTCATTTCAGTTGTGTCCAGCTTTTTGCAGTGCTATGGACTGTTGCTCGCCTGGCTTCTCTGTCCATGGGATTCTCCAGGCGAGAATACTGGAGTAGGTTGCTATGCCCTCGCCAGGGGATCTTCCCGACCCAAAGACTGAACCCGCATCTCTACGTCTCTTCATTGGCAGGCAGGTTCTTTACCACTAGCACCACCTGGGAAGCCCTCAGTTTTCTCTTGATCCATATACAGTTGACCCTGGAATGACTGGGGGTTAATCCTTGTATAATTTACAGTCAGCCTCCATGTTCTTGGTATCACTGCATCCGTAGTTTAACCAACTATGGACTTGTGGTTCTACAGTGTTTACTATTGACAGACATCCACTGTAAGTGGACACTGACAGTTCAAACTTGCATTGTTCATGAGTCAACTGTACCTTGAATAGAAGTAGCATTCTTTTGCAGCATTATGGTTTTATAATGGTAAATTACACATTCAAGTGAAAATTTGAGATTATATGTTAGTGACAAGTGATAGGCAAGGGGCATATATTTTTAATATATAAAATAGTTTTGTAAATCAATAAAAACAGTAAGATGTAAAATAGGGCTTCCCTGGTGGCCTAGAGGTTAAAGCGTCTGCTTGGAATGCGGGAGACCTGGGTTCGATCCCTGGGTTGGGAAGATCCCCTGGAGAAGGAAATGGCAACCCACTCCAGTACTCTTGCCTGGAGAAGCCTATGGAGGGAGGAGCCTGGTAGGCTACAGTCCATGGAGTATATTGCAGGTATATTGACAGGCAATGGCAAATTTACAGGGTAAAGGCATTTCAATTTCTAAAAGTATGTTTAGTTTCATTATTAATAAAAGAAGCACAAGTAAAAGGAAAGCCTGGTTGAAGACAGTGTATCGTGATCATACATTAAACATGTTAATGCCTAGTAAAGAGAAAATTAGCAAAATAGTAAAAATAGTAGTCATAGCATGTTTACAAAATTTCGAACATTTATTCCAACTCTCTCCATTTACCGTGTGCCTACATCCAGAGGGCTAAACATGGCTAGAGAAAAACTCTAAAACATGATGACTGGTCTTATATAAATTTAAATTTAGGACCATTAACCTCAGTGCTGAATACTAATTGGTAGTCATCCTATTTTTTTTTTTTCTGCTTCACTTACTGGCTCAGTATCCTAGAATACTATTTTATGCTTACTCAATTGTCAGCTTTTTTTTTTTCAAGTTTTGGCCATGTGAGCAGCTTATGAGATTTTAGTCACCTGACCAGGGATCAAACTCAAGACTTTGGCAGTGAGAGCACCAACTCCTATCTAATGGACTGCCAAGGAATTCCCAACTTCTAAAACTTTGTTTGGATCTTCCCTGGTGGCTCAGATGGTTTCCCATTCTTACTCCTAACTGGTAGCTGTTATAGATTTGTCAAATTAACACTTAACTCTGTGTTAAGTAGAGCACAGAGTGGTGGATAGTAAACCATGATTCATCAGCAGACCACAATAAAAGTTGGAATAGAAAACTTTATTACTTACAGGTCCTGGAGAAAGTACTAAGCCTGCTTCAAGAGACAGCACAGGGAGGTCAAGGCAGAGAGCTCCAGAGAAGGACAGACCTGGGGCATATGCTTTATTAATGTTTGTGGGTGGCATGCTTTCAGGTAAGCCCCACAGAGGGTCTTATCTAAGGGGCACACAAGAGGGAGAAGTGTTGGAAGGTGGGGGAGACTGTTGATCACAAGGGCTACTGGGGAATGCATTCAGTTTAGTCGTGTCTGATTCTGCAACCCCATGAACCGCAGCACGCCAGGCCTCCCTGTCCATCACCAACTCCCAGAGTTCACTCAGACTCACGTCCATCGAATTGGTGATGCCATCCAGCTATCTCATCCTCTGTTGTCCCCTTCTCCTCCTGCCCCCAGTCCCTCCCAGCATCAGAGTCTTTTCCAGTGAGTCAACTCTTCTCATGAGGTGGCCAAAGTACTGGAGTTTCAGCTTTAGCATCATTCCTTCCAAAGAACACCCAAGACTGATCTCCTTTAGGATGGACTGGTTGGATCTCCTTGCAATCCAAGGGACTCTCAAGAGGATTCTCCAACACCACAGTTCTAAAGTCTCAATTCTTTAGAGCTCAGCCTTCTTCACAGTCCAACTCTCACATCCATACATGACCACTGGAAAAACCATAGCCTTGACTAGACGGACCTTTGTTGGCAAAGTAATGTCTCTGCTTTTAAATATGCTGTCTAGGTTGGTCATAACTTTCCTTCCAAGGAGTAAGCATCTTTTAATTTCATGGCTACAGTCACCATCTGCAGTGATTTTGGAGCCCAAAAAATAAAGTCTGACATCGTTTCCACTGTTTCCCCATCTATCTGCCATGAAGTGATGGGACCAGATGCCATGATCTTCGTTTTCTGAATGTTGATCTTTAAGCCAACTTTTTCACTCTCCTCTTTCACTTTCATCAAGAGGCTTTTCAGTTCCTCTTCACTTTCTGCCAAATGCATATCAGACCCTTAAATTTACTGTGACTCTGCAGGCTGCTATCTAAGGCATGAGCTTTCATGAGGGACTAGTGTCATTTCACACTTGCTGTTCTTTGAGTTATGCTCTGGCCTTAGTGCTTTGCACCTGGTACAGGTCCTGTGGCCTAAAAAACTCATGAGAGCTTCCCAGGTGGCTTAGTGTAAAGAATCTGCCTGCCAGTGCAGGAGATGCAAGAGATGTGGGTTTGATCCCTGGGTGGGGAAGGTCCCCTGGAGTCGGAAATGGCAACCCACTCCAGTATTCTTGCCTGGAGAATCCCGTGGACAGAGGAGCCTGTTGGGCTACAGTCCATGGGGTTGCAAAGAGTTGGACACAACTGAGCACACATGCATGCATCAGAAGCTCCATGATTCTCACTTCCTTCCTTTAAGTCTCCACCCAAATGCACCTTTAAGGACTTATTTATTAATTATTCCATAGCAACAAACAACCTTCCTCTTGCTGCCCAGTTCCTTAACACAAGGCATGTCTTTCTCTGTTACCCTAGTTCATTGCCCTTATTATACTTAAAGTCAAACTTACTATGCTAAATTATTGGAAGTCTGATTTAAAATTTTTAATGTATTATTGCTATCTGCATTTGTCTCCTTTAATTATTGATATGCTTTTCCTTCTTTTTCTAAATTGGAATATACTTGATATATAATATTAGTTTCAGGTGGACTACATAGTGATTTGAAATTTGTATACATTATGGAATGATATGGTAAGTCTAGTAAACCAATTGTCCCCATATAAACTTATTACACTCTTATTGACCCTATTCCTTATCTTGTATGTTGCATCCCTGTAGTTTGTTTGTTTTAGAACAGGAGATTTGTATTTTTAATCCATTTCACCTATTTCTCTCCCTTTCTTCTCTGGCAATACCTATTTGTTTTCTGTATCTGTGAGTGTTCTGTTTGTTGTTCTGTTTTTCTGATACCACATGTAAGTGAGCTCATACGATATTTGTCTTTGTCTGTATGACTTTTTTCATTTAGCATAATTCCTCCTAGATCCATTCACGGTCTTGCAAATGGCAAGATTTCATTTTTTATACCTGAGAAATATGCCATTGTGTGTGTGTGTGTGTGTGTGTGTGTATATATATATTATATAAAGAAATATATCACATCTTTATCCATTCATCTATTGATGGGCACTTAGGTTGCTTCCATAACTTGGCTATGATAAATAATGCTACAGTGACCCTTAGTATGCTTTTATCTTTTTGAACTAGTGTTTTTGTTTTCTTTGGGTTAGATACCCAGAAGAGAAATTGCTGGATCATTATGGCAGTTATATTTTAAACTTTTTGAGGAAACTTTGTACTGTTTTTCATAATGGCTGCACTAATTTACACCCCACCAACAGGGCACATCCTTTCCGGTACTTTTTACCTGTTGTCTTTTTGATGATTGGCATTCTCACAGGTGTGAGGTGGTACCTAATTTCATTTCCCTTATATAGTGATGTTGAGCCCCTTTTCATGTTTCTAGTGACCATCTGTCTTTTTTTGAAAAATATCTATTCAGATCATCTGCCCACTTTTAAATCAGTTTTTTTATATTTAGTTGTATGAATTCTTTGTATATTTTGGATATTAACCCCTTATCATCAGTTATACTGTGTATAAATATCTTCTCCCATGTACTATCTTGCCTTTTCATTTAGTTAATTATTTTCTTCAGTGCAAAAGTGTTTTAGTTTGATGTAGTCCCATTTATTTAATTTGCTTTTGTTTCTTAATTTCCCTTTGCGATAGTTCATTGTTAATATGTAGACATATAACAGATTTTGATGTATTTTGTATCCTGTACCTAATTGGATTCATATATTAGTTCTAGTAGTTTTTTGGTAGCTCTTTTAGCATTATATGTACTATCATGTCAAGTGCAAACAGTGCCAGTTTTACTTTTTTCTTTTCAATTGGAGTTTATTTATTTTCCAGATCTGATTGCTGTGGCTAGAAATTCTAATAGTTTTTTTGAATAAAGTGGTGAGAGTTGGCATCTTTGTCTTGTTCCTTATCTTAGATATAATACTTTCAACTTTTGACCTTTGAGTATTATGTTGGCTGTGAGTTTTTCATATATAGCTTTTATTATATTGAGGTAATTTCCCTCTATTTCCACTTTGTGGAGAGTTTTTATTGTACATGGTTGTTGAATTTTTGTCAAAAGTTTTTTTCTACATCTACTGAGATGATCATATGATTTTTGTTCTTCAGTTTTTTTAAATGTGGTGTATTACATTGATTTGTGGATAGTGACCATCCTTGCTTCCCTGGGATGAATCTCACTTGGTCATGGGGGTTTCCCTTGTGGCTCAGCTGGCAAATAATCCACCTGTAATGTGGGAGACCTGAGTTTTATCCCTGGGTTGGGAAAATCCCCTGGAGAAGGGAACGGCTACCCACTCCAGTATTTTGGCCTGGAGAATTCCATGGACTGTATAGTACATAGGGTCAAAAAGTCGGACATGAATGAGCAGCTTTCACTTTTCATGATCCTTTTAATGTCTTGTGGACTTGTTTTACTAATATTTTATTGAGTATTTTTGCATGTATGTTCATCAGTGACGTTAATCTGTAATTTTACTTTTTTAGATGCTTTTTCTAGTTGTGGTACATGGTTATCCTGACCTCATAGAATGAGTTTGGAAGCATTCCTTCCTGTACAGTTTTTTGGAATAGTTTGAGAAGCACAGGTGTTCAGTTCAGTCCAGTCACTCAGTCATGTCCAACTCTTTGCGACCCAATGAACCACAGCACGCCAGGCCTCCTTGTCCATCACCAACTCCCGGAGTCCACCCAAACCCATGTCCATTGTATCAGTGGTGCTATCCAACCATCTCATCCTCCATCGTCCCCTTCTCCTCCTGCCCTCAATCTTTCCCAGCATCAGGGTCTTTTCGAATGAGTCTTCACTTTGCATCAGGTGGCCAAAGTGTTGGAGTTTCAGCTTCAACATGAGTCCTTCCAGTGAACATCCAGGACTGATCTCCTTTAGGATGGACTGGGTGGATCTCCTCACAGTCCAAGGGACTCTCAAGAGTCTTCTCCAACACCACACTTCAAAAGCATCAATTCTTTGGCGCTCAGCTTTCTTTATAGTCCAACTCTCACATCCATAAATGACGACTGAAAAAACCATAGCCTTGACTAGACAGACCTTTGTTGGCAAAATAATGTCTCTGCTTTTGAATATGCTATCTAGGTTGGTCATAACTTTCCTTCCAGGGAGTAAGCATCTTATAATTTCATGGCTGCAGTCACCATCTGTAGTGATTTTGGAGCCCAGCAAATTAAAGTCAACCACTGTTTCCACTGTTTCCCCATCTATTTGCCATGAAGTGATGGGACTAGATGCCATGATCTTTGTTTTCTGAATGTTGAGGTTTAAGCCCACCTTTTCACTCTCCTCTTTACTTTCATCAAGAGGCACTTTAGTTCTTCTTCACTTTGTGCCATAAGGGTGGTGTCATCTGCATATCTGAAGTTATTGATATTTCTCCCAGCAATCTTGATTCCAGCTTGTGCTTCCTCCAGACCAGCATTTCTCATGATGTACTCTGCATATAAGTTAAGTAAGCAGGGTGACAATATACAGCCTTGACATACTCCTTTTCCTGTTTGGAACCAGTCTCTTGTTCCATGTCCAGTTATAACTGTTGCTTCCTGATCTGCGTGTAGGTTTCTCAAGAGGCAGGTCAGATGGTCTGTTATGCCCATCTCTTGAAGAATTTTCCACAGTTTATTGTGATCCACACAGTCAAAGGCTTTGGCATAGTCAGTAAAGCAGAAATAGATGTTTTTCTGGAACTCTCTTGCTTTTTTCAATGATCCAGTGAATGTTGGCAATTTGATCTCTGGTTTCTCTGCCTTTTCTAAAACCAGCTTGAATATCTGGAAGTTCATGGTTCATGTATTGCTGAAGCCTGGCTTGGAGAATTTTGAGCATTACTTTACTAGTTTGTGAGGTGAGTACAATTGTGCGGTAGTTTGAGCATTCTTTGACATTGCCTTTCTTTGGGATTGAAATGAAAACTGAACTTTTCCAGTCCTGTGGCCACTGCTGAGTTTTCCAGATTTGCTGGCTTATTGAGTGCAGCACTTTTACAGCATCATCTTTTAGGATTTGAAATAGCTCAACTGGAATTCCATCACCTCCACTAGCTTGTTCTCAGTGATAGTTCCTATGGTCACCTGACTTCACATTCCAGGATGTCCAGCTTTGGGTGAATGTGGGTGATCACACTTTGTGATTATCTGGGTCATGAAGGTCTTTTTTGTACAGTTCTTCTGTGTATTCTTGCCACCTATTCTTAATATCTTCTGCTTCTGTTAGGTCCATACCATTTCTGTCCTTTATGGAGCCCATCTTTGCATGAAATGTTGTTCCCTTGGTATCTTAATTTTCTTGAAGAGCTCTCTAGTCTTTCCCATTCTATTGTTTTCCTCTATTTCTTTGCATTAATCGCTGAGGAGGCTTTCTTATCTCTCCTTGCTATTCTTAGAACTCTGCATTTAGATGCTTATATCTTTCCTTTTCTCCTTTGCTTTTCACTTCTCTTCTTTTCGCAGCTATTTGTAAGGCCTCCCCAGACAGCCATTTTGCATGTTTGCATTTCTTTTTCTTGGGGATGGTCTTGATCCCTGTCTCCTGAACAATGTCATGAACCTCAGTCCATAGTTCATCAGGCACTCTGTCTATCAGATCTTGTCCCTTAATCTATTTCTTACTTCCACTGTATAGTCCTAAGGGATTTGATTTAGGTCATACCTGAATGGTCTAGTGGTTTTCCCCATTTTCTTCAATTTAAGTCTGAATTTGGCAATAAGGAGTTCATGGTCTGAGCCACAGTCAGCTCCCAGTCTTGTTTTTGCTGACTGTATAGAGCTTCTTCATCTTTGGCTGCAAAGAATATAATCGATCTGATTTCGGTGTTGACCATCTGGTGATGTCCATGTATAGAGTGTTCTCTTGTGTTGTTGGAAGAGGGTGTTTGTTATGACCAGTGCATTTTCTTGGCAAAACTCTATTAGTCTTTGCCCTGCTTCATTCCATATTCCAAGGCCAAATTTGCCTGTTACTCTAGATGTTTCTTGACTTCCTACTTTTGCATTCCAGTCCCCTATAATGAAAAGGACATCTTTTTTGGGTGTTAGTTCTAAAAGGTCTTATAGGTCTTCATAGAACCATTCAACTTCAGCTTCTTCAGCGTTAGTGGTTGGGGCATAGACTTGGATTACCGTGATATTGAATGGTTTGCCTTGGAAACGAACAGAGATCTTTCTGTCGTTTTTGAGATTGCATCCAAGTACTGCATTTTTGACTCTTTTGTTGACCATGATGGCCACTCCATTTCTTCTGAGGGATTCCTGCCCGCAGTAGTAGATATAATGGTCATCTGAGTTAAATTCACCCATCCCAGTCCATTTTAGTTCGCTGATTCCTAGAATGTCGACATTCACTCTTGCCATCTCTTGTTTGACCACTTCCAATTTGCCTTGATTCATGGACCTGACATTCCAGGTTCCTATGCAATATTGCTCTTTACAGCATCGGACCTTGCTTCTATCACCAGTCACATCCACAACTGGGTATTGTTTTTGCTTTGGCTCCATCCCTTCATTCTTTCTGGAGTTATTTCTCCACTGATCTCCAGTAGCATATTGGGCACCTACTGACCTGGGAAGTTCATCTTTCAGTGTCCTATCTTTTTGCCTTTTCATACTGTTCATGGGGTTCTCAAGGCAAGAATACCGAAGTGGTTTGCCATTCCCTTCTCCAGTGGACCACATTCTTCAGACCTCTCCACCATGACCCGTCTGTCTTGGGTGGCCCCACATGGCATGGCTTCATTGAGTTAGAAAAGACTGTGATCCATGTCATCAGATGGCTAGTTGTCTGTGATTGTGGTTTCAGTCTGTCTGCCCTCTGATGCCCTCTGTTAGCGCCTACTATATTTCTTGGGTTTCTCTTAACCTTTGATGTGAGGTATCTCTTCACGGATGCTCCAGCAAAGCACAGCAGATGCGCCTTACCTTGGACGTGGGGTAGCTCTTCTCGGCTGCTGCCTCTGACCTTGGATGTAGGGTAGCTCCTCTCGGCCTCTGCTCCTGACCTTCGACATTGGAGCACGGTGGCTGCGACGGCCCAGCAGCAGTTTTTTCGAATAGTTTGAGAAGCATGGGTGTTAATTGTTTAAATACTTTGTAAAATTTACCGATTAATCTGTCTGGGCCTGGACTTTATTTGTTGGAAGTTTTTTGATTACTGACTGAATTCCATTACTGTTAATTGGTTTGTTTATATTTCCTATTTCTTCCTGATTCAGTCTTAGGAGTTTGTATATTTCTGGGAATTTGTCTGTTTCTTCTAAATTGTTCATTTTCTTGTACGTATAATTGTTCTCCGTAACATTTATGGTCCTTTGTATTTTTGTGGTGCTGTTTTTAACTTATCCTTACTTATTTCTGGTTTTATTTCTTTAGACCCTTTTTTAATGACTGTTTTGAATAAAATGTTCTATATGCATCGATTGATTACATCTGATCTAATGTGTCGTTTAAGGCCAGTGTTTCTTTATTGATTTATGCCTGTATAATCTCTCCATAGATATAAATGCTGTGTTAAAAATCCTCCACTATTATCATGTTACTTTCAATCTCTCCCTTTATGTTTCTTAATATTTGTGTTATGTATGTAGGTGCTCTTACATTTAGTGTATATATATTTACTATTATATCTTTTTGATTCCTTGGTCATTATGTAATGTCCTTTCTTTTCTCTTGTTACAGTGTTTAAAGTCATAAATACTGCTATCCCACCTTTCTTTTTATTTTTGTGGAACTATTTTTTTTTTAAACTTTACATAATTGTATTAGTTTTTTCCGATCCCCTCACTTGTAGTCTGTGTGTGTCTAGATCTATAGTGAGTCTCTCATAGGCAGCATAACTGTAGGACTTGTGTTTGTATCCATTCAGCCACTCTTTGTCTTTTGACTGAGCATTTAGTCCATCTACATTTAAAGTGATTATTTAATAGCCAAGTATTTATAGCCATTTTGTTAATTGCTTTGGGGTTGTTTTTGTAGTTCTTTTTTGTTCATTCTTTTCTTGTTCTTTTGCTGTCTTCCCTTATGATTTGATGACTATCTCTAGTGTTATGTTTGGGTTCCTTTCTCTTTTTCCTTTGTGTATCTATTTCAGGCTTTTGATTTGTGTTTACCATGAGGTTTATATATAACAATGTATATATATGTGATTAACTTGATGATCTCTTTAAGTTCAGTGCATTCTTTTTTTTCTTATATATATATGTATATTTGAGGCACAGTTGACTTACAGTGTTTCAGGTTCACAGCAAGGTGATTCATTATACATATACACATATATTATTTTTCAGATTATTTTTCATTATATGTTATTATAAGATACTGACTATAGTTCCATGTGCTATAAAGTAAACATTTGTTGCTTGTTGCTTATCTGTTTTTTTTCTAATTAGAAATGTAGCATTCTATTCATATGAAAGTCAAACAAGTGGAATTTAACTTGTGGAATCAAATGAATGAAATAAAAAATTTTAGTTAGGCAAGAATTCATAAGTTTTCTAAAATGTGTATATTATGCATACTACTTATATATATACATACAAAAGCTTTTCTACTATGCTTGGAAAGGCTTGAGAAAAACCATCAAAAAGAGAAGAGGTGGAGAAATTGGAAACATACATTAAATGAAATGGGAGCACTGAAAATGAAATAGGAAAAGTTAAACTACTAAAAGATCATCACATAGTCCAGTTGTTTTTAAACATGGCTGTTCATTGGAAACATATCTGGAGCTTTGAAGAAAAAAAGAAATATTAGACATTTGTATTTTTCAAAAAATTCCAAGATAATTCAATATGCATCTGGATTTTAGAAAGTGATTACGGGCTTTTCTACTAAATGGCAGTTTTGGTGATATAGAATTCTATTATTTTTCTGTTGACCAATCACGATACAATGGTATTAAGTGATTGGTAGACATAATCACAATAGTAAAGTATATTTATCAGTTTTCACAATCAATAGTGAGACTGAAAAAAAAAATAATTACAATTGCAAGCCATAATGGGAATATGATTAACCTAACAATATAAAATAATTATGTACAGGTTGAGGGGTCACTCAGAATGATGTGGTGAGTAGAAGTGCAAACATGCACTTGTTTTCATCTGCCCAGCCAGTCTGTATCTTTTGATTGGTGCTTTTCATCCATCAGCATTTTCTTAATTGTTTTGGGTTTATTTTCTGTAGGTCTTTTCTTTCTCTTTTGTTTCCTGTCTTAGTTCAGTTCAGTTGCTCATTCATGTCTGACTCTTTGCGACCCCATGAATCGCAGAACACCAGGCCTCCCTGTCCATCACCAACTCCCAGAGTTCACTGAGACTCACGTCCATCGAGTCCGTGATGCCATCCAGCCATCTTATCCTCTGTCGTCCCCTTCTCCTCCTGCCCCCAATCCCTCCCAGCATCAGAGTCTTTTCCAATGAATCAACTCTTTGCATGAGGTGGCCAAAGTACTAGAGTTTCAGCTTTAGCATCATTCCTTCCAAAGAAATCCCAGGGCTGATCTCCTTCAGAATGGACTGGTTGGATCTCCTTGCAGTCCAAGGCACTCTCAAGAGTCTTCTCCAACATCACAATTCAAAAGCATCAATTCTTTGGTGCTCAGCTTTCTTCACAGTCCAATTCTCACATCCATACATGACCACTGGAAAAACCATAGCCTTGACTAGATGGACCTTTGTTGGCAAAGTAATGTCTCTGCTTTTGAATATGCTATCTAGGTTGGTCTTAACTTTCCTTCCAAGGAGTAAGCATCTTTTAATTTCATGGCTGCAATCACCATCTTCAGTGATTTTGGAACCCAAAAAAATAAAGTCTGACACTGTTTCCACTGTTTCCCCATCTATTTCCCATGAAGTGATGGAACCAGATGCCATGATCTTCATTTTCTGAATGTTGAACTTTAAGCCAACTTTTTCACTGTCCTCTTTCATTTTCATCAAGAGGCTTTTGAGTTCCTCTTCACTTTCTGCCATAAGGGTGGTGTCATCTGCATATCTGAGGTTAATGATATTTCTCCAGGCAATCTTGATTCCAATTTGTGCTTCTCTCCTGTCTGCTGCTGCTGCTGCTAAGTCACTTCAGTCGTGTCCGACTCTGTGCAACCCCATAGACGGCAGCCCACTAGGCTCCTCTGTCTCTGGGATTCTCTAGGCAAGAATACTGGAGTGGGTTGCCATTTCCTTCTCCAGTGCAGGAAAGTGAAAAGTGAAAGTGAAGTCACTCAGTCATGCCCGACTCTTAGCGACCTCATGGACTGCAGCCTACCAGGCTCCTCCATCCATGGGATTTTCCAGGCAAGAGTACTGCAGTGGGTCGCCACTAGAGAAGTTCTTTTAGCATTTGTTGTAAAACTGATTTGGTGGTACTGAATTCTCTTAACTCTTGCTTGTCTGGAAAACTTTTGATTTCTCTATCAAATCTGAATGAGAGTCTTACTGAGTAGAGTGTTCTTGGTTGTACTTTCTTCCCTTTCTTCACTTTAAATATATGGTGCCATTCCCTCTGGTTTGTAGATTTTCTGTTGAGAAATCAGCTGGTAACCTGATGGGTGTTCCCTTATATGTTGCTTGTCATTTTTCCCTTGTTGCTTTTAATATTTTATCTTTGTCTTTAATTTCTGTCAGTTTGATTACTGTTTGTCTCTGTGTGTTCCTTCTTGGGTTTATCATTCCTGGAACTCTCTGCTTCCTGGACTTGGTTGGCCATTTCTTTTCCCTTCTTAGGGACATTTTTAGCTGTTATCTCTTTAAATACTTTCTCAGGTCCTTTATTTCTCTCTTTCTTCTCCTTCTGGGACCCCTATAATGTGAATGTTAGTGCATTCAGTATTGTCCCATAGGTCTCTTAGGCTGTCTTCATTTTTATTTTTTCATTCTTTTTTCTATATTCTGTTCTGTGGCAGTGATTCCACCATTCTGTCCTCCATGTCATTTATTTGTTCTTCTGCCTCAGTTATTCTGCTGTTGATTCTTTCTAGTGCATTATTCACTCTGTTTGTTCATTCTTTAGTTCTTGTGAGTGAGTGATGAGAAGCTCAATCGTGTCCGACTCTGCAACCCCATGGACTGTAGCGTACCAGGCTCCTCTGTCCATGGGATTTTCCAGGCAATAGTACTAGAGTGGATTGCCATTTCCTTCTCCAAGGGATGTTCCCAACCTAGGGATCGAACCCAGGTCTCCCGCATTGTAGACAGACGCTGTACTGTCTGAGCCACCAGGGAAGTCTCTTTGGTAAATATTTCTTGTATGTTCTCCATTGTTTTCTGAGATCCTAGATCATCTTCACTATCTTTATTCTGAATTCTTTCTCTGGACTGTTACCTATGTCCACTTCAGTTAGTTGTTTACCTGGGATTTTATCTTGTCCTGTTATCTGGGATGTAACTTCCTGCTTTTTCATCCTGATTTACTTTCTGTAATGTGGTTTTGTTCTAGCTGCTGTGGGATTGTGGTTCTTTTTGCTTCTTCTTCCTGCCATCTGATGGAGGAGGCTAAGAGGCTTGTGTAAGCATCTTGATGGGAGGGATTGGCCATGGGAAAAACTGGGCCTTGCTCTGGTCAGCAGGGCCTTGCTCAGTAAAACTTTAATCCAATTATCTGCTGATGTGTGGGGTTGCACTTCCTCTCTGTTAAGTTATTTGGCCTCAGGTTACCCAGCCCTGGGGTCTGTGGGCTCTGCGGTAGGTTTAATGGTGACTTCTAAGAGGGCTTACATCAAGGAGGGCCTTCCAGGATTGCTGCTGCCAGTGCCTCTATCCCTGTGGGAAGCCCCTGCCAACCCACACCTCCACATGATACCCTTCGCACTAGCAAGTAAGTAGTTTTGGTTTAGTCTTTTGTGGGATCACTGGTCATTTGCTCTGTGTCTTGGGCATACAAAATTTTGTTTTTGCCCTGCAAGACTAGAGTCTGTTTCCCCTAGTCCTGTGGAAGTCCTGTAATCAAATCCCGCTGGCCTTCAAGGTCAGATTCCATGGGGATTTCCAGTCCCTTTGCCCAGTCCCCAGGCTGGGAAGCCTAACGTGTGGTTCAGAATCTTCCCAACGGTGGGAGATCATCTTTATTATTATTGTTCTCCAGTTTGTGGGTCACCCACCTGGTAGTTATGGGATTTGATTTTATTGTGATTGCTGCGGCTCCTTCTTTGTCATTGGACATGGAATATCTTTTTTTGGTGGGTTCTAGTGCTCTCCTGTTGATGGTTATTCAGCAGCTAGTTGCAATTTTGGTGCTCTATCAGGAGGAGGTGAGTGCAGATCCTTCTATTCCACCATCTTGAACCAGAAGCCAGTTCAATGCCTTCTAACAACCCTATGTTTGTACTCCACCCATCCACATATTTAATGTTTTTGATGTCTTTTTTTTTTAAAACTTCTTTTAAATTTTGTATCGTTTACTTATTGTAATAGTTGCTTAGTGTGGAAATAGATGATTTTACTACTTTTGTCTTTTAACCTTCCTACTAGATTTATCATTGACTGATCTACTACCTTTACTGTGTATGTCTTTACCAGTGAGATTTTTCCTTCCATAATTTTCATATTTCTAGTTGTAGTCTTTTTTTTTTTTTTTTTTTGCTTATGGAAGTCCCTTTAACATTTCCTGTAAAGCCAGTTTAGTGCTGCTAAACTCTTTAACTTTTGCTTGTCTGTAAAACTCTATCTTTTCCTTCAAATCTGAATAATATCTTTGCCAGGTAGAGTATTCTTTGTTGTAGACTTTTTCCTTTCATCTCTTCAAATATATTGTGTAACTCTCTTCTGGCCTACAGAGTTTCTGCTGAAAAGTCAGCTAATCGCCTTATATTAGTTTCTGTATACTTAACTGGTTGCTTTCCCCTTGCTGCTTCTAAGACTCTCACTTTATTTTTTTGCCATTTTAATTATGATGTGTCTTCGAGTGGACCTCTTTGGGGTCATGGTTCTGAGATGTCTCTGTGATTCCTGGCTTTGGATATCTGTTTCATTTCCCAGGTTAAGAAAACTTGGGGTATTATTTTTTTTTAAATAAGTTCCCTTCTACTTTATCTTTCTCTTCTTCTCTATATGCAAATGTTAGCATGCTTGATGTTATTTCAGAGGTCTCTTAAATTATTTTCCTTTTTAAAACTTATTTTTTTTGTTTCTCCTTGGGAGATTTTTACTACTCTGTCTTTCAGATGCTCATCTGTTACTCTGTATCATCTAATCTACTGTTGAATCCTTCTACTGTATTTTTTATTAATATTGAAATCATTGTATTTTTCAGCTCTGATTTTTATTTAAATTTTTAAACTCTTTGAAATTTTGACTATGTTCATTCAGTTTTCTCTCCAGTTCATTGAACCTCTTTTTGACTATTACTGAACTCTTTTTGGGTAGATTGTTTATCTCCACTTTGTTTTTTTCTGTTTCTCAGGTTTTGTGATATTTGTTTGGAACATATTTCTCTGTTTCCTCATTTTTCTGTATTCTCTATATTCATTTCTCTGTATTAGGTCAGTCAGGAGAAGTAGTCATTCCATGGGGTCTGGTAGCACACTCTGATCACCAGAGCTGTGTGCCTTAGGAGTCTCCTTATGTTGGCAGCATGTACCCTTCCACTGTTTTGGGGCTGACTGCTGTTGATGTGTTGTTAGGCAGAGCTGGCCTCTGGCCCAGTTGGCTGTGAGACTGTGCTGCAGGCAGTGGCTGTGGGCTTGCTGGAGGAAAAGGTAGGCTTCCTGTGTCATTGGCTGTATGTCCCGGGAGGGCCTAGGGCTGGGTCCCTGCATGACTGTCTATGCAGCCTGGGGTGATTTGCAGCTGGTGCTAGCCTGAAGATGTGTGGGACATCCTCTCATGCTAATAGGGTAGAGGGAGGGTTCCAAAATAGCGCTTGCCAGTGCTGGTGTTATTGCAGTAGAAAAACTCCCCTAGAATGGCTGTCTCCAACATCTCTGTACCCAAGGCTTTCCCAATTGCCTCCTGCCTTTCCAGGAGGTGTTACAAGACCAGCAGGAGTATCTGATACAGGCTTCTGTCATACTACTGTATCTCCACTGGAATTCAGACTACGTGAGATTTTGTGCATATTCTTGGAAAGTGGAATCTCTGTTTCCTGCAGCTCTCTAGCTCTTTCGAACATGAGACCCATACATGTGTGCTCAGTCATGTCCTCTTTGCGACACTATGGACTGTCACTCACCAGGCTCCTCTGCCTACTGGATTTCCCAGGCAAGAATACTGGAATGGGTTGCCATTTCCTCCTCCAGGGGATCTTCCTGACCCAAGGATCAAACCCATGTCCCCTGTGTCTCCTACACTGGGCAGATTCTTTATCACTTAGCAACCTGGGAAGCAACATGTACACTACTAGTTTTCAAAACCCATTGTTCTGTAGTCTGATCTACTTGGTGTGGACTATCCAGGCTGGAGAGCTTGCTTTCTCCTTGGAGAAGATCTGTATATTTGTGATTATCCTCCCATTTAGGGGCCACTGATCTGAGGGTGGGGATACTGACTATATTGCATCTCCACTCCTCCTAACCATCATGGTGTGGTTTCTTCATATCTTTATTTGTAGTGTATCTTTTCTGCTAATTTTCAGTTTTTTTCCCATAAATAGCTGCTTCATAACTAGTTGTAGTTTTTGTGTTGTCCATGGGAAGAGGTGAGTTTAGGGTCTTCCTACTCTGCCATCTTGGTCACCAGCAGTGGTATGCTTTTATGTCATACATATCTCTTAATTCTCATATCCATTTTTGCCTTCTAAAGCCCTTTGCTTCATCTCATTTTTATTCTCAGGTGAGGGTTCTTAATTTCTTCCTACCTGTACACTTTGTGATTCATGAGTGATTTAGGTACAGATTTCTGTTTCTTTTACCTATTTTTAAAATTTAAAAAATATAATGAACATCCAATAAATTTTTCCCTTATTTATTTAATGTTGATTGTTAGTAAATCTCAAGCTTTCTCTCTTTTAATTCTTTTACTTAAAAAATGGTAAGTAGTGTATTCTTAATTATTAGTATTAATTATATTATATTTTAATTTTTATTATATTAATATTAGTTAATATTAAAAATTGCAATATAAAGTATATTAACATGAACATATTAATATATTCAGTAATTATTTTAAATTTATGTTATAATGACTGTTGCAGTCAAGATTAAATGTGTTTTAAGTATGTTTTATAATGTGTATAAATGTAGAAACTCTTTTTGTATGAAGTTGTCTTAGTTGGCAGCAGTTATAAATTGTTGTCACTTGCCATATGGTTTCTGATTAAATCAGAAAGGGCAGTTAACGTCGGATAATTAACTTTTCTATAGTTTAATGTGAAACTCACTATTAGGATGTGGAAATTAAAAGAATTGGCTAACAATGTCTAATAAACTTTCAAAAATAATGACTAAGTTTTCAATATATATACTTTTTATTTCTAGAGAAAAACGGAAATCTGAAGCTAAAGACAGAAAAGTTTTAGAAATTCTGCAAGTCAAGGATGCTAAAATACAAGAATTGAAACAGGTTGGTGTTATATCAGAAAATACTAAATTTATGATATTTGTTTTATATAGTAGGTGTTTACAAACATTTTAAGTTTTTTTACAGTAATGTTCACAAGAATATCAGGTTCATTATGTTGTCCTATTACTATAGTCAAGTTACTACTTTAGCCTGTTATTCTTCTTTGTGTTTTTGGGTTATAGACTATGTTATTTATACATTAAAACTCTTAAGATGTTGTTTTAATTTTATAGTAATAACTATCTGTTACTCAGTTTTTGTTGAAATTGCTTTTTATTTTTAACAATTATCATTTGCTTCTGAATCCTACAAATTTTTTAATGCTTTAATTTGTACAAAATATTAACAATAACTGGGATGATTCTATTTGATGTTTTGAACTTCCACTTTCAAATTATACAGTCCTATATTTATAGTTAATACAATTATATGTAACTGTATATTTAAAATTATAGGTAATTATATCTTCAGTATATTAGCACTACAAAAATCTACATGGTCATTGATTCCCAAGAATCATTTTGGAGGTAGTAACATCTTAAAAATAAAGGTGAAATAAATTTATTTTAAGAATTGTCTATGTCATGATATATTTAAATTCATTTTGTACCCAATTGCCCATTATAGGCTAAAATATCTTTATTTTCTGGGTTGAATGAAGATTCTTTCTGGTAACTCTGCTTTTCCAAGTTCTGACTCTATTTTCCTTCCTACCCAATTAAACAGGATAATTTTCATCTAAGATTGGTTATTGTTATTAAGTTGTTTTATTAAAGGACTAAAAATGGAAGTTAATGTGGATAAAAATTATTTTTTTTATTCTCTCTATATAAGTTTGTTCTAAAATTGGATATATATTCCTATATGACATATAAATTTGAAATTTATACCTTCTCCAGAATTGTATTTTCCTTATAGAAAATGTAATAAGTGAGTGAGTGAAGTCACTTAGTCGTGTCTGACTCTGTGACCCCATGGACTGTAGTCTACCAGCTCCTCCATCCATGGAATTTTCCAGGCAAGAGTACTGGAGTGGGTTGCCATTTCCTTCTCCAGGATAGAAAATGTAATAATTATTGCTATAATGATAAAATTTTTTAAATAACTTTTTAGTTTGTTTTGGGAAATAATAGTTGTATTTGTGACTTGAATGTCAATATCAAAATGAATTCTAATATGGAAAAATACTGCGATGTGCCTAGTATATTAATTAGTTGGGAACATCCCCTGGAGGAAGGTGTGGCAACCCACTCTAGTTTTCTTGCCTGGTAAATTCCACGGACAGAAGAGCCTGCCTACAGTCCACGGGGTCAGAAAAAGTGAAACAGACTTAGCTACTAAATAATAACAAGCTACCTAATCAGTTCAGTTCAGTTGCTCAGTTGTGCCTAACAGATACACAGTTAAGACTTGGAAGTGGCAAACATCATTTATACCCACATTTCATTGAGAGAAACTACTCATATGGTTAACCCAAGATTCAGCGAATTTGGGAAAAGTTACTTCCAGGCTGAGCAATCTCTTCCTCACATACAGGTCTACTCTATGGAAGAGAATGGATTTTGGCATTCGTTTTGATAACCTTTGGCAATAAGTTTGCAGTGCTTTAGGAAATACTCAGTTTAGCAGGTCTAGATGGTCATTCAGTTCAGTTGCTCAATCATGTTGGACT
The DNA here is from genome assembly GCF_055505025.1 of Bos grunniens. Taxonomy (NCBI): domain Eukaryota; kingdom Metazoa; phylum Chordata; class Mammalia; order Artiodactyla; family Bovidae; genus Bos; species Bos grunniens. Next base: position 25,730,212 of record NC_141172.1, on the reverse strand, counting down.
CTTTGCAACACCATGGACTGCAGCACGCCAGGTTTCCCTGTCCATCACCAACTCTCAGAGTTTGCTCAAACTCATATACATCAAGTTGTTGATGCAATCCAACCATCTCATGCTGTCTTCCCCTTCTCCTCCTGCCTTTGTTCTTTCTCAGCAAAAGGGTCTTTTCCAATGAGTCAGTTCTTTGCATTAGATGGCCAAAGTATTGGATTTTCATCTTCTGCATCAGTCCTTCCAATAAATATTCAGGACTGATCTCCTTTAGGATCAACTAGTTGGATCACCTTGCAGTCCAAAGGACTCTCAAGATTCTTCTCCAACATCACAATTCAAAAGCATCAGTTCTTTGGCACTCAGCTTTCTTTCTAGTCCAACTCTCACATCCATACATGATTACTGGAAAAACCATAGCTTTGACTCGATAGACCTCTGTTGGCAAAGTAATGTCTCTGCTTTTTAATATGCTGTCTAGGTTGGTCGTAGCTTTTCTTCCAAGGAGCAAGTGTCTCTTAATTTCATGGCTGCAGTCACCATCTGCAGTAATTTTGGAGCCCAACAAAATAAAGTCTGTTACTGTTCTCACTCTTTTCCCATCTATTTGCCATGAAGTGATGGGACTGGATGCCACGATCTTAGTTTTCTGAATGTTGAGATTTAAACCAACTTTTTCACTCTCCTCTTTCACTTTCATCAAGAGGTTCTTTAGTTCTTTGCTTTCTGTTATAAGGGTGATGTCATCTGCATATTTAAGGTCATTGATATTTCTCCCGACAATCTTGATTCCAGCTGTACTACATCTAGCCTCACATTTTGCATGATGTATTCTGCATATAAGTTAAAGAAGTATGGTGACAATATACAGCCTTGATGTACTCCTTTCCCGATGTGGAACCAGTCTGTTGTTCCATGTCCAGTTCTAACTGTTGCTTTTTGACTTGCATACAGATTTCTCAGGAGGCAGGTCAGATGACCTGGTATTCCCATCTTTTTCAGAATTTTCCACAGTTTATTGTCATTCACACAGTCAAAGGCTATGGCATAGTCAATAAAGCAGAGGTAGATGTTTTTCTGGTATTCTCTTGCTTTTTCGATGATCCAAAGGATGTTGGCCACTTGATCTCTGGTTCCTCTACCTTTTCTAAATCCAGCTTGAACATCTGGAATTTCATGGTTCATATACTATTGAAACCTGGCTTGGAGAATTTTGAGCATTACTCTACTAGCGTGTGAGATGAGTGCAATTGTGCAGTAGTTTGAACATTCTTTGGCATTGCCCTTCTTTGGGATTGGAATGAAAACTGACGTCTTCCAGTCCTGTGGCCACTGCTACAGGCCACTGCTACAATATGCCAAATTTCCTGGCATATTGAGTACAGCACTTTTATAGCACCACCTTTTAGGATTTGAAATAGCTCAACTGGAATTCCATCACCTCCACTGCTTTGTTTGTAGTGATGCTTCCTAAGGCCCACTTGACTTCATGTTCCAGGATGTTTGGCTCTAGGTGAGTGATCACATTCTCATGGTTATCTGGGTCATGAAGATCTTTTTTGTATAGTTCTTCTGTGTATTCTTGCCACCTCTTCTCAATATCTTCTGTTCTGTTAGGTCCATACTGTTTGTGAAATGCTGACTTTCTTAAATAACAATATATTTTTCCTTTTTCTTTGCTAAATTCTTTTCTTTTCTACTTCCTTTTCCTTGGATAGATATTATTTCATTATTTACATTTTGAGTAGAATGATTTACCTCATAAAATATTAAATGCCATGAAAGAAATTATTTGTTTTTTGGGGGGCACTTAATTTGTCATTTGATTTAGGTCATACCTGAATGGTCTAGTGGTTTTCCCTACTTTCTTCAATTTCAGTCTGAATTTGGCAATAAGGAGTTCATGGTCTGAGCCACAGTCAGCTCCCGGTCTTGTTTTTGCTGTGACTGTATAGAGCTTCTCCATCTTTGGCTGCAAAGAATATAATCGATCTGATTTCGGTGTTGACCATCTGGTGATGTCCATGTATAGAGTGTTCTCTTGTGTTGTTGGAAGAGGGTGTTTGTTATGACCAGTGCATTTTCTTGGCAAAACTTTATTAGTCTTTGCCCTGCTTCATTCCATATTCCAAGGCCAAATTTGCCTGTTACTCCAGGTGTTTCTTGACTTCCTACTTTTGCATTCCAGTCCCCTATAATGAAAAGGACATCTTTTTTAGGTGTTAGTTCTAAAAGGTCTTGTAAGTCTTCATAGAACTGTTCCACTTCAGCTTCTTCAGCGTTACTGGTTGGGGCATAGACTTGGATTACTGTGATATTGAATGGTTTGCCTTGGAAACGAACAGAGATTATTCTGTCGTTTTTGAGATTGCATCCAAGTACTGCATTTTTGACTCTTTTGTTGACCATGATGGCCACTCCATTTCTTCTGAGGGATTCCTGCCCACAGTAGTAGATATAATGGTCATCTGAGTTAAATTCACCCATCCCAGTCCATTTTAGTTCGCTGATTCCTAGAATGTCGACATTCACTCTTGCCATCTCTTGTTTGACCACTTCCAATTTGCCTTGATTCATGGACCTGACATTCCAGGTTCCTATGCAATATTGCTCTTTACAGCATCGGACCTTGCTTCTATCACCAGTCACATCCACAACTGGGTATTGTTTTTGCTTTGGCTCCATCCCTTCATTCTTTCTGGAGTTATTTCTCCACTGATCTCCAGTAGCATATTGGGCACCTACTGACCTGGGAAGTTCATCTTTCAGTGTCCTATCTTTTTGCCTTTTCATACTGTTCATGGGGTTCTCAAGGCAAGAATACCGAAGTGGTTTGCCATTCCCTTCTCCAGTGGACCACATTCTTCAGACCTCTCCACCATGACCTGCCCATCTTGGGTTGCCCCACGAGCATGGCTTAGTTTCACTGAGTTAGACAAGGCTGTGGTCCTAGTGTGATTAGATTGACTAGTTTTCTGTGAGTATGGTTTCAGTGTGTTTGCCCTCTGATGCCCTCTTGCAACACCTACCATCTTACTTGGGTTTCTCTTACCTTGGACATGGGGTATCTCTTCAGGGCTGCTCCAGCAAGGCGCAGCCATTGCTCCTTATCTTGGACGAGAGGTATCTCCTCACCATGGCCCTTACTGACCTTCAATGTGGGATAGCTTCTTTAGGCACTCCTGCACCCGCGCAGCCACGGCTCCTTGGATGTGGGGTTGGTCCTCCTGGCCATCGCCCCTGGCCTCGGGCTTGGGGCATGGGGTATCTCCTCCTGGCCGCTGCCCCTGACCTCGGACGGGACGCGGGTAACTCCTCTCGTCGCCGCCCCTGGCCTCCGGCGTGGGTTGTTCCTCCTGGCTGCCGGCCCTGGCCTTGGGCGTAGGGGCGTGGGGTATGACCTAAATCAAATCCCTTATGATTATACAGTGAAAGTGAGAAATAGATTTAAGGGCCTAGATCTGATAGATAGAGTGCCTGATGAACTATGGAATGAGGTTCGTGACATTGTACAGGAGACAGGGATCAAGACCATTCCCATAGAAAAGAAATGCAAAAAAGCAAAACGGCTGTCTGGGGAGGCCTTAAAAATAGCTGTGAAAAGAAGAGAAGCGAAAAGCAAAGGACAAAAGGAAAGATATAAACATCTGAATGAAGAGTTCCAAAGAATAGCAAGAAGAGATAAGAAAGCCTTCTTCAGCAATCAATGCAAAAAAATAGAGGAAAACAACAGAATGGGAAAGACTAGGGATCTCTTCAAGAAATCAGAGATACCAAAGGAACATGTCATGCAAAGATGAGCTTGATAAAGGACTGAAATGGTATGGACCTAACAGAAGCACAAGATATTAAGAAGAGATGGCAAGAATACACAAAAGAACTGTGCAAAAAAGATCTTCACGACCCAGATAATCACGATGGTGTGATCACTGATCTAGAGCCAGACATCCTGGAATGTGAAGTCAAGTGGGCCTTAGAAAGCATCACTACGAAAAAAGCTAGTGGAGGTGATGGAATTCCAGTTGAGCTATTCCAAATCCTGAAAGATGATGCTGTGAAAGTGCTGCACTCAATATGCCAGCAAATTTGGAAAACTCAGCAGTGGCCACAGGACTGGAAAAGGTCAGTTTTCATTTCTATCCCAAAGAAAGGCAATGCCAAAGAATGCTCAAACTACCGCACAATTGCACTCATCTCACATGCTAGTAAAGTAATGCTCAAAATTCTTCAAGCCAGGCTTCAGCAATATGTGAACCGTGAACTTCCAGATGTTCAAGCTGGTTTTAGAAAAGGCAGAGGAACCAGAGATCAAATTGCCAACATCCGCTGGATCATAGAAAAAGCATGAGAGTTCCAGAAAAACATCTATTTCTGCTTTGTTGACTATGCCAAAGCCTTTGACTGTGTGGATCACAATAAACTGTGGAAAATTCTGAAAGAGATGGGAATACCAGACCACCTGATCTGCCTCTTGAGAAATTTGTATGCAGGTCAGGAAGCAACGTTTAGAACTGGACATGGAACAACAGACTGGTTCCAAATAGGAAAAGGAGTTCATCAAGGCTGTATATTGTCACCCTGTTTATTTAACTTGTATGCAGAGTACATCATGAGAAACGCTGGACTGGAAGAAACACAAACTGGAATCAAGATTGCCAGGAGAAACATCAATAACATCAGATATGCAGATGACACCAGCCTTACGGCAGAAAGTGAAGAGGAACTAAAAAGCCTCTCGACAAAAGTGAAAGAGGAGAGTGAAAAAGTTGGCTTAAAGCTCAATATTCAGAAAACGAAGATCATGGCATCTGGTCCCATCACTTCATGGGAAATAGATGGGGAAACAGTGGAAACAGTGTCAGACTTTATTTTTCTGGGCTCCAAAATCACTGCAGATGGTGACTGCAGCCATGAAATTAAAAGACGCTTACTCCTTGGAAGTAAAGTTATGATCAACCTAGTTAGCATGTTAAAAAGCAGAGACATTACTTTGCCAACAAAGGTTCTTCTAGTCAAGGCTATGGTTTTTCCAGTGGTCATGTATGGATGTGAGAGTTGGACTGTGAAGAAGGCTGAGCGCCGAAGAATTGATGCTTTTGAACTGTGGTGTTGGAGAAGACTCTTGCGAGTCCCTTGGACTGCAAGGAGATCCAACCAGTCCATTCTGAAGGAGATCAGCCCTAGGACTTCTTTGGAAGGACTGATGCTAAAGCTGAAACTCCAGTACTTTGGCCACCTCATGCGAAGAGTTGACTCATTGGAAAAGACTCTGATGCTGGGAGGGATTGGGGGCAGGAGGAGAAGGGGATGACAGAGGATGAGATGGCTGGATGGCATCACTGACCTGATGGACATGAGTCTGAGTGAACTCTGGGAGTTGCTGATGGACAGGGAGGCCTGGCATGCTGTGATTCATGGGGTCGCAAAGAGTTGGACACAACTGAGCGAGTGATCTGGTCTGAATTTGTCATTTAGAGCCTTTAATTCCTCAGCCTAAAGCATGTATATTTTTGTGCAATACTGTGTTTATATCTTAAAAATCATTTATGGGTTATATTTTTCGTTCAGTTAAACAAATTGCTGTATTAAATGTGGATATTATCATGTGATGATACTCTGGAAAATTTAGAATTAAAATTCCTGCCTTTAATAAAGAATTTCTAAGTCTCTGTGAGCCACTGGGTGGGGATAAAAGTGAAGTGCAAGTAACCGTATGTTCCTACATTAAATTACAGGTTCTATGAGCGTGGGGACCGTTTATACCCAACATGTAATATTTACCATATTGCCTGATGTATAATAGATGTTCTTTAAATATTTTTGCATGTGTGACTTACATAAATGAAACCAATATAAGTGCCATGAGAGAATCACAAGCAGAATGCTATTAAGATTCAAAAGAAGGAGAGATTAAATTACGTGGCAAGGTCTTAAGATACTCAAACAATTTTAATAGGTGGAGATTTTAGGAGGAGTTGCCCATGTCAAACACCAGGCAAAATTGAAGAAGGTAGGAGTGTAGCATATCTTTGGGTGATACTGAAGTTTATATTTTGTTTCATAGGTAATATGTAAGAGTGTAGGCTGAGAAAAGACTAATGTTATATTGAACCTGTATTAAAGAAAGGCCTTAACTGCTTGAATGAAAAAGTGCAAACTTTAATTAGAGGGCAAATTAATTTATCTGGGCAATGGCAACCCACTCCAATATTCTCGCCTGGAAAACCCCATGGACGGAGGAGCCTGGTGGGCTGCAGTCCACAGGGTCGCTAAGAGTCGGACACGACTGAGCTAATTCACTTTCACTTTCATGCACTGGAGAAGGAAATGGCAACCCACTCCAGTGTTCTTGCCTGGAGAATCCCAGGGATAGGGGAGCCTGGTGGGCTGCCATCTATGGGGTCACACAGAGTCGGACATGACTGAAGTGACTCAGCAGGCATTTCATTAAGTTAATTAAGCTGCAATCTGTGAAAATAAATCTAATAGTCTAGTATACATTTAGAAAAAGGAAAGCAGAAAGTAGAATGATCTGTAAGGAGGTTATTTCATAGTCTTAAGAGTAATGACATGAACCTGAACTATTAGTTTTGCAAGAATTAAAGATATATAAATTAGAACTATAAGGACTTGATGGTAATTTGAAAGTGACTCTTAGGTTTTCAGCCCAGAGAATCCAGGAGAGCAGTGACATTGCTATCAGGAAGAAGGTTATTATAAAGAGGTACAACTTACTATGAGGATAACTTTTGAGCTTCTTTTAGACAATTAAAATTTTAGTTATTGGTAGAAATACCATTTAGAGATTTTTAAGTAAACTATTGAAAGCATGAATTCAATCCTTGGGAAGGAGTTTTCTCCTTGATATAAAAATATTTAATGTTATAGTTAAGGAGAAGACTTTAAACAGAATTCTGAGAACTAGATATTTGCTGATAGTATTAATGGATGAGAGGAAAAGCAAATTTTAGTAAAAGAGATGAAAAAAAGTTGTTCAGAGAAGTAGAAAGAGAGAAGTATAATACTGTATCTCATGATGTGAAAAAGAATTTCAAAGCAAAAGGTGGTTAATGCTGTACAAGGTTACAAAAACAAAACAAAACATGAGGTGATTTTAGAAAGTAACACATAGAATGGCATGTGATGTTTTAAGAAATCACTGAATTCTAACAAAATAATGAATCAAATGAGGAAATTTAACAGTACAAAAGATATTTTTGCATTTAAAAAAGCGTTAGCCAAAATATTTGAAAGTAATGGAGAAGAAAATTAAAATACACAATACAAGAAGACTTAATTGTGTTAACAGATCTAGTTGAAAGAGGAAACCATGAGTTCAAGAAGATAACCGGATTTAATACATTTATTCTAACCTTTTTATCTTTTCAGGCATTCAGCTTATATCTTAGTTTTCTTCTCAAAGTATTATCTTTCCTCTAGCATTCTTTCAATTAATTTGTTATATATTTGTTTATACTTTAATACTGCATATTTAGATGATTATTGTTTGTACTCTTTGGTTGGACATTGTGTTTTGACTCAATTATATATGTATTTACCTTTTTAAAGGTAAGCTTTTTCCATCTCCTTAAGATCTGATATACTTATTTGATCTTCATTCTCTGGTTAATCTTATGCTTTCTGTTTTAATATTTTGTTTGTTTTTTTCAGCATTTGCCAGTTGTTTTCTCTTCATTTGTGTGTGTGTCTTTGTGTATGTGCATGCACTCTTACGCTGATAGTTTGGAAGGTTTAGGAGAACTGTATCAGTTCTTTTAGTGATTGCATTATTATTTTATATATAATATTTAACTCTATAGTTTTTTAGATTGAAGTATAGTTGATTTAGAGTGTTGTATTAGCTTCAGGTATACAGCAAAGTGGTTGTTATACACAGGTTTGTATGCATATATATATATGTATTCTTTTTCAGATTCTTTTCCATTATAGGTTATTATAAGATATTGAATATAGTTTCCTGTGCTATCCTATAGGTCTTTATTGTTATCTACTTCATATATAGTGGTGTATATCTGTTAATCCAAATCTCCTAATTTATCCCTCCCTCCATTTTCCCTTTAGTAACAGTAAGTTTGTTTCCAATGTCTGTGAGTCAGTTTCTGTGCTGTAAATAAGTTATTTTTGTCATTTTTTTTGGTTCCTTCATATAAATATAATGTGATATTTTTCTGTCTTAACACTGTATACCTTTATTCTAGAATATTCTGAAAAATTTAGATAGTATCAGCTGCACACTTTAAAAAACTTGAGAAAATTAGTATATTTTTACTTACTCATCCTTTCTCCTGCATTTTAAAGTGAGCTTACAGAGAGTAATTGGAGGACTTAATTTCCTGTTATTAGCATTATTTGGTTGTATTTTTTATACTGTCAAGATTTCCAGTGTTTATGGTTTACATCCATTTTCTCTATTATTTTCTAGTATAAATTCTATAGGAAAATGCCTTGTGGTATGTTAGTTTTTCTCTTGCTGTTTAGCAAATTAAAGCCTTAAAAGAATGCACATATTTATTAAGTTGCAAAGAATACACATGTTTTTTAAGGTGCTGTGGATCAGGAAGGTTGTAATTGAGGTTTGATTAATTCATGTTTTCATCTGGAGATTTAATTTGGGAAGAATCTGCTTCCAGGCTTATTCAAGTTCAGAATCCAAGACCTTGCAGTTTAGGACTGAAGTTCTAAATAGGACCAAAGTCTTTGATAGTCAGGGTTCCATAGAGAAACAGAACTAAAAATGTGTCTGTAGATGGATAGTCAAAGACATGAGACAGAGACAGAGAAATTGATTTTAAGGCATTGTCTCATATAGCTGTGGCTTCCCAGGTGGCTCAGTGGTAAAGAATCTGCCTTCCAAGGAAGAAGACAGGTGATGCGAGTTTAATCCCTGGGTCAGGAAGATCCCCTGGAGTAGGAAATGGTAACCTGCTCTAGTATTCTTGCTTGGAAAATCCCATGGACAGAGGAGCCTGCCAGGCTGCAATCCATGGGATCACAAAGAGTTGGACATGACTGAGCGACTGAGCATGCACTCATGCATGTAGTTATGGGCTGGCAAATCTGTATTCTGCACAGCAAACTGGAGACCCAGGGAAGAGTTGATAACAGCATCTGAATCCAAAAGTATGCTGGTGGCAAAATTCTTTCTTTCTCAGATGAATAGTCCTCTTTCTTAAGGTCTTCTATTGACCAGATGAGACTTACTCACATTATGGAGGGGTCATCTCCTTTACTCAAGTCTATTGATTTAAATGTTAATCACATCTATGACAAAAACACTTTAACAGCAATATCTAGATTGGTGTTTGTTTAAGAACTAGATATCACGGGCACAATGTTTTAGCCAAGTGGACACAAAATTAACCAAATGATTAAAATATACTGAGAGAAATGGGCCTAGGGTTTAGGCTGTGTTTACTGTTCTTTTAGCACAGGCTCAGCTTTTGCTTTGGTGTCCTTTTCTGTTTGGGTGTCTTGAGAAACTTGTTAAATATCGTTTGAAACAACCAGTTCTTTCAGTTGCATTCCCTTGTTATTGTACAGAAACCTATTGACGTAGTTTGTGAGGTGTCTCGGGGAGTGAAAGTACTCCATAGTTTAATGTTTAGGTCTCAGTCTTTAGGAGAGGGCAGTGGCACCCCACTCCAGTACTCTTGCCTGGAAAATCCCATGGATGGAGGATCCTGGTAGGCTGCAGTCCATGGGGTCACTAAGAGTCGGACACGACTGAACGACTTTACTTTCACTTTTCACTTTCACGCATTGGAGAAGGAAATGGCAACCCACTCCAGTGTTCTTGCCTGGAGAATCCCAGGGACGGGGGAGCCTGGTGGGCTGCCGTCTGTGAGGTCGCACAGAGTCAGACACGACTGCAGCGACTTAGCAGCAGCAGCAGCCCCTAGGTCTGACGTTCATAAGTGTGTCTCAGTTTTTTTTTTTTCTTTTCCCCCTTAGGAAAGATTGGAAGGCAAGGGTATTGGAGTTGGGTATTTAACTTCATTTGGGTTGGTTAGTCTAGTAAAATCCCAGCAGACTCTAGGAAAATAATTTTCTCTTGAGGGTAGGCCTTGTTAAGAATTATATACTTAGGTCATATTTTAAAATGCCTATATTCCCTCTCCTCCTGCAGAGAGCAGGAAGAGATTTTTCTCTGATCTTCACTGAGACAACCTAATAGTGTTCTGTATGTAAAAACTCATGAAAGTATAGGAACTCCTCTAGGACCAGGCCCTACAGGACATTTTTAACTCTTATGCACGTCCACACTTATCCTCCAATGATTGGTTAATTGCAGATTTTGTTTTCCTACTCTCGGTACTGGTTTCCATGGAGTTTTCTTGCTTCAGGGATTTTGCTATGCTGTATTGTGATTCTCTGTATCTGCCTGTCTGTCTAGTTTGGGGAACAGCAATTTGCCATATGACCTCAGTTCTCTGATGATTCTAAGAAGAGTTGCTGATTTTCAGTTTGTTCAACTTTTTTCATGTTGTATGAATAGGAGAGACAACCTCCAACTTACTGCATCCTGTGCTGGAAGACAAAAGTTCCTTCATCATGTGTTTATTGTCCCATCAAGTAATGTTAAATAGTTCTTACTTTTCCAAACTTGTAGTCTATGGAATAGAGCAACAAGAATGCTTATTCCTTAACCACATATCTAGTCAAACTACTAGAAAGTTATACACACAATTTTTTAGCTAGTTGCTGAAAAACTTTCATAGAACAATCTAATACTATTACATGCTTTATTGATAATAGTGTAGAAAAATGCCATGTAACTTCTTTTGGTAAGACTGTGCTTTAGCTTTGTCACTGCTAGTTATAAAGTAAATCTTGTAATAAATTTTCCTTCAAGTATTGCATTAGATAACTCGAGTCTACTAATAACTTGCTGTATTTAATGAGATAATTTTTAAACATTGAATTTCCCTTCTTTCTTACCTTCTAGGAAGCTCAGAAATAAGTTTCAGTTCTCAATTACATTTAATTCTCTCACCCCTTCCCTTTTATCCGTTTACCTTTGTTTTAGTTGTACTGATATCATTACTTCACTGTTTTTCATTAAACTCTTTATGTACATTTTAAAGTAGGTCATATAAATAATATATTAACTATGCTCAAGTATTGTTTTATAGAGTTTTAGGTCTTTTGAACCACTGCCATCACACCCCTCTTTTTTCCTGATTCATACCCACTATCATTCTCTTCTTTCTGTACAGACTTCTTTTGACCATGATTTGAATTATTCATGTCATGGCTTATCCATAATAAATAATTTGTTCCAGCCATACTTTCTCTTGTCACCCTTTATGCTTTATGGTTCCTCTGAGTTCAATTTGCTATTTTAATTTTAAGTCAAGCCAGACCATTAAGAATGTACTTTACTCTATCCAGAAAAGTTTCTTGAAAAGGTTTCATGAAGCTAAATTTAGGACTTGGAGGGTTATTAATGTTTAGTGAAATAAGTCAGAGAAAGATAAATACTGTACAGTGTCACTTACATGTGGAATCTGAACAATAAAACAAACTAGTGACTATAACAAAAAAGAAGCAGACTCACAAACATGGAGAACAAACTAGTAGTTACCAGTGGGGAGAGCAAAGCGGGAAGGGAATTAACAGGTACAAACTACTATGTATAAAGTAAATAAGCTATAAGGATATATTATATAGCAGAGGGAATATAGCATTTCAAATAACTGTAAATGGAACATAACCTTTAAAATTGTGAAATCATGTTATATATCTAAAACTTATAGAATTTATTATAAATCAACTATACTTCTCTAAAAAGGAAAAGAAAAAAAATGAATTGTAACTATATATACTTGTGCTAAGGCTTCCCTGGTAGTTCAGTTGGTAAAAAATCTGCCTACAATGTAGAAGACCTCAGTTCGATTCCTGGGTTGGGAAGATCCACTAGGCAAGGTATAGGCTACCTACTCTAATATTCTTGGGCTTCCCTGGTGGCTTAGCTGGTAAAGAATTTGCATGCAATGTGGGAGACCTGGGTTTGATCCCTGTGTTGGGAATATCCCCTGGGGAGGGAATGGCTTGATCCACTCCTGTATTCTGGCCTGGAGAATTCCATGGACTGCATAGTCCATGGGGTTGCAAAGAGTCGGACACGCCTAAGTGACTGTCACTTCCATTATAAAAACTAGATCATTGAGGGTACATTTTATTAGGAAAATATTTTGTGTTATGTAAAATTTAATAGATCTTTGAGAGTTTATCAATTCTCTTCCATTGGGAATACATCTGTGTCTAACTTATTACTTTAATGATTTATGATATATAAAATCATTTATCAAACTAATTATCAAAATATGAGCCTGGGTCTCCTGGTTCAGGCAGCTTCTGTACTATCTGAGCCACCAGAGAAGCCCTCAAAAAATGAAGGTTTTGGTTAGCTAAGTTCCTACTGTATTATGTGTTTTTATTTAAAGATTAAGTCTATACTTGTCCTGTAGATTACTAAATTCACTCAAATGCTAACTTTTCAATTACTAAATAATTTTCATGAAAGGCCTTGTTATTGCTGTAATTTATATTGTTTATTCAGAGAAGGAAATGGCAACCCACACCAGTACTCTTGCCTGGAAAATTCCATGGATGGAGGAGCCTGGTAGGCTACACAGTCCATGGGGTCGCGAAGAGTCAGACAGGACTGAGTGACTTCACTTTCACTATTCACTTTCATGCATTCGAGAAGGAAATGGCAACACACTCTAGTATTCTTGCCTGGAGAATCCCAGGGACAGAGAAGCCTGGTGGGCTGCCGTCTGTGGAGTCGCACAGAGTCGGACACGACTGAAATGACTTAGCAGCAGCGGCAGCAGCAGCATGTTGTTTATTCCTGTTAAGTTTAGCTCACATTAATGGGCACATTCTTCTAAACCTTAAATCATTTGGTCTCGTATCTCACCTTTCTTAAGTCTAAATAATCTCAAGGATAGATGAGGATGCTTAATTTTTGTTAATTCTTTCAAAGGATAGGGCTGTAGATAATTCACTGTCTTAGTGTTCATATGATTGAATTTATCAGTGTCAATCTCACTCATAAACATTTACTATAATTTAGTTTGGAAGATAGTGTGAGTACATAGATAATTAGCAGCTCTAGGTAATATGTGCAAAATGAATAATGTAGGCAATACAGAAACTTGGAAATAGCAGAAATTACTGTGATAGTTAGGAAAGGCTTCATGGAGGAGGTGAAAATTGAACCTTGAAAGAGGCTGAGACTTAGATGAGAATAGAAAAATAGGTTATGAATTGTAGATGTTTGCATTTTATGCTGTTTGATTGATGTAAAACATATTTTGATATGCCCTAATAATTAAAATAGGCAATAAAAATGAAAACTGTTTTGAGGTGCCATTTATACTTAATTTGTAAAACGTTGCCAAGCCTGAGTGTCTTATTGGTACAGATGTGGAGTTATGAGAACTCTTGAAGTTCAGTTGGCCTATGGACGAGTAATGTCACCTCTAAGTAAAAATCAAGAGCAATGTTTAATTAATATGATCCCTATACTGAGAAAAATACATTTTACTTCATAACTCAGTATACACACAGATAAAATAGAAGTGTCATAATCACACTACTATATATAAAATTAACTACCTAATGAGGACTTAAAATATAGCACAGGTAACTCAATACTCTGTAATGACCTATATTGGAAAAGAATCTAAAAAGCAGTATACATACACACACACACACACACACACATACATATATTTAACTAATTCGTTTCAGTTCAGTTCAGTTGCTCAGTTGTGTCTGACTCTCTGCGACCCCATGAATTGCAGCACGCCAGACCTCCCTGTCCATCACAAACTCCTAGAGTTCACTCAAACTCATGTCCATCGAGTCGGTGATGCCATCCAGCCATCTCATCCTCTGTCGTCCCCTTCTCCTCCTGCCCCCAATCCCTCCCAGCATCAGAGACTTTTCCAATGAGTCAACTCTTCACACAAGGTAGCCAAAGTATTGGCATTTCAGCTTTAGCGCCAGTCCTTCCAATGAACACCCAGGACTGATCTTCTTTAGGATGGACTGGTTGGATCTTCTTGGACATTCAAGAGTCTTCTCCAGCACCACAGTTCAAAAGCATCAATTCTTCAGCACTAAGCTTTCTTCACAGTCCAACTCTCACATTCATACATGACCCCTGGAAAAACCATAGCCTTGGCTATAGATGGACCTTTGTTGGCAAAGTAATGTCTCTGCTTTTCAATATGCTATCTAGGTTGGTCATAACTTTCCTTCCAAGGAGTAAGCATCTTTTAATTTCATGGCTACAGTCACCATCTGCAGTGATTTTAGAGCCGCCCAAAATAAAAGTCTGACACTGTTTCCACTGTTTCCCCATCTTATTTCCCATGAAGTGATGGGACCAGATGCCATGATCTTAGTTTTCTGAATGTTGAGCTTTAAGCCAACCTTTTCACTCTCCTCTTTCACTTTCATCAAGACGCTTTTTAGTTCCTCTTCACTTTCTGCCATAAGGGTGGTGTCATCTGCATATCTGAGGTTATTGATATTTCTCCTGGCAATCTTGATTCCAGCTTGTGCTTCTTCCAGCCCAGCGTTTCTCATGATGTACTCTGCATATAAGTTAAGTAAGCAGGGTGACAATATACAGTCTTGATATACTCCTTTTCCTATTTGGAACCAGTCTGTTGTTCCATGTCCAGTTCTAACTGTTGCTTCCTGACCTGCATGTAGGTTTCTCAAGAGGCAGGTCAGATGGTCTGGTATTCCCATCTCTTTCAGAATTTTCCAGTTTATTGTGATCCACACAGTCAAAGGCTTTGGCATAGTCAATAAAGCAGATGTTTTTCTGGAACCCTCTTGCTTTTTCCATGATCCAGCGGATGTTGGCAATTTGATCTCTGGTTCCTCTGCCTTTTCTAAAACCAGCTTGAACATCTGGAAGTTCAGGTTCACATATTGCTGAAGCTTGGCTTGGAGAATTTTGAGCATTACTTTACTAGTGTGTGAGATGAGTGCAATTGTGCAGTAGTTTGAACATTCTTTGGCATTGCCTTTCTTTGGGATTGGAATGAAAACTGACCTTTTCCAGTCCTGTGTCCACTGCTGAGTTTTCCAAATTTGCTGGCATATTGAGTGCAGCACTTTCACAGCATCATGTTTCAGGATTTGAAATAGCTCAACTGGAATTCCATCACCTCCACTAGCTTTGTTTGTAGTGATGCTTTCTAAGGCCCACTTGACTTCACATTCCAGGATGTCTGGCTCTAGGTGAGTGATTATACCATCTTGATTATCATGGTCATGAAGATCTTTTTTGTACAGTCTGTGTATTCTTGCCACCTCTCTTAATATCTTCTGCTTCTGTTAGGTCCATACCATTTCTATCCTTTATCAAGCCCATCTTTGCATGAAATGTTCCCACGGTGTCTCTAATCTTCACTGTACTGTACAGCAGAAGCTAACAATACATTGTAATACAACTATACTCTAATAAAAATTATCAAAATAATATAGTTGTTCTTGCTATATAAAATAAATATAAAATATAACAGTACATGTCAAATGTGAATTTGATAATATTTAAATAAAATGGAAATCCTAAATTAAACAGTGCAAAAAAACTTAGGAATAATAGATTCAAATATTAGTTGAAAAAATAAGTGAGTTGACAAAAGTTGAGTAAGTTTGGCAAAGAGTCAGTATTAGGGCATGGATATCAGTTTTAGCATGTTGGTTTGAGATGGCAGTAGATAATTAAAATGGAGGTATTTTTATTGGAAACTGAAAATGTGGGATTGGTAGTTGGAAGAGAGTTAGGGCCAGGTTATGGCTCTTGCCTGGAAAAATCCCATGGATGGAGGAGCCTGGTAGGCTGCAGTCCATGGGGTCGCTAGGAGTCAGACACGACTGAGTGACTTCTCTTTGACTTTTCACTTTCATGCATTGGAGAAGGAAATGGCAGCCCACTCCAGTGTTCTTGCCTGGAGAATCCCAGGAACGGGGGAGCCTGGTGGGCTGCCATGTATGGGGTCACACAGAGTTGGACACAACTGAAGCAACTTAGCAGCAGCGGTCTTTTAGACAGAGACGAAACCAGAATCCAGGAGAGTGGGTAAGATTTCTGAGGGAAAAGCTGTAAAGATTAGAAAGGAGGGAAACTAAGAAACGAGTCATGGATACATCCTTCAATGAGATTCAGATATTTCTGGTAGGTGAGGAGAATATTTGGTTAAAAATTGTGGCAATATTAATATTTTGAATATCTTTCTACACAGCAAGATATTTTGGGTATCAAAACAGACTTGCTGTTTTTCATTCTTTAAAATTGTTCATGCTTTCACAAAACTGTTTTTCTAAAAAAAATGTTTTAGATGGTAATTCTTATTTTAGCCACATACGCATTTTCTTTAATTAGAATATTTTGTAAAATTTTGGGTTTTTTTCCTATTGTACAACTAAATCCAAAAAGTTTGCTTTCTGTATGAGGCTGAATATTTGGTGTCCAGTTTGTACGTGTACTTCATTTTGAACTAGTAACTAGGCACGTGTTTGCACATTTTACTTGACAATTTCTGGGCATGTCACAGGAAATGAGAAATTATGATAATGGATGTTATTATGAAAGCTAGTTAATTCTAATATTACCAATCAAACTCTCAAACTTTTCTTATGAAATTATCTTTTCTTAGAAATACCAATTCATCAGTAATTTTGCTTTTTTTTTTTTTTCAGAGAGAATCAGGACTAACACAGGAAATAAATGACCTTGTAAAACGGAAGATTGCAGTAGATGAAGAAAATGATTTCTTAAGGAAAGAATTCAGTGACTTGCAGAAGAAATTTAAAGAGAAAAGTCAAGAAGTTAAGGTGTGTTGACTTGTACATAGTTTTACCCTACTATTTCTTTGAAGTCCTACTTTAAGCTTTGTCAGCCTTTGTGGCACAGAAAGTGACAAGCTTGGAGGAGAAATTGCCTTAGGCCCTGCTGTACCATACAGTTTTCTCACATGAAAAAACTCTGAGAAAGATACTTTAAAGCTTAGACTCTAAGCTTTATAACTTTCCAATAAATAGTTAATGATGGAAATGGAGCTAAGAAAGTAGGAGTGTGAATATGTGGCTTCTTGTAATTAGATTCTGATGGGACTGGCATTATTAATTGATAAAACCCAGGTCTGGGAGGCTATGTCTGTGTGGGTCTCAAAAATAGCTGGGGACAGCATCAAAGGCAGCTTGATCAATTAATGGGCTCTTTGCAAATGTGTACTCATCAAAGCTGTCATCCAGTGAAAAATATGACCCATCCACCTGCATGAAAAGAGGCCAGTGAAAGTATACAGGTGACCTTGGCCATCAAATATAGAAGAAGCTTCTGGGAGCGTAAAATTGCACAGTTTGTATTTGCGGATTAGTTCTCAGCTTTTGTTGTTGTTGTTGTTGTTTTTTGTATCGGCCCTTGTGGTACTATTCTACGGGACACTAAGGAGTGTGTGCAGATTAAGGAAGAGCAAAACAGGCTGGTTATAAAAAATCTGAAGGAGGAAAATGAGAAATTAAGTACCCACTGCGCTGACCTGCTAAATGAGCTGGAGAAACTGAGGAAGCAGGAAGCACATTGGAGAAAAGAAAAATTTAGCATTGATGCAAAAGTAAAGGTATGGAATGAGAATGGAATCCATGCTGTTATTTTGAATCTAACTTCTTAGGAAGTTTATTACATGTTATTTTCTTTAAATAGCAAGTTATATATTCAAATCCACCAGTGGGGACTAGCATTAATTTATATTCCTTCACTTAAGACCCATAGCTTTTTAAAAATTGATGTTGCAAAGCAGGAAACTGACTTCAAATACTTATCTAAAATGTAATCATTAAAAAATAAAGGCTATTGCATTTTGAAATAAAATATGTTTAAAAAACACATTTAGAATTATGAATTTTGGCTTTTTTAAATTAGGGCTTAAATTTATAGATATAACTAGAATTTATTGCAGTATAGTTTTCAGATTGTATTTTTCAAGTCCTTTAAAAATACATAAAAAAACCAAAAAGCAGTTAAAAAATACATGTGTTTTATATGTATTTGTTTGGCTTGAGAGGACCTTATTTGTAGTAAAATATAGAAGATAAAAGGAACAATCAGTCTTCATAATCTTCTTATATCTTTTCTGATAAATATTTTTCAAAATAATTTTTTGTGGCTTTCTCTTGGTCTTGAGAAAGTTTTTGTTCTTTTTTTCCTATTGAATTTCAGTTTTCTTCTTAACCATAGATTTTATTGAAAAGGCTAACCCCTAAAATTTTGGTTCTAGTAAATATGATAGCCCCTCTATGTGTATGCATGCTTAAGAAGAATTTATAACACATGTGTGTAGATATATATATATATATATTCTCCAAACCAATTGATTTATTTTTTATTTATTTTTAATATAAATTTATTTTAATTAGAGTCTAATTACTTTACAATATTGTATTGGTTTTGCCATACATCAACACGAATCCGCCACAGGTTTACACATGTTCCCCAACCTGAAACCCCCTCCCACCTCCCTCCCCATACCATTCCTCTGGGTCATCCCAGTGCGCCAGCCCCGAGCATCCTATATCATGCATTAAACCTGGATTGGTGATTCATTTTACATATGATATTATACATGTTTCAATGCCATTCTCCGAAATCATCCCACCCTCACCGTCTCCCACAGAGTCCAAAAGACTGTTCTATACATCTGTGTCTCTTTTGCTGTCTCACATACAGGGTTATTGTTACCATCTTTCTAAATTCCATATATATGCGTTAGTATACTGTATTGGTGTTTTTCTTTCTGGCTTACTCCACTCTGTATAATAGGCTCCAGTGCATTAGAACTAATTATTAGTTCTAATCTACCTCATTAGAACTGATTCAAATGAATTCTTTTTAATGGCTGAGTAACACTCCATTGTGTATATGTACGACATCTTTCTTATCCATTTGTCTGCTGATGGACATCTAGGTTGCGTCCATGTCCTAGCTATTGTAAACAGTGCTGCGATGAACATTGGGGTACGCGTGTCCCTTTCAATTCTGGTTTCCTTGGTGTGTATGCCCAGCAGTGGGATTTCTGGGT
The DNA here is from genome assembly GCF_055505025.1 of Bos grunniens. NCBI lineage: Eukaryota > Metazoa > Chordata > Mammalia > Artiodactyla > Bovidae > Bos > Bos grunniens. Next base: position 25,711,088 of record NC_141172.1, on the reverse strand, counting down.
CGTATGGCACTTCTATTTCCAGTTTTTCAAGGAATCTCCACACTGTTCTCCATAGTGGCTGTACTAGTTTGCATTCCCACCAACAGTGTAAGAGGGTTACTTTTCCCCACAGCCTCTCCAGCATTTATTGCTTGTAGACTTTTGGATCGCAGCCATTCTGACTGGCGTGAAATGGTACCTCGTTGTGTTTTGATTTGCATTTCTCTGATAATGAGGGATGTTGAACATCTTTTCATGTGTTTGTTAGCCATCTGTATGTCTTCTTTGGAGAAATGTCTGTTTAGTTCTTTGGCCCATTTTTTGATTGGGTCATTTATTTTTCTGGAATTGAGCTGCAGGAGTTGCTTGTATATTTTTGAGATTAGTTGTTTGTCAGTTGCTTCATTTGCTATTATTTTCTCCCATTCTGAAGGCTGTCTTTTCACTTTGCTTATAGTTTCCTTTGTTGTGCAGAAGCTTTTAATTTTAATTAGGTCCCATTTGTTTATTTTTGCTTTTATTTCCAATATTCTAGGAGGTGAGTCATAGAGGATCCTGCTGTGATTTATGTCAGAGAGTGTTTTGCCTGTGTTCTCCTCTAGGAGTTTTATAGTTTCTGGTCTTACATTGAGATCTTTAATCCATTTTCAGTTTATTTTTGTGTATGTTGTTAGAAAGTGTTCTAGTTTCATTCTTTTACAAGTGGTTGACCAGTTTTCCCAGCACCACTTGTTAAAGAGATCCTCTGTTCTCCATTGTATATTCTTGCCTCCTTTGCCAAAGATAAGGTGTCTTATAGGTAGGTGGGTTTATCTCTGGGCTTTCCATTTTGTTCCATTGAGCTATATGTCTGTCTTTGTGCCAGTACCATACTATCTTGATGTCTGTGGCTTTGTAGTAGAGCCTGAAGTCAGGCAGCTTGATTCCTCCAGTTCCATTCTTCTTTCTCAAGATTGCTTTGGCTATTGGAGGTTTTTTGTATTTCCATACAAATTGTGAAATTATTTGTTCTAGCTCTGTGAAAAATACCGTTGGTAGCTTGATAGGGATTGCATTGATCTATAGATTGCTTTGGGTAGTATACTCATTTTCACTATATTGATTCTTCCGATCCATGAACACAGTATATTTCTCCATCTATTAGTGTCCTCTTTGATTTCTTTCACCAGTGTTTTATAGTTTTCTATATATAGATCTTTTGTTTCTTTAGGTAAGTATATTCCTAAATATTTTATTCTTTTCATTACAATGGTGAATGGAATTGTTTCCTTAATTTCTCTTTTGTTTTCTCATTTTAAGTGTATAGGAATGCAAGGGATTTCTGTGTGTTGATTTTATATCCTGAAACTTTACTATGTTCATTGATTAGCTCTAGTAATTTTCTGGTGAAGTCTTTAGAGTTTTCTATGTAGAGGATCATGTCATCTGCTAACAGTGAGAGTGTTACTTCTTCTTTTCCAATCTGGATCCCTTTTATTGCTTTTTCTGCTATGATTGCTGTGGCCAAAACTTCCAAAACCATATTGAATAGTAGTGCTGAAAGTGGACACCTTTGTCTTGTTCCTGACTTTAGGGGAAATGCTTTCAATTTTTCACCATTGAGGATAATGTTTGCTGTGGGTTTGTCATATATAGCTTTTATTATGTTGAGGTATGTTCCTTCTATTCCTGCTTTCTGGAGGTTTTTTTTTTATCATAAATGGATGTTGAATTTTGTCAAAGGCTTTCTCTGCATCTATTGAGATAATCATATGGCTTTTATGTTTCAATTTATTAATGTGGTATATTACATCGATTGATTTGTGGATATTTAAGAATCCTTGCATTCCTGGGATAAAGCCCACTTGGTCATGATGTATGATCTTTTTAATGCTGTTGGATTCTGATCGCTAGAATTTTATTAAGGATTTTTGCATCTATGTTCATCAGTGATATTGGCCTGTAGTTGTTTTTTTTGTGGCATCTTTGTCAGGTTTTGGTATGAGGGTGATGGTGGCCTCATAGAATGAGTTTGGAAGTTTACCTTCCTCTGCAGTTTTCTGGAAGAGTTTGAGCAGGATAGGTGTTAGCTCTTCTCTAAATTTTTGGTAGAATTCAGCTGTGAAGCCATCTAAACCTGGGCTTTTGTTTGTTGGAAGTTTTCTGATTACAGTTTCAATTTCTGTGCTTCTGATGGGTCTGTTAAGATTTCTATTTCTTCCTGGTTCAGTTTTGGAAAGTTGTACTTTTCTAAGAATTTGTCCATTTCTTCCAAGTTGTCATTTTATTGGTATATAATTGCCAATAGTAGTTTCTTATGATCCTTTGTATTTCTATGTTGTCTGTTGTGATCTCTCCATTTTCATTTCTAATTTTATTGATTTGATTTTTCTCCCTTTGTTTCTTGATGAGTCTGGCTAATGGTTTGTCAATTTTATTTATCCTCTCAAAGAACCAGCTTTTGGCTTTGTTAATTTTTGTTATGGTGTCTTTTGTTTCTTTTGCATTTATTTCTGCCCTAATTTTTAAGATTTCTTTCCTTTGACTAACCCTGGGGTTCTTTGTTTCTTCCTTTTCTAGTTGCTTTAGGTGTAGAGTTAGGTTATTTATTTGATTTTTTTCTTGTTTCTTGAGGTATGCCTGTATTGCTATGAACCTTCCCCATAGCCCTGCTTTTACAGTGTCCCACAGGTTTTGGGTTGTTGTGTTTTCATTTTCCTTTGTTTCTCTGCATATTTTGATTTCTTTTTTGATTTCTTCTGTGATTTGTTGGTTATTCAGCAGTGTGTTGTTCAGCCTCCATATGTTGGAATTTTTAATAGTTTTTCTCCTGTAATTGAGATTTAATCTTACTGCATTATGGTCAGAAAAGATGCTTGGAATGATTTCAATTTTTTTGAATTTACTAAGGCTAGATTTATGGCCCAGGATGTGATCTATCCTGGAGAAGGTTCCGTGTGCGCTTGAGAAAAAGGTGAAATTCATTGTTTTGGGGTGAAATGTCCTATAGATATCAATTAGGTCTAACTGGTCTATTGTATCATTTAAAGTTTGTGTTTCCTTGTTAATTTTCTGTTTAGTTGATCTATCCATAGGTGTGAGTGGGGTATTACAGTCTCCCACTATATTGTGTTATTGTTAATTTCCCCTTTCATACTTGTTAGCATTTGTCTTACATATTGTGGTGCTCCTATGTTGGGTGCATATATATTTATAATTGTTATATCTTCTTCTTGGATTGATCCTTTGATCATTATGTAGTATCCTTCTTTGTCTCATTTCACAGCCTTTGTTTTATTTTATTTTTTAATTTAATTTTATTTTAAAACTTTACATAATTGTATTAGTTTTGTCAAATATCAAAATGAATCCGCCACAGGTATACATGTGTTACCCATCCTGAACCCTCCTCCCTCCTCCCTCCCCATACCATCCCTCTGGGTCATCCCAGTGCACTAGCCCCAAGCATCCAGTATCGTGCATCGAACCTGGACTGGCAACTCGTTTCTTACATGATATTTTACATGTTTAAATGTCATTCTCCCAAATCTTCCCACCCTCTCCCTCTCCCACAGAGTCCATAAGACTGTTCTATACATCAGTGTCTCTTTTGCTGTCTTGTACACAGGTTTATTGTTACCATCTTTCTAAATTCCATATATATGCGTTAGTATACTGTACTGGTGTTTTTCTTTCTGGCTTACTTCACTCTGTATAATAGGCTCCAGTTTCATCCACCTTATTAGAACTGATTCAAATGTATTCTTTTTAATGGCTGAGTAATACTCCATTGTGTATATGTACCACAGCTTTCTTATCCATTCATCTGCTGATGGACATCTAGGTTGCTTCCATGTCCTGGCTATTATAAACAATGTTGCGATGTACATTGGGGTACACGTGTCTGTTTCCCTTCTGGTTTCCTCAGTGGATCATAAGGCAGTTCTATTTCCAGTTTTTTAAGGAATCTCCACACTGTTCTCCATAGTGGCTGTACTAGTTTGCATTCCCACCGACAGTGTAAGAGGGTTCCCTTTTCTCCACACCCTCTCCAGCATTTATTATTTGTAGACTTTCAGCCTTTGTTTTAAAGTCTATTTTATCTGATATGAGTATTGGTACTCCTGCTTTCTTTTGGTCTATATTTGTGTGGAATATCTTTTTCCAGCCCTTCACTTTCAGTCTGTATGTGTCCCTTGTTTTGAGGTCAGTCTCTTGTAGACAACATATATAAGGGTCTTGTTTTTGTATCCATTCAGCCAGTCTTTGTCTTTTGGTTGGGGCATTCAACCCATTTATGTTTAAGGTAATTATTGATAAGTATGATCCCGTTGCCATTTGCTTTATTGTTTTGGGTTCGAGTTTATACACCCTTTTTGTGTTTCCTGTCTAGAGAAGATCCTTTAGCATTTGTTGGAGAGCTGGTTTGGTGGTGCTGAATTCTCTGAGCTTTTGCTTGTCTGTAAAACTTTTGATTTCTCCTTCGTATTTGAGTGAGATCCTTGCTGGGCACAGTAATCTGGGCTGTAGGTTATTTTCTTTCATCACTTTAAGTATGTCCTGCCATTCCCTCCTGGCCTGAAGAGTTTCTATTGAAAGATCATCTGTTATCCTTATGGGAATCCCCTTGTGTGTATTTGTTGTTTTTCCCTTGTTGCTTTTAATATTTGTTCTTTGTGTTGGATCTTTGTTAATTTGATTAATATGTGTCTTGGGGTGTTTTGCCTTGGGTTTTTCCTGTTTGGGACTCTCTGGGTTTCTTGGACTTGGGTGATTATTTCCTTCCCCATTTTAGGGAAGTTTTCAACTATTATCTCCTCAAGTATTTTCTCATGGTCTTTCTTTTTGTCTTCTTCTTCTGGGACTCCTATGATTCAAATGTTGGGGCATTTAACATTGTCCCAGAGGTCTCTGAGATTCTCCTCATTTCTTTTAATTATTTTTTCATTTTTCCTCTGTGATTCATTTATTTCTACCATTCTATCTTCTATCTCACTAATCCTATCTTCTGCCTCCATTATTCTACTATTTGTTCCCTCCAGAGTGTTTTTGATATCATTTATTGCATTATTCATTATATATTGACTCTTTTTTTTATTTCTTCTAGGTCCTTGTTAAACCTTTCTTGCATCTTCTCAATCCTTGTCTCCAGGCTGTTTATCTGTGATTCCATTTTGTTTTCAAGATTTTGGATCATTTTCAGTATCATTATTCAGAATTCTTTATCAGGTAGATTCCCTATCTCTTCCTCTTTTGTTTGGTTTGGTGGGCATTTATCCTGTTCCTTTATCTGCTGGGTATTCCTCTGTCTTTTCATCTTGTTTATATTGCTGTGTTTGGGGTCGCCTTTCTGTATTCTGGCAGTTTGTGGAGTTTTCTTTATTGTGAAGTTTCCTCGCTGTGGGTGGGGTTGTATGGGTGGCTTGTCAAGGTTTCCTGGTTAGAGAAGCTTGTATCGGTGTTCTGGTGGGTAGAATTGGATTTCTTCTCTCTGGAGTGCAATGAAGTGTCCAGTAATGAGCTATGAGATGTCAGTGGATTTGGAGTGACTTTGGGCAGCCTGTATATTGAAGCTCAGGGCTATGTTCCTGTGTTGCTGCAGAATTTGCGTGCTATGTCTTGCTCTGGAATTTGTTGGCCCTTGGGTGGTGCTTGGTTTCAGTGTAGGTATGGAGGTGTTTGATGAGATTCTGTCGATTAATGTTCCCTGGAGTCACGATTTCTCTGGTGTTCTCAGGATTTGACTTAAGCCTCCTGCTTCTGGTTTTCAGTCTTATTTTTACAGTAGCCTCAAGACTTCTCCATCTATACAGCACCATTGATAAAACATCTAGGTTAAAGATGTAAAGTTTCTCCACAGTGAGGGACACCCAGAGAGGTTCACAGAGTTACATGGATAAAAGAAGAGGGAGGAGGGAGATAGAGATGACCAGGATGAGATGAGGTAGAATCAAAAGAGGGGAGAGCAAGCTAGCCAGTAATCACTTCCTTATGTGCGCTCCACAGTCTGGACTGCTCAGAGATGTTCTCGGAGTTATACAGAGAAGAGAAGAGGAAGGAAGCAGACAGAGGTGGCCAGGAGGATAAAGGGGGGAATCAAAAGGAGCTAGATGGATCCAGCCAGTAATCAGTTCCCTAAGTGTTCTCCACCGTCCAGAACACATAGAGATTCACAGAGTTGGGTAGAGAAGAGAAGGGGGAGGGAGGAGATAGAGGCGACCTGGTAGAGAAAAAGGAGAGTCCAAAGGAGGAGAGAGCAGTCAAGCCAGTAATCTCACTCCCAAGTAAAAATGGGTACTGAAGATTGGGTTCTTAAAGGTACAAAATTGATAACAAATACCAAAAAGCAAAGATTAAAAATCTAGAGTAGAGGCTGGATTTTCAAAAATACAATATTAAAGAAAAAAAAAGTCAGAAAAATTATAAAATATATGTATATGAAATTTGCTTTAAAAAATAGGGTCTCTTTTTTTGCAAAATAATAGTAGGTTATAAAAATGAAAATTAAAGGAGTAATAGAGGACTTAAAAATAAAAAAAAATTTTTTAATTAAAGAATGATAGAAAAAATAGTAAAAATATATCTAGGACTTTCTCTGGTGTTATTGTGGGCATTGTGGGGTCAGTTCATTTTCAGATAGTTCTTTGATCAGGCTTATATTTCTCAAGACCTATAGGCCCCTTCCAATGTAGTCAGTACTAACTACAGGATTTTAATCTATTGCACCTGTCACTTCCAAGGAGGTTCCCTCTGTTTTAGCTTCTTCTATTTGCTGGTCCCTTCAGTGTCTTAATTTCCATCCTGACGCAAGGAGGCGGTGGTGGAACTTTTTAAGGCTCACTTGTTCAGTGGTGCTGTGGGGAGGGAGGGACGCTGCAAACAAATAACACTGGCGTGTGCTTGCAGTGTCTCAGCCACACTGGGTTTGCCCCTGCTCACAGTGTGTGTGCTTTCCCTGTCTACACTGCTTAGGCTCTAGGTTGCTCTGCCGGGAACTTTCTGAGGCCGGCCCTGGATTGTATGCACCTCCCAGGTCTAAGCCACTCAGGTTCAGGTACTCGGGTAGTCCTCAGAGGCACAGACTTGGTTGGGCCTGCATTTTGTGCCCGTTCCAGGTCTGAGCAGCTCAGATGACCAGGTGTTTGGTGAGCGTGGTTGCTGTGACTTATCGCCTCCCCCATCCCTGGTGCTCAGTTTTCTGGGTGTACAACTGGCGCACCTTCTCAGGCGGATATTGACTGTCCAGAATCCCAAGAAGTCTTGGTTAGCAATGCAGCCTGCTTGCAGTTTGGTAGATAACGCCTCTCTGGGGCCTCGATTGCCCCCTTCCGGCTCTGGCTACCCTCGCCTGCCTGTCACCGGAGGGGGATGAGCCGGTCTGCAGCCGACTAGCTATGCTCAGTCCTTAGTTCTGTGAGTGGGCCCGGAGGTGTCTTAGGTTAGGGCTTTTCACATGGTAGCTATCCCACAGTCTGGTTTGCTCTCCCAAGTTAATGCCCTCAGATTGCCCTTGGGGTATTAGGCCTGGTCCTTAATCTAGGCAGTGCAGCCCGCGCTTCCCTACCCAGCCCCCACTTGCTAGTGGTGGATACAGGCGTCTGTGCTGCTTCTCTGCTGGGGGAGTTATGGTTGGGCATGTAATCTGTGGGTTTTAATTATTTATTTATTTTTCCTCCTGGTTATGTTGCCCTCTGGATCCAAGGCTCGCCATAGATTCGTCAGCGAGAGTGTTTCCTGGTGTTTGGAAACCTCTCTTTTTAAGACTTCCTTCCCGGGACAGAAGGGACAATTGCACTCATCTCACATGCTAGTAAAATAGTGCTCAAAATTCTCCAAGCCAGGCTTCAGCAATACGTTAACCATGAACTTCCAGATGTTCAAGCTGGTTTTAGAAAAGGCAGAGGAACCAGAGATCAAATTGCCAACATCCGCTGAATCATCGCAAAAGCAGGAATGTTCCAGAAAAACATCTTATTCTGCTTTGTTGACTATGCCAAAGCCTTTGACTGTGTGGATCATAATAAACTGTGGAAAATTCTGAAAGAGATGGGAATACCAGAGCACCTGCCCTGCCTCTTGAGAAACCTGTATGTAGGTCAGGAAGCAACAGTTAGAAGTGGACATGGAACAAACAGACTGGTTCCAAATAGGAAAAGGAGTACGTCAAGGCTGTGTATTGTCACCCTGATTATTTAACTTATATGCAGAGTACATCATGAGAAACGCTGGGCTGGAAGAAGCACAAGCTGGAATCAAGATTGCCAGGAGAAATATCAATAACCTCAGATATGCAGATGACACCATCCTTATGGCAGAAAGTGAAGAAGAACTAAAGAGCCTGTTGATGAAAGTGAAAGAGGAGAGTGAAAAGGTTGGCTTAAAGCTCAGCATTCAGAAAACAAAGATCATGGCATCTGGTCCCATCACTTCATGACAAATAGATGGGGAAACAGTGGAAACAGTGTCAGACTTTATTTCTGGGGGCTCCAAAATCACTGCAGATGGTGATTGCAGCCATGAAATTAAGAAGAAAAGTTGGAAGAAAAGTTATGACCAATCTAGACAGCATATTCAAAAGCAAAGACACTACTTTTCCAACAAAGGTCTGTCTAGTCAAGGGTATGGTTTTTCCAGTAGTCATGCATGGATGTGAGAGTTGGACTGTGAAAAAAGCTTAGTGCCGAAGAATTGATACTTTTGAACTGTGGTGTTGGAGAAGACTCTTGAGAGTCCCTTGGACTGCAAGGAGATCCAACCAGTCCATTCTGAAGGAGATCAGTCCTGGGTGTTCTTTGAAAGGAATGATGCTAAAGTTGCAACTCTAGCGTTGGCCACCTCATGCAAAGAGTTGACCCATTGGAAAAGACTCTGATGCTGGGAGGGATTGGGGGCAGGAGGAGAAGGGGACGACAGAGAATGAGATGGCTGGATGGCATCACTGACTCGATGCACGTGAGTTTGAGTGAACTCCGGGAGTTGGTGATGGACAGGGAGGCCTGGCATGCTGCGATTCATGGGGTCGCAACGAGTCGGACACTACTGAGCGACTGAACTGAACTCACAGGACGGAGCTCTGTCCCTACCTCTTTTGTCTCTCTTTTTATCTTTTATATTTTTCATACCTCCTTTCAAAGACAGTGGGCTGCTTTTCTGGGTGCCTGATATCCTCTGCTGGCATTCAGAAGTTGTTTTGTGGAATTTACTCAGCGTTCAAATGTTCTTTTGATGAATTTGTGGGGCAGAAAGTGGTCTCCCCATCATATTCCTCTGCCATCTTAGGACCGCCCCCTCCATGAGTTTCTGATGATGATTTTCATTTCCTTTTTTTACCATTCAGATAGTGCATTTTCTTATCTACTGTGATTTTTAGTCTTTTTTCTGTTAGAGTGTTTGTATTTTCTTATTAATTTGTAAGCATACTTTATTCCATATAGCAGTGCTTTGTTTTACATATGTATTGCAAATAACTTCTGTCCCATGAATTTGAATAATGTAAATTAGACATTCAAAGTATGCAAATTTCTATAGTCATTTTTGTTAATATTTTCTTTTCTAATGTTTTTGTTCTAGAAGTCTTATAGTCTTAACTTTCCCATACCCTGAAGTCTTTATTTGGAATTCATATTGGAATATGGTATTCAGTAGTTTATTGATTTGTGATGCGGTTTCTCTCACATCTTTAAGTTGCCATGTGTATATTGATTTATTTCTGGACTTCCTATTATTTTCATGTGTTCAGGTATTGTAGTTTCATAATTTTACTCATTATTTGCTAGAGTGACCTACTTATTTATTCTTTTTTTAAGTCATGAACCCTAATGTACCTCTTCTCTAGTAGTATTTAAGGATCATTTTATTAGTTTTACTGAAAAATTCTATTAGAAGGCATATTGGAACATTATCTACATTATGAGTTAATTTGGGAAGAATTGTGATCTACTGTTTAAGAATTTGGAATAAGGTTTTATAATTTTCTTAAAATGATGGCTCAGACGGTAAAGCATCTGCCTGCCATGTGGGAGACCTGGGTTTGATCCCTGGGTTAGGAAGATACCCTGGAGAAGGAAATGGCAACCCACTCCAGTACTTTTGCCTGGAAAATTCCATGGACTGAGGAGCCTGGTAGGCTACAGTCCATGGGGTTGCAAAGAGTTGGACACCACTTCACTTTCAATTACAATTCACTTCACTTACAATTATTGTAAAAATATTGTTTTATACTAAAAACATTTAAATTATATTTTAATTAATTACTTATGGACATGAGCAGTGTTACTGAATTATCTTGAACTTCTTTCGACAACTTTTCCCAAATGTCATATTAGTTCTAAAAACGTGTATATTTTTTATTTTATACAATTACAGTGTCAGTAAGAAAGCTGTCTCCTTTTTTTCTTTTGGCATATAATTCTCATACCATACATTTAACCCATTTAAAGTGTACAGGCCAATAATTTTTAGTTTTTGCAGGGTTTTACAACTATTACCAAAATTACTTTTAGAACATTTTCATCAACTCCAAAAGAAGCCCTATAACTTTTAATAATCATTCCTCTTTTATCTTTAGCTTTGCAGCCCAAGATCACCACCTATGGGCTTTCTCACTGTATAGATTTATCTGTTCTAAACATTTCATATTAATGAAATGAATTTTCATGGATTATAAGATCTTTTATGACTGACTTCCTTCACTTAGAATAATGTTTTCAAAGAGTTTATCCATGTTGCTGTATCAGTACTTTATTATTTTTATAGTTGAATATACTCTATTATATAGATAATCTATATTTTATTTATCTCAATTAGATGGACATTTGTACTATAAATATGTGTGTTCAAGATTTTGTATATACATATATTTTTATTTCTCATAGATGTATACCAAGGAGTGAGATTACAAGGTCATGTGATAATTTTGTTTTTAAGCTTCTGAGGAACGGTCAGACTGTTTTCAAAAACATTTACATTCTAAACAGCACTGTCTGAGGGTTCTGATTTCTCTTTGTCCTTGGCAACACTTACTATTGTCTTTTTGATTTTTAGGCATCTTTGTGGATGTGAGTGGCCTCATTGTTGTTTTTATTTTAATTTCTCTGAAGGTGAATAATTTTGGTCATATTTTTATGTTATTGGCCATTTGCATATCTCTGAAGAAATATGCAATTTCTTTTGTGCATATTCTAGATACAAATCTCTTTTTATTTATATAATTTCAAACTATTTTTTTTAGTTCTCTGAGTTGTTTCTTACATCCTTAATGGTATTATTTGAACACAAAGTGTAAAACTTTTATATTTAACTTATCTACTTTTTCTTTTGTTGTCCATGCTTTTGAGCATTCTCAGATGCATCTCAGATGTGCATCTGAGAAACCATTGCTTAATCCAAGATCATGAAAATGATCCTTATGTTTTCTTCTAAGAGTTTTATTTCTTACATTTAGTTCTTTAATCCATTTTGAGTTAATTTTTAAATATGATGTTTGATAGGAATCCACTTTCATTGTTTTGCATGTGTTATTCCATTGTCCCAGTTCCATTTGATAAAAAAAAGACTGTTCTTCCCCCACTGAATTTATCCTAGCATATTTATTTAAAATAAATTGCCTGTAAATATAAAGGTTTATTTCTGGACCTCAGTTCTGTTCCTTTGATCTATACATTTATCCTTTATGCCTATATCACACTATATTGATTATTGTAGATTTGTAATAAATTTTGCAGTTAGGATTTGTGCGTCCTCAATATTTAGTCTTTTTTTTTCAAGGTTAGCTTTTCTCTATCATTTACATTTCTATATGAGTTTTAGAATCAGCTTTTCCATTTCTTCTTGAAAAAAAAAAGCAAGCTGATATGGTTTTGATAGAGATTCTGTTGAATCAGATCAATATGGTGAGTGTTACCATCTTAACAATATTGTAACTCCAATTCATAAATAGGAGATGTTTCATTTATTTAGAACCTTCTTTAATTTCTTTCAGTAATGTGTTATAGTTTTCAGATTATAACTTTGCACTTCTTTGGATACATGTATTTTAAAATATTTAATTATTTTTTCTGTTATTCTAAATGGAATTGTTTCTTAATTTCCTTTTTGTATGGTTCATTCCTAATGTTATGTATGCAATTAATTTTTCTATATTAGTCTTATATTTTGCAAACTACCTAAACAGATTGTTTCTGTAGGATTTTCTGTGTGTAAGATCATGTCATCTGTAAGTAGAACTCGTTTTCTTCCTTTCTAATTTGTATGTCTTTTATCTCCTTTTATTGCCTGTCACCCTAGCTAGAGTCTCTAGTATGAAGTTAAATAGAAAAAAAGAGAGAGTGGAAATCTATATCTTCTTCCTGATTTCAGGAGGAAAGGATTTGCTCTTAGGTGTGGTATTAGCAATGAGCTTGTTGTTGATACACCTTATCAGTTAAGAAAATTCCCTTCTTTTCCTAGTGTGTTGAATTTTTTTTTTAATCATAAAATGGTGTTGGGTTTAGGCAAATAAATGTTTTTTATGTATCTATTGAAATGGTTATGTGGTATTTGTCTTTCATTTTATTGGTACAGCATATTACCTTGTTTTTTGGATGTTAGACCAACCTTATGCTGCTGGGGTATCTTTATTTTTATCTGACATTAGTATAATAAGTGTAATATTTTTATCTGATCTTAATGATAAATGATAGTGATAATGATAGCCTTAAAGAATGAGTTCAGAAGTGTTCCCTCCCTTACATTTTTGGAGTAATTTGAACAGAATTAGTATGAAATCTTTTAAAATGTTTGGTAGAATTCACCAGTGAAACCATCTGGTCTGGGAATTTTCTGTGTTGGGAGAATTTAATAGCTGATTAAGTTCACTTATCATGGGTTGAGATTTTCTATTTATTCTTGAGTCAGTTTAGATATTTTGTATGTTTCAGAATTTGTACTTTTCATCTTAGTTATCTAATTTGTTGGACAATTGTTTATAGTATTCTTCAGTCATCTTTTAAATTTCTGTATGGTTAGTAGTACTGTCCTTACAAGTCACTTGCATTCTTTCTTTTAATTCTGTTGCTGTCTTCAAAAGAGTCAGCTTTAGAGTTAGTTGAATATATTGTACGCCTTTAAAAGTATTTCAACAATAATCTTCATTATTTCATTGCTTCCTTCTCCTTTTGGATCACTCAGCTATACTTTTCTGTTTCCCTAAGCTATAAAATTGCATTGTTGGTTTTAGATATGTCACCTTTTTTAGTATAGGCATTTAAGTTTCCTTCTGACCTTTGTTACATCCTGTGAGTTTTGGCATGTTATGTTTTTGTTTTCATTTGTATCTGGATATTTTAGGATTTTCTTGTGGTTTCTTCTTTGATCGATTGGCTCTTCAAGAGTGTATTGTTTAATTTCCATGTGTTTTGAATTTTTCAGTTTTCCTTCTGTTAATTGAGTTTTAGCTCCATCTACTGTGCTCAGAGAAGATGCTTTGTATGATTTTAATGTTTTAAAATTTATTGAGAGATGTTTTTTGACTTGAAATATGGTCTGATATGTTGAATGTTCCATTTGTAATTAAGAAAAATGTATATTTTGCTGTTTGGGGGTAGAGTGAACCATATACATCTGTTAAATATACTTGTTTCATAGTGTTTTATTGGTCTTTTTATCCTTACTGCTCACCTATCTAGAGGTTCTACCATTATTTAAAGTGGACTATTGAATTACCCATCTATTAATATAAAACTATTCTTTCTGTTCTGTCCTTTATATAATTTAGGGCTTTGGTTTTGGTGCATGTATATTTACAGTGGTTACATCTTGATGAATTGACTTGACTCATTGATTAATATCTAATGCCCTCTTTGGCCTCTTATTGGAGAAGGAAATGGCAACCCACTCCAGTATTCTTGCCTGGAGAATCCCAAGGACGGAGGAGCCTGGTGGGCTGCTGTCTATGGGGTCACACAGGGTCGGAAACGACTGAAGCGACTTGGCCTCTTATAACTGTTTTTGACTTAGTCTTTTTTGTCCAGTATTCTTACATTCATCCTAGTTCTGTTTTGGTTATTATTTTCATGAAGTACTTTTTCTCATTCTTTGATTTTCATTTTTTTGTGTCTTTGGATCTGATAGTCTGTTCTAAAAGCACATATTTGTATAATATTTTCTTTATTCTATCTCTGTCTTTTGATAGAATTTAATCTGTGTGTACTTAAAGTAGTTACTAGTAAATAAAAATTAACTTCTGCCACTTTATTGCCTATTTGGTCTATGTCTTCTACATTTTTTTTGTCCCTCGTTTCCTGTATTACTGTCATCCTTTGTGTTTAGTTGATTTTTTTTGTAATGGCACATTTTGATTCCCTTCTCATTTTTGGGTATATGTTCTTTTGATATTTTTTTGTGGTTACCATCAAGATTATATTTATCATCCCAAACTTATAACAATATAATTTGAATTGATACTAACTTATCTTCAATAACATAGAAAACTCTTCTGCTTTGTTGCTTTTTCCCTCTGTTTCAAGTTATTTTTGTCACCAGTTACATCTTTATAAAATATGTGCTCTGCAATGTAGATTTATAACTTTTTATTTTTGGCTCTGAAATTATATACAAAATAAAAATTAGAGTTAAAACCAAATATACAACAATACTGCAGTTTGTATTTGCCATGTATTTACCTTTACTGGAGCCTTTATATTTTCAGATGGTATTGAGTTACCATTTTACATTCTATCTGAGGTACTTCCATTAGCATTTCTTATAGGTTAGATTTCATAATGAACTCCCTCAGCTTTTGTTTATCTGTGAATGTCTTAATTATGCTCTGATTTTGAAGGATAGTTTTGCTGGGTATAGAATTCAACCTTGACATTTTTTCTTTCAAAACTGTAAATATATCATTTAAATATATATCATTGCCTTCTGACTGATGATTTCTGATGAGAAATCAGGTGTTACTCTCACTAATGAGCCCTTGTGACTAGACACTCATAATTCTCTTTTTGTTTTTGGCTGATTTTAAAAAGTTTAATTGTAGTGTATCTTAGTGTGGGTCTCTTTCTGTTGATCTTACTTGGAGTTTGTTGTGGCCATTGGCTTTATAGATACATGTATTTCATCAGAATTGAGAAGTTTTTGGCCCTTGTTTCTGCCACCACCCCCTCCCCCCTCCACCTTCTGTCTCTTCTCTTTTTGGGACTCCCAAATAATGTACATTTTTATCTGTTAATTGTGTCCCACTGTTCTCTTAGACTCTATTCAATTTTCTTCATTCATCTTTCTGCTCCTCAGATTCAGTAAATTCACTAGTTCTATCTTTTAGTTTGCTCACATCGGTTGACCCCTCTGGTGAATTATGCATTTTGATTATTTTAATTTTTACCTCTAGAATTTGATTCATGTTTATAACCTCAGGCTCTTTATTGATATTTGTTTGGTTTATATTAATACATTGTTTTTCTGGTTTCCTCAATTCTTTTACTTATTTTTCTTTAAGTATACTAGAGATAGTTTTTAACGTTTTAAAGTTTTAAAGTTTTGCCTTGTAGATCTGATATCTGAGCTTCCTCAGGAATTGTTTCTGTTACTTTTTGTGTTTCTTTGAATATGCCACATTATCTGGTTTCTTTGTATGCTTTGTAACCTTTTCTTGTTCTTGAAAGTTGGGCATTTGTGGTAACAAATATATGATAATGCTGGAAATCAGATCCTACCCCTTCCCAAGACTTTGCTGCTTTAACTGCTGGAGGCTATGGTAGTCTTTTTGTTTAGTGCTTCAGTTTATTTTTGTAAAGTGTTTATTCTTTACTGTATTCAGTTATTGAAGTCTTTGTCCTTTAGCTTTTGTCTCCTCCTTTTGTGACCGAATTTCACCTTGACTGCCAACTGCTAAAATGAAAAAAACAAAAAGAAAAAATCACACACAGAGCTTCAAAACAAGTTCCTTTCCCAGTCCTTGTAGATGGCTAATAGAGCATTCCTTTAATACTTACCCAGATTTGCACTGAGCTCAGGGGTTATCCCAAAGTAAAGTGCCTCTGGATTTTGTGAATATGCGTCTCTCTCTGAAGATATGTGTGGACTTATAAACTCTCCCATGTGAAAGGGTATTTTTGAATGTCTTAATTTCCCAAAGAATTTCCCACGACATTTAGTCTGTGACTTAGGCATCCTATTGCATATTGTAACCAGTCATCTTTTGCCCTGTGCAAAGGCACTTGAGCCATGATAAGATGGTTGGATGGCATCACCAACTCAATGGATATAAGTTTGACAAAGCTCTAGGAGTTGGTGATGGATAGGGAATCCTGGCATGCTGCAGTACATGGGGTTGCAAAGAGTCGAACACGACTGAGCGACTGAACTGAACTGAACTCCACTTTTCCAATCTGTGTTCAGTGTCTGGTCAGAGATAATCCCTTTGCATCCTTTTGGTCACCACTAGACCAGTTATAACAGACACATACAGTAATTTGCTAGCAAAGTTTTTTTTCTGCTCTTTCCCAAACCAGAAAAGATCACCTACTGGGAACACTGGCTACTGCCACAATATGAATTATACTGTTTTAAGATTCTTGGATTTTAGATGGCTAGTGTGTCAATACAAAGAAATAGAGGAAAACAATAGAACAGGAAAGACTAGAGATCTCTTGAAGAAAATTAGAGATACCAAGGGAACATATCATGCAAAGATGGGCTCGATAAAGGACAGAAATGGTATGGACCTAACAGAAGCAGAAGATATCAAGAAGAGGTGGCAAGAATACACAGAAGAACTGTACAAAAAAGACATTCATAACTCAGATAATCACAATGATGTGATCACTCACCTAGAGCCAGACATCCTGGAATGTGAAGTCAAGTGGGCCTTAGAAAGCATCACTATGAACAAAGCTAGTGGAGGTGATGGAATTCCAGTTGAGCTGTTTCAAATCCTGAAAGATGATGCTGTGAAAGTGCTGCACTCAATATGCCAGCAAATTTGGAAAACTCAGCAGTGGCCACAGAACTGGAAAAGCTCAGTTTTCATTCCAATCCCAAAGAAAGCAAAGCTAAAGAATGCTCAAACTACCTCACAATTGCACTCATCTCACATGCTAGCAAAGTAATGCTCAAAATTCTCCAAGCCAGGCTTCAGGATTACGTGAACTGTGAACTTCCAGATGTTCAAGCTGGTTTTAGAAAAGGCAGAGGAACCAGAGATGAAATTGCCAACATTCACTGGATCATCGAAAAAAGCAAGAGAGTTCCAGAAAAACATCTATTTCTGCTTTATTGACTATGCCAAAGCCTTGGACTATGTGGATCACGGTAAACTGTGGAAAATTCTGAAAGAGATGGGAATACCAGACCACCTGACCTGCCTCTTGAGAAACCTATATGCAGGTCAGGAAGCGACTGTTAGAACTGGACATGGAACAACAGACTGGTTCCAAATAGGAAAAAGAGTATGTCAAGGCTGAATATTGTCACTCTGCTTATTTAACCTATATGCAGAGTACATTATGAGAAATGCTGGGCTGGAAGAAGCACAGGCTGGAATCAAGATTGCCGGGAGAAATATCAATAACCTCAGATATGCAGATGACACCACCCTTTTGGCAGAAAGTGAAGAGGCACTAAAGAGCCTCTTGATGAAAGTGAAAGAGGAGAGTGAAAAAGGTTGGCTTAAAGCTCAACATTCAGAAAACGAAGATCATGGCATTTGGTCCCATCACTTCATGGAAAGTAGATGGGGAAACAGTGGAAGCAGTGTCAGACTTTATTTTTCTGGGCTCCAAAATCACTGCAGATGTTGATTGCAGCCATGAAATTAAGAGACGCTTACTCCTTGAAAGGAAAGTTATGACCAATCTGCTACTACTGCTGCTAAGTTGCTTCAGTCGTGTCCGAATCTAGATAGCATATTAAAAAGCAGAGACGTTACTTTGCCAACAAAGGTTCGTCTAGTTAATGCTGTGGTTTTTCCAGTGGTCATGTATGGATGTGAGTTGGACTGTGAAGGAAGCTGAGTGCTGAAGAATTGATGCTTTTGAATTGTGGTGTTGGAGAAGACTCTTGAGAGTCCCTTGGACTGCAAGGAGATCCAACCAGTCCATTCTAAAGGCGATCAGTCCTGGGTGTTCATTGGAAGGACTGATGCTAAAGCTGAAACTCTAATACTTTGGCCACCTCATGGGAAGAGTTGACTCATTGGAAAAGACTCTGATGCTGGGAGGGATTGGGGGCAGGAGGAGAAGGGGACAATAGAGGATGAGATGGCTGGATGGCATTACCGACTCGATGGACATTAGTTTGAGTAAACTCCGTGAGTTGGTGATGGACAGGGAGGCCTGGTGTGCTGCGATTCATGGGGTTGCAGAGAGTTGGACATGACTGAACGACCGAACTGAACTGAACTGAACTGAGTGTACTGAGAATAAGCTGTGGAAGGCCTTATAAAAAATTCAAGAATATTTTATCCATTTTTTAAGTTACCTTTTTCTTGGTTCAACGTTTTCTTTATTATTGTAAAATTCTGAGTTTTCCAACATTGGTTCTGGACAGTTTCTACTATTTTTTGCAAGTTTTTTCAGGCAAGAGTGCTCGGAGCTACATACTCAGCATTATGCAAGTGTTACTCATTGCCTTCGTTTATAAATGGGTTAGTATTTTTACTGGATATAGTATTACTGGATATAGTATTCCTGTTGGCAATAGATATAGTATTCTGGATACTCTATCCAGCTATGGTATTCTAGATATATAGTATTACTGGATATAGTAATCTGTGTTGGCAGTGTTTTTCTTTGAGCATTTTTAATATGTTATCTCTGTCTGTAGTCTCCATTATTTTTGAAGAAAAGTCAGTTGCTAATATTATTGAAGTGTATTGGAAATAATGAGTCATTTTCTCTTTTGGTTTCTAACAGATTCTCCTTGTCTTTGGCTTTTAGCATTTTGACCATGATGTGTCTATTCATGATCATCTCTGTTTATATATAGTACTTAGAGAGTTTGTAGTGTTTCTTGGATGTATAGATTAATGTTTTTCATCATTGTTTGGTAGTTTTCAGCCATTATTTCTTGGAGTATTTTTTCTGTTCCTTATTCTATTGCCTCTCCTTCTGATTATGTCCCATTATTTCTCTGTGTCTATTCATTTTTATTATTTTTTGATATATCTTCAAATTTTTTGTTCTTATTCCTACCAATTCATATTAAAAGTTGAGCTCTTCTGGTAAGGTTAATATATATATATATATTTTCATTTTAGTCACTGTGCTTTTTTAGTACCAGATCTTCCACTTGAATGTTTTAAAATATATACTTTTTTGGTATTTGCTATTGGATAAGACTGTCATTTTACTGTTTTGAAAAAGATATGGTACTTTTAAAAGCATGATTTTCTTTTGCTTTTTAAGTATACTTATAATGTCTCTTGAAATCTATTTGAAATCTGGTATCTGAATTTTCTCATGGACAGTATCTGTTGCCTGGTTTCTTTCCGTTTTATGAATGATGCTTGTCTCTTTCTTGCATGTTATAATTTTTTGGTTGAAAAATGTATGTTTAAAGTTATATTCTGTAAAGTTAGCACCATCACAAATGAAAAGCTATCTATGTCTTTCACCTTCAATATACAACTACTAAAACATCCACAGCACAACAAAGATGTCTGTGTTCAGTACATCAGGATGCTGGAGAATTCTGCATATCTGTGCACTAAAGATGGTTGGATTGGAAAATATGGAGGATGCAGAACGAAGGGAACAGTGGAGACATGCTTGCAGTCCTGGTCTATCAACACCAGCACCTGTGCCCACAATCTCAGAGAATCTGACAGTGACAGAGGAGGTGATGCACATGATGCTATCTTCCTGGCCACAGTGGTGCCTGCAGCCACAAGAAACTGGGCAGCAGTGATAGTGAGGCCTTACTCTTGCCCTTCACTTGCACATCTGCAGCTTACGATACTGAATGCTACAGAGGTACCCGCAGGAAAATTACAGCACTGGACACCACAGAGTCACCCACAGGAAAGTTATAACACTGGATACCATGGAGGCATCTGCAGGACCCTGCCTCCTCCCGCCTCTTCCCTCATCGTTGTGCAACCTGCAATTCAGGATCCCAGATATGAGGGAATAGCCCACCATCCCAGTGCCCCAGGCAGCAGCAACTATGACACTTGTGGAAGCAGGGCACCAACGACCCTAGAGACACGAGAAACAATAATGAAGGCACAGGGCCACACAGAGGCAGAGGAGCATGGAAAATGTAGACTCTCAGATACACCCAGAGGCATCTCAAGTAAGAGAAGCCCAAAACTTGTATTATATCACCACCTACTGGAAATTAAAAGAAAGACTTCTAATTTCTGACCTGTTGAATTGTTAGAGTAAAGCAGAAAGGTGTTCCCTACTTCTATGTGTCAGCAGAGGAAAAACTGATCGAGCACCATGAAAAACCACAGTAACACTTTACCACAAAAAGAAAATGACAGTTCCCCAGAAACTAAGCTTAAAAATTATGGAGCATTGCAATCTGATTGATAGAGAATTCAAAATAGCTGTCATGAAGAAACTCAACTAGTTAACACAAAATTCAGAAAGGTAGTTCATTGAGCTCAGGAATAAAGTTAATGAACAGAAGGAATACTTTACCAAAGATTTTAAAACTAAAAAAGAAACAGAAATTATAGAACTTAAGAACTCAGTAAATGATATGAGGAATGCATTATAAAGTGCTGGATACAGAGCAGATCATAGTGAAGAGATAATTAGTGAGCTCAAAGATGGAAATTAAGAAATAATGTAGTAGAAGAAGAAAAAGGATTGAGATATGAAAAAATGAGAAGATTCTAAAATAGTTATTCAACTCTTTTAGAAGGGCAACATTAGGGTAATGGGTGTACCAGAAGGAGAAAAGAAGGAGAAGGGAGCAGAAAATTTATCTGTGATAGCTAAGAGCCTCCCAAAGAGGAGGGAAAGAACTGGGTATACAAGACCAGGAGGCTAAGAGAATAATTACCTCAATGCAAAAACCTTGTCTAAGACACATTTTATTAAATTTTCAAAAGTCAATGACAAAATTTTGAAATTCAGCCAGGAAAAAGAAAAGGATGGTAATCTACCATGGCCAATCTAGACAGCATATTAAAAAGCAGAGATGTTACTTTGCCAGCAAAGGTCCGTCTAGTCAAAGCTATGGTTTTTCCAGTAGTCATGTATGGATGTGAGAGTTGGACTATAAAGAAAGCTGAGCGCAGAAGAATTGATGCTTTTGAACTGTGGTGTTGGAGAAGACTCTTGAGAGTCCCTTGGACTTCAAGGAGATCTAACCAGTCCATCCTAAAGGAAATCAGTCCTGAATGTTCACTGGAAGGACTGATGTTGAAGCTGAAACTCTTAATACTTTGGCCACCTGATGCAGAGAGCTGACTCATTTGAAAAGACCCTCATGTTGGGAAAGATTGAAGGCAGGAGGAGAACGGGACAGCAGAGGATGAGATGGTTGGATGTCATCACTGACTCAATAGACATGAGTTTGAGTAAACTCCGGGAGTTGGTGATGGACAGGAAGGCTTGGCATGCTGCAGTCCATGGGGTCGCAAAGACACTATTGAGTGACTGAACTGAATTGAACGCAACCTCCAGGGGAACCCCTTTAAGGCTCTCAGGAGATTTCTCAGTAGAAATCCTACAGTCTGGAGGGATTGGAATAACAAGTTCAAAATACTGAAAGACAAGAACTCTTACCCAAGAGTACTCTATCCAGCAAAGTTATCATTTAGCTATGAAGGAGAAATAAAGGTTTTCCAAGACATGTAAAAGCTCAGGGAGTTCATCAAAACTAGACCTGTTGTACAAGAAATGTTGAAAAGTGCTCTTCTATCAGAAATAAAAAGGCAAGGGTACACGTATTTTAGCAAGGGGATAAATAGAATCAGAAAAACTTAACTCTATTTGAATAGGCTTCTAAATACTGTATTATAGCAGAAACATTAAAGGGGAAAAAATAACTATAGCCACTTGCAGTTTGGTAAAAACTCAGAACATATAAAGGGATAATTTGAGACAGTAAAAACAAAAGGGAAGAGGAAAAGGATGTAATCCATAGACATAAATGAAGATGCTATCAACAGAAAAAAAGAGGATTTTTAACCACTGAGATATTTTATACCAAACCCACAGTAAACACAAAATATAAATCTACAGCAGAGACATGAAAATGAACAAAGAATAAACGAGAAAAGCATCACAGAAAACCAGCAAACCAAAACAGCAGACATAAATACAAAGTAAAAGAAATGATGGAGATATAAAACAACCAGAAAACAAAAAGTAAAATGGCAGTACTTAGTTTTCATCTATCAATTATAATTCATGTAATGGATTGAATTCACCAGTCAAAAGACACAGAGTAACCAGATGCATTAAAAAATAAGACTATATGCTGTCTCTAGAAGACTCACCTCAGTTCTAAAGACAAATGCAAGGTCAAAGTGAAGGGATTGAATATGATACTCCAAGCAAATGATATTCAAAGGAAGTTGATGTAGACATACTCATATCAGACAAAATATACTTGAAGTCAAAAAAAGTAATGAGACGAAATTGAACAGTATATAATGATAAAGGGGACCATTCATCAAGAAGATACAACATACACACACACACACACACACACACACACACACACACACACATATCTAACATAGAAAGCACCAGAGTGTATGTGAAACAGTTACTAACAAGCCTAAAAGGAGCAATTGACTGTAACACAATAGTAGGGGACTTCAATACCCAATTTACATTGACAGATAGTTCATCCAGACAAAATTCAACAATGATACAACGGTCTTAAATGATGCATTAGACCAGATGGATTGGATAGATTTGTTCAGGATATTCAGTCCAAGTGCAGCAAAATGCATATTCTTCTCAAGTACACATGGAACTTTTCTCAAGTTTAAACCGTATATTGAAACCAGTAAACCACCTGGGAAATCAATTAAATGGAGACTAAAAAGACAGTAGGAAAAAAGATCAATGAAATTAGATAGCTCCTTGAAAAGATAAAATCAGCAAATCTTTAGTTATACTCTTTAAGGAAAAAAAAAGACAAAACTCTAGAAAATATAGAAATGAGTGAGGAGACATAACAATGAATACCACAGAAATATGAAGGATTGTAAGAGAATATTATGAACAGCTCTATGCCAACAAATTGAACAAACTAGATGAAATGGACAAATTCTTAGAATTATACAACTTCCAAGATCGAATCATGAAGAAATAGAAAATCTTAATAGACCATATCACTATAAAGAAATTGAAATGATAATCAGAAAGCTCTCCAGACCTGGATGACTTCACAGATAAATTCTGCCAACCATTCAAAGAAGATTTAGTATCTATTCTTCTCAGACTCTTCCGAAAAACTGAAGAGGGGATTATGATTCCTAACTCATTTTATGAGGCTAACTCCACTCTTATACAAAAACCACATAAAGACAACACGCAGAAAAAGAAAATTACAGGCCAATATCTCTGATGAACATAGATGCAAAATTTCTGAATTAAAGTATTAGCAAGTCAAGTAAAACAGTACATTAAAAGAATCATCACCATGATCAAGTGGGATTTATCCCAGGATATAAAGAAGTTTCAACATCTGCAGATCAATCAATAGGATATCACATTAACAAAATGAAGGATGAAAATCATAATTATCTCAATAAATGCAAAAAAGGCATTTGACAAGATTCAGTGCTCATTTGTGATTAAAAAAAAAACACCTCTCAACTAAATGGTTATAAAAATGACATACCTCATCATAATAAAGTTGTAAATGACAAATCCACATCTAACATCATACTCAATGGTGAAAAACTAAAAGTTCTGTCTCTAACATCAGGACCAGAACAAAGGCTACTCTTGCCACTGTTATTCAACATAATATTGGAAGTCCTAACAAGAGCAATTAGGCAAGAAAAAGAAATAAAAGGAGTCCAGATGGAAAGAAAGAAGTAAAAGTGTCACTGTTTGTGGATGACATGATTTTATAAAATGATAAAGAAAAAACTCTACAAAAAAAGCTATTAGAAAAAATAAATATGACAGAGTGGCAGGGTACAAAATCAACATACAAACCTGTGTTGCATTTATATATGTGAACAAAGATCTAGTAGAAAGAGAAATTAAGAAAACCAGTTTTATTTATAATCAAAACAAAAGAATGAAATACTTAGGAATAAATTAAACCAAAGGTATAAAAGACCTGAACATTGTTAAGAAATTGGAAAAAATACATAAATTAAAAAATATTCTCTGCCTATGAGTTGGAATGATTAACATTGTTAAAATATCCATATGACCTAAAAATATATAAGTTCAATTCAATCCATTTCAAAATCACAAGGACATTTTTGACACAAACAACAAAAATTTCTTAAATTTATAATGGAACCACTAAAGACCTTGAATAGCTAAAGCAATCCTGAGAAAAAAGAACAAAGCTATTGGTATCACAGTCCATGATTTCACCTAGACTACAAAGCCATAGTAATCAAAACAGGATGGTATTTTCAGAGAAACAGACACATACATCGGTGGAATAGAATTTAGAACCCAGAAATAAACACACACTTATACAGGCAATTAATAGACAACAAAGGAACAATGAAAATACAATGGAAAAAGGATAGCCTTTTCAATAAATGATGTTGGGAAGCCTGGACAGCCACATGGGGGAAAAAAAAGTGAAACTAGACCACTGTCTCAAACCATACACACACAAAAGAAAAGTGGATTAAAATTTTAAATGTAAGTCATGAAATCATAAAACTTTGAGGATAACTTGGGTGGTATGCTCTTTGACACTAGTCTTAGCAATGTCATTCTGGATATGTCTTTTCAGGTAAGGGAAGTAAAAGCAAAAATAAATTGTACTGAAGGTCCATCTGGTCAAGGCTATGGTTTTTCCAGTAGTCATGTATGGATGTGAGAGTTGGATTATAAAGAAAGCTGAGCGCAGAAAAATTGATGCTTTTGAACAGTGGTGTTGGAGAAGACTCTTGAGAGTCCCTTGGACTGCCAGGAGATCCAACCAGTCCATCCTAAAGGAGGTCAGTCCTAGGTGTTCATTGGAAGGACTGATGTTGAAGCTCAAACTCCAATATTTTGGCCACCTGATGCGAAGCGCTGACTCATTTGAAAGACCCTGATGTTGGGAAAGATTGAAGGCAGGAGGAGAAGGGAATGACAGAGGATGAGATGGTTAGATGGCATCATCGACTCAATGGACATGAGTTTGGGTAAACTCTGGGAGTTGGTGATGGACAGGGGGGCCTGGCATGCTGCAGTTCATGGGGTCGCAAAGAGTTGGATACAACTGAGCAACTTAACTGAACTACATCATCCTAAAAAGCTTTTGCATAGCAAATGATACCATCTACAAATGAAAGACAATCTACTGAATGTAAAAGATACCTGCAAATGATATATTTGATAAAGGGTAAAATCTAAAAATATACAGAACTCATACAACTCAACAAGATATAAACAACCCAGTTAAAAATGGACAAACTACCCGAATAAACATTTTCTCCAGGAAGACGTATATATAGACAACAGGCATATGAAAAGTTGATCAACATCACTAATTATTACAGAAATGCAAATCAGAACTACAGTGAGGTATCACCTCACTCCTTGTAGAATAGCTCTTTTTCAAAATAAAAGAAATAATAAGTACTGTTAAGGATGTTGAGAAAAGGGAAGTCTTATATTTCTTGTTGGGAATGTAAATTGGCAGCCACTGTGGAAAACAGTATGGAGATTTCAAAAAGTTAAGAATAGAACTGCCATATGATTCAGCTATCCTGCTTCTGGGTATTTGTTTAAAGAACACAAAGGCACTAATTAAAAAAGATATGTACCACTATGTTCATTGTGGCACTGTTTATAACAGCTAAGATATGAAAACAACCTGAGTCTGTATCAGCCAATGAACGGATAAAGAAGATATGGTATACATATGTGCATATGTACACACACACACAGTAGAATACGACTCAGCTGTCAAAAACATGAAATCTTACCATTTGTGACAATACGGATGAACCTTGAGGTTATTATGTAAGTAAGGCAGTCTAATGGAGAAAGAAAAACACCGTATGATTTCACTGATTTGTAGAATATAAAAAGACAAAAATAAAATAAACAGAAACAAATCCATAAATTCAGAGAACAGAGTAGTGCTTTACTGGAGAAAGTTGTGTGTGTGTGTGGGGGGGGTGTGAACTGGATAAAAAGGATTAGCCACTTCATCCCTTCTCTTGCCTCCCTTTCCTCCCGTCTTTCCTTCTGTCTCTCTATCTCTTTCTTCCATCCATCCACAAACCTACTGATATATATATGTATATATATACCTGTACTTCTTAAATTCCCATTTATTAGAAAAGAGTAATTGTGTATATATATATATGTAATATATATGCATTATATATAATTATATATATTATACATATATATTATATATATATATGTATGTATGTATGTATTATACATATATATTACGTATATGTATGTATATATATTATACATACATATTACATATATATTATATGTATGTATGTATATATGTATAATATATATATATATATACAATTACTCTTTTCTAATAAATGGGAATTTAAGAAGTACAGGTATACCTCAGAGATGTTTTGGGTTTGGTTCCAGACTGCCACAATAAAGTGAATATTGCAGTGAAGTAAGTTACACAAATTTTTTGGTTTCCCAATGCATATAAATGTTATATTTATGCTATACTGTAGTCTCTTAAGTGTGCAAGCATTATGTCTAAAGCAACAATTTACAAACCTTATTTTAAAACACTTTATTCCTAAAGAAGTCTAACCATCATCTGAGCCTTTAGTAAGTTGTAGTGCTGTGCTTAGTCTCTTAGTTATGACTGACTCTTTGCGATCCCATGGATTGTAGCCCACCAGACTCCTCTGTTCATGGGATTCTCCAGGCAAGAATATTGGAGTGAGTTGCCATGCCCTCCTCCAGGGGATCTTCTCAACCCAGGGACTGAACCCAGGTGTTCTGTAATCCACAGGTGGATTCTTTACTGTCTGAGCCAAGAGGGAAGAAGTAAGTTGTAGTAACATCAAATATCATTCATCACAGATCACCGTACCAAATATAATAATAATGAAAGAGTTGAATTACCAAAGTGTAACAGAGATATGAAGTGAGCAAATGTTGGAAAAATTACATTGATAGATTTGACGAAAAATTGCCACAGTCCTTCAATTTGTAAAAAAAATGCAGTATCAGTGAAGTGCAGTAAAAGGAAACATGATAAAATGAAATACGCATGTACTTGCAGTGTTATCTTGGCTAAAACCCAGTATTTTTCTCTTCAAAAATTCATTCAAGTTACTACACAGTGAATATATGGAGTATGAGAGCATTTCTAGAGTATAATAGATTTTTAGTGCTTGACCTAAAATTTGTTGCTCAGTTTTGGATTGGAAATAATGAATGTATGATGTATTTTTGATAGCTCAGTTGGTAAAGTATCCACCTGCAACACAGGAGACCCTGGTTCAATTCCTGGGTCCAGAAGATCCACTGGAGAAGGGATAGGCCACCCACTGCAGTATTCTTGGGCTTCCCTTGTGGCTCAGCTGGTAAAGAATCTGCCTGCAATGTGAAAGATCTGGTTTGATCCCTGAATTGGGAAGATCCCCTGGAGAAGGGCAAGGCTACCCACTCCAGTATTCTGGCCTGGAGAATTCCATGGACTGTATAGTCCATTGGTTTGCAAAGAGTCAGACAGACTGAGCGATGTTCACTTTTTCACTTTATAGTTTTAGATAAAATATTTATTTAATACTTTATGAAAATAATTTAGATTTTATATTTTTGAAAAAAAGTAACATCAATTTTAAAATTGTTTCAAAGTGAAAACACAGTTTACAAAATTATCATGAGGAAAAGGCAAGGTTTGAAGAACTTTAGGTGAACTTTCACCACAGTAAGTGAACTCAGCATGATCTGAATCTGAAACATTATAAACTTATTATTTTTTTGCTGCACCATTTTTTTCTTCTCTGAGTGTGTTTATGTATCTGCATTTAAAATTAAGGCAATAATAAAATATCGGCTATTGAGTAATATTTAAGTCCGACTCTGTGCGACCCCATAGACGGCAGCCCACCAGGCTCCTCTGTCCCTGGGATTCTCTAGGCAAGAACACTGGCGTGGGTTGCCATTTCCTTCTCCAATGCATGAAAGTGAAAAGTGAAAGTGAAGTCGCTCAGTCATGCCCAACTCTTAGCAACCCCGTGGACTGGAGCCTACTAGGCTCCTCCCTCCATGGGATTTTCCAGGAAAGAGTACTGGAGTGGGGTGCCATTGCCTCCTCCAATATTTAAGTTAATGAGTTCTTTTTTCGTTCATGTAATTAGCAACCTTTTTGTTGTACAGTCCTTCCTTTATTGAAATTTTAATAAGTAAATTTCTACATAGATTTTCAATTTTATTTGCTTTAGATTCTTAACTTTCACACCAGGAGACCATGTTACTTTTACAGTTTCTGAAAAAAATGACCTGTGACTGATATAAAGTTTCTTTGATTGGACTAACATTCTTTTAATTAAATGAAAAAAAAAGTAAAATTGAAAACACTATTAATTTTTCACTTATTTTGTGGATTTTTTTTAGTTAAATATGACAGACTTTTATTTATTTAATATTTATTATATTTGATTGTGATATGAATGCTCTATTTTTAGGCCTTTGAAGACAATTTAATTGAGGCAAGGCAAGAAATTGAAGTATCACAGAGCAAATATAATGCACTATCATTAGAGCTGAATAATAAACAGACAGAACTTATGCAGAAGGATATGGATATTACCTTGGTCAGGCAAGTACTCTGACTCCTTAATTTAATGTTGTAGAAATGTCCTTAGTTATGCAGAATGCCAGCATTTTTATATTTATTGTTAACACTCCAGAATGACAACAGTGTTTGTCTTCTGTGAGACCTACGTTTGTGTATTGGAACTATCTGGAATTAAGTGGGACAGTTGGAGGTTCTACAGGGTTGGAAAAAGCATGCACAAAGAGTATCCCTGTTTCAGATGTATTCATTCATTCATAGTTTCCTTATAAAATTTTTACCCTTGCATTATATAATATTCATTATTATTACAGTGAGTAATAAATGAGTAATCCAGTTTTGACTTTTTATTTTGTGTTGTGCTTAGTTGCTCAGTCATGTCCAACTTTTTGCAGCCCCATGGACTGTAGCCTTCCAGGCTCCTCTGTCCTTCAGGATTCTCCAGGCAAGAATACTGGAGCAGGTTGCCATGCCCTCCTCCAGAGGATCTTCTCCACCAAGGAATCAAACCTAGGTCTTCCATACTGCAGGCAGATTCTTTACCATCTGAGCCACCAGAGAAGCACATATGCTAAATAGTTTTAGTCTGTGAAATACTTTTTCTATATCAAAATATTTAATTTTATAGTACTGCTTATAAAGTGGAAGTACTTGAAAAACTTGTGTTTTTAAATGTTTTGAAAGATTTTAAACTACCTATTAATTTATTTTATAATGACCTGCATCAGAAAATAGTGTTAGAAAAAATCATAAAAGTATATACACATATACATATACATAAATGTCATACTTGTATACACATGTATATGCATGTGTACATTTTAAATTTTAAGCTATTTAAATCACAATGTTTATCACATACTTGTATAAGCACAATTTCAGTTTCTGGTGCTACATGTAAAATATGTAATATATTTATATACATAATATATGTATTATGTTTATATATGTCATATATAAATGTCCATATATATATGTCATATATATATATATGACATATATAAATGGACAAATTCTTAGAAAAGTGTAACTTTCCAAAACTGAACCAGGAAGAAGTAGAAATCTTAACAGACCCATCACAAGCACGGAAATCGAAACTGTAATCAGAAATCTTCCAGCAAACAAAAGCCGAGGACTAGACGGCTTCACAGCTGAATTCTACCAAAAATTAAGAGTAGAGCTAACACCTATGTTACTCAAACTCTTCCAGAAAATTGCAGAGGAAGGTAAACTTCCAAACTCATTCTATGAGGCCACCATCACCCTCATACCAAAACCTGACAAAGATGCCCCCCAAAAAGAAAGCTACAGGTCAATATCACTGATGAACATAGATGCAAAAATTCTTAACAAAATTCCAGTAAACAGAATCCAACAACATATTAAAAAGATCATACATCATGACCAAGTGGGCTTTATCCCAGGAATGCAAGGATTCTTTAATATCCACAAATCAATCAATGTAATACACCACATTCACAAATTGAAAGATAAAAACCATATGATTATCTCAATAGATGCAGAGAAAGCTTTTGACAAAATTCAACATCCATTTATGATAAAAACTCTCCAGAAAGCAGGAATAGAAGGAACATACCTCAACATAATAAAAGCTATATATGACAAACCTACAGCAAACATTATCCTCAATGGTGAAAAATTGAAAGCATTTCCCCTAAAGTCAGGAATAAGACAAGGGTGCCCACTTTGACCACTACTATTCAACATAGTTTTGGAAGTTTTGGCCACAGCAGAGCAGAAAAAAAAAAAAATAAAAGGAATCCAGATTGGAAAAGAAGAAGTAAAACTCTCACTGTTTGCAGATGACATGATCCTCTACATAGAAAACCCTAAAGACTCCACCAGGAACTTACTAGAGCTAATCAATGAATAGAGTAAAGTTGCAGGATATAAAATCAACACACAGAAATCCCTTGCATTCCTATACACTTACAATGAGAAAACAGAAAGAGAAATTAAGGAAACAGTTCCATTCACCATTGCAGTGAAAAGAATAAAATACTTAGGAATATATCTACCTAAAGAAAAAAAAGACCTATATATAGAAAACTATGAAACATAGAAAACTATGAAAGAAATCAAAGAGGACACAAATAGATGGAGAAATATACCATGTTCATGGATTGGAAGAATCAATATAGTAAAAATAAGTATACTACCGACAGCGATCTGTAGATTCAATGCAATCCCTATCAAGCTACCAACGGTATTTTTCACAGAACTAGAACAAATAATTTCACAATTTGTATGGAAGTACAAAAAACCTCAAATAGCCAAAGCAATCTTAAGAAAGAAGAATGGAACTGGAGGAAACAAGCTGCCTGACTTCAGGCTATACTACAAAGCCACAGTCATAAAGACAGTGTGGTACTGGCACAAAGATAGAAATATAGATCAATGGAACAAAATAGAAAGCCCAGAGATAAATCCATGTACCTGTGGAAGACTCTGATGCTGGGAGAGATTGGGGGCAGGATGAAAAGGGGACAACAGAGGATGAGATGGCTGGATGGCATCACCGACTTGATGGATGTGAGTTTGAGTGAACTCTGGGAGTTGGTGATGGACAGGGAGGCCTGGCGTGCTGCAGTTCAAGGGGTCGTGAAGAGTCAGACACGATCGAGTGACTGAACTGAACTGAACGATCGAGTGACTGAACTGAACTGAACTGAACTGATGGAAACCTTATCTTTGACAAAGGAGAAAGAATATACAATGGAGAAAAGACAATCTCTTTAACAAGTGGTGCTGGGAAAACTGGTCAGCCACTTGTAAAAGAATGAAACTAGAACACTTTCTAACACCATACACAAAAATAAACTCAAAATGGGTTAAAGATCTAAACATAAGACCAGAAACTATAAAACTCCTAGAGGAAAACATAGGCAAAACACTCTCCGACATAAATCACAGCAGGATCCTCTATGACCCACTTCCCAGAGTAATGGAAATAAAAGCAATACTAAACAAATGGGATCTAATTAAACTTAAAAGCTTCTGCACAATGAAGGAAACTATAAGCAAGTGAAAAGACAGCCTTCAGAATGGGAGAAAATAATAGCAAATGAAGGAACTGACAAAGAATTAATCTCAAAAATATACAAGCAACTCCTGCAGCTCAATTCCAGAAAAATAAACAACCCAATCAAAAAATGGGCCAAAGAACTAAACAGACATTTCTCCAAAGAAGACATACAGATGGCTAACAAACACATGAAAAGATGCTCAACATCACTCATTATCAGAGAAATGCAAATCAAAACCACAGTGAGGTTCCATCTCACACCAGTCAGAATGGCCGCTATCAAAAAGTCTACAAGCAATAAATGCTGGAGAGGGTGTGGAGAAAAAGGAACCCTCTCACACTGTTGGTGGGAATGCAAACTAGTAGAGCTACTATGGAGAACAGTGTGGAGATTCCTAAAAAACTGGAAATAGAGCTGCCATATGACCCAGCAATCCCACTGCTGGGCATACACACCAAGGAAACCAGAATTGAAAGAGACACATGTACCCCAGTGTTCATTGCAGCACTGTTTATAATAGCCAGGGCATGGAAGCAACCTAGATGTCCATCGGCAGATGAATGGATAGGAAAGCTGTGGTACATATACACAATGGAGTATTACTCAGCCATTAAAAAGAACACATTTGAATCAGTTCTAAGGAGGTGGATGAGACTGGAGCCTATCATACAGAGTGAAGTAAGCCAGAAAGAAAAACACCAATACAATATACTAACGTATATTGTATAATTTATATTGTACATACATTAATTATTATACATACAATAATTAATGTATATACATTAATTGTATAATGTATATTGTATAATGTATGATTTCATATATATGGAATTTAGAAAGATGGTAACGATAACCCTATATGCGAGACAGCAAAGGAGACACAGATATATAGAAGAGTCTTTTGGACTCTGTGGGAGAAGGCGAGAGTGGAATGATCTGAAAGAATAACATTGAATATGTATATTACCATATGTGAAACAGATTGCCAGTCCAGGTTCGATGCATGAGAAAGGGTGCTCAGGGCTGATGCACTAGGATGACCCAGAGGGAGTGGATGGGGAGGGAGGTGGGAGAGGGTTCAGGACGGGGAACACATGTAAACCCATGGCTGATTCATGTCTGTGTGTGGCAAAAACCACCACAATATTATAAAATAATTAGCCTCCATTAAAATAAATAATGGAGAAGGCAATGGCACCCCACTCCAGTACTTTTGCCTAGAAAATCCATGGACGGAGGAGCCTGGTCGGCTGTAGTCCATGGGGTCGCTAGAGTCAGACAGGACTGAGCGGCTTCACTTTCACTTTTCAGTTTCATGCATTGGAGAAGGAAATGGCAACACACTCCAGTGTTCTTGCCTGGAGAATCCCAGAGATGGGAAGCCTGGTGGGCTGCCGTCTACGGGTCGCACAGAGTCGGGCACAACTGCAGCGACTTAGCAGCAGCAGCAAAATAAATAAATTTTAAAAAGTATTATTAACTTCATATATAATTATAGTATACACAGATATTTACAAGCAGAGACAGTACTTTGCCAACAAAGGTCCATCTAGTCAAGGCTATGGTTTTTCCAGTAGTCACGTATGGATGTGAGAGTTGGACTGTGAAGAAAGCTGAGCGCCGAAGAATTGAAGCTTTTGAACTGTGGTGTTGGAGAAGACTCTTGAGAGTCCCTTGGACTGCAAGGAGATCCAACCAGTCCATCCTAAAGGAGGTCAGTCCTGGGTGTTCTTTGGAAGGACTGATGTTGAAGCTCAAACTCCAATATTTTGGCCACCTGATGCGAAGCGCTGACTCATTTGAAAGACCCTGATGTTGGGAAAGATTGAAGGCAGGAGGAGAAGGGGATGACAGAGGATGAGATGGCTGGATGGCATCACCGACTCGATGGACATTAGTTTGGGTGAACTCTGTGAGTTGGTGATGGACAGGGAGGCCTGGTGTGCTGCAATTCATGGGGTCGCAAAGAGTCAGACATGACTGAGTGACTGAACTGACTAACTGACTTAGTATTTACTTGTATATATTTAGTGTATTGTTTTACATATATATATATATATATATATATATATATATATATATATATATGGGCAGGAGTTTTGCTTGGTTAATAGATTAATATATATTATATATACATTTATAGATGCACATATGTCTATATATGATAAAAAAAACCATAGTTTCTCATTTTAAAGATCGTATTATAGGGATGTGGAAAAGTATATCTCCACAGATGACAGATGATTGACTTTATCCACTCATGGTATAATTTTTTTAAGTCAATAATTGATGAAGTCAAAAAGGTAATTCTAAATAGTAATAGAATCTTAATTTTAGAAGAAATCTGAAAATTATTTATTCCTATCTTCCTCCCAATAAAACAGCTCTTAGTCTGCTTGATGCTCTTAGTTTGTAAGTTTCTCAGTACTTTTCAAAACTGTTCTTTTTATTTTGTTTAAATTTTACATTGATTCATGTATTTACTTGAAATTTTCTTTTTTGCAGTATATACTATTTATCTTGCATGCTTATCTTGGAAATCTCTTAAACAGTCTAATCTCTGTTCTGTAGTTCAGACATTCAAATGGTATAAGATAACTCTATTAATAGTTTTTCCCATTAGTTTATTAATTGCTTTTATTTCTCATAATTTTTCATGTGTATATTTCACAGACATTATACTGTTTTAGGTTGCCTTTCTAAGTGCATTCCCTATTGTCAGAGTTCTTATCATCAACTATTACTACCAACTAGGCCAGAAGGGCCAAGAAGAGAAGCTTTTTTCCCCCTAATTTAATTGGAGGATAATTACAGTATTGTGATGCTTTTTGCCATACATCAACATGAATTGGCCATAGGAATACATGTGTACCTTCTCTCCTGAGCCCCCTCCCCACTTCCCTTCCCACCCTATCTCTCCAAGTTGTCACAGAGCACCAGCTTTGGGTTCCCTGAATCATACATCAAACTCCCATTGGGTATCTATTTTATATATGATGATGTACACGTTTCCTTGTGGTTCTCTCAACTTGTCCCACCTTTTCCTTCTCCCACTGTGAGAGAAGATTTAGCAGATCTCTGTGACAAGTCTAGCCCTGGGAGGAGGGCTGTCTCATAGAAGTATTCTTAGATAGAGGAACAGAGATACTGCCAACAGTGGCTTAGTGGAGAGGGAGCTAGGAAAAGAAATACCATGACCTCTTTTTCCTTTACTCTCTAATCGTTGGCCAGCACTTTCACCTACTCAAATTAAAACACAGAAGACTGGGAGCCAATGTAATGTAGTCTGTAGAGATTGGCTTTTCAGGCCAGAAAGTAGGCTAAGAGTACTAGAGAGTAAGTAATATTGTAGAGATGATGAAAATTGGATAAGAGAATATGTGACGCATTCTCCATTTCTGCTCTTTCACAGGTTTCCTGGGCATTTATTGCTTATTAATTTTTCCATGTAAACTTTAGTTTAACTGGCTTATTTTGTGTTTGTTATTTTATTAGGGCATCAAATTGAAAAGCAAACTGAAGGAGAATTGAATCTTTATAATGTCAGTTTTTCTGTCCAGAGTATGGGACACCATACCATTTGTTTCAATACCTTTGTGTCCTTATGAGATGTTTTGTTCCTCGTGTGAGTTTTGACATTTCTTCTTAAATTTACTCAGTTATTACATGGTTTTTGTTATTATTTTAAATGGAATCTTTCCCATATAGTTTACAACTGATTTTCCTTTTATTGCTTATTAGTTTTTGTTGTGCTCTTTTCTTTTATGTGCTATGATTTGGTGGGTAAAGTGTCCAACAAAGTTCTTTTGTTTTTATTGTGAATTATACTTTGTACTTTTTTTCTGTATGATTATTTTTGCCTTGAGTTCCAACTTCTCTGAAATTAATGCTATCACTGCTACTTTTTTTTTGTTTGTATTTATATGATAACAAAGTACATAATTGTTTTAATATAACAGTACATGTTAATATAGAAAAATACAAAGAAAACAGAGGGAAAATCACGCTGAAATACAATCCTGGAGAAATAATACCCAGTAAAATTTTATTAGAATAATTCTTTCTTTTTTTCAAAACATATTTATAGATTGAAGAGTAGGCAAATGGGTTTTTAGATAAAAGGGACTATAATTGAGCATTTTTATTTATAGGTAATAAATTTAGTTTTTATAATAGAATGGTAAATAAGACACTGATGTTAAATTGAGGGAATTATTAAATCTCAGATAATTTTTTCTTCTCTATAAGAACCACTAACCAACTTTCTAAAGTTAAGAAAGAAATGGCATGAAAAAACTTTGGAAGGTGATTTTTTTTTTTTAAACTACATTTCATTTTTAGTTGGTTTTGACATGATGCTGTGTATACTTAATACTTACATTCAACCATTTTAACTCCTAATTTTGTGTCTCAAGATTTATAACATTCATCTCTGTGCCTAAAGATACTTAGGTTTAGGTTTTTATACTGCTTCAGTGCTCATCAGTTAACTTTCCTACTCATCTGTGTTTATTCCTGTACTCGGAGTTGATTCACCTTAAAGGTCCATTTTTACCAAAACCTTCTCTGTTGCTCAAGTATGCTTTCTCCCCCATTAACATCAGATTTAGCCATGTGACTTACTTTAGCCTGTGGAATGAGAGTGAATGTGACACATATCATATCCTGGCAAGAGTTTTAAAAGAGTCATTGCTTGAATTGCCTTTGTTTTTTGCCCTCTGCCATTAGAGTGGCCTATTACTAATGATGTCTACCAGTTCCTGTTTGGGTTTTAGGAGAGGAGAAATTCTGCATGTGTGCACTCTGTCATGTCTGCCTCTTTGCAATCCCATGGACTGTAGCCTGCCAGGCTCTTCTGTCCCTGGAATTTTCCAGGCTAGAATACTGGAGTGGCTTGCCATTTCCTTCTCCAGGGGATCTTCCCAACTCAGGAATCAAACCCGTGTCTCTTGCATCTCCTCCATTGGCAGGCAGATTCTTTACCACTGGCACCACCTGGGAAGGCCTAGGATAGAAGAAAGGCACATGTAATATGAAGAAGCAAATTTTTTTGTGTGTAACAGTGAGGGTTTTTAACTGCAAAATAATCTTTTGAAGCTGTCTGAAACCCTTTGTCAGTCTTTGCTATCAAATTTGATGTCTACGGGAACATTTTTTCATAATTTATCCTGTGGCTCATTCAGTCCCTTAGCATCACTGTAAATCAGCAACACAATATTTTTAATCAACATTCTTCCTGAGATAGAAAGAAATGTCATTAGTTCTCAGCATGCTCTCAGCTCAACCCATATCTTTATTTTTTTTAGTCCATGTCTGGAGGAACTTCTCAAGTTTGAACCTACCAATTAATTTTATTTTACATAGTTT
The DNA here is from genome assembly GCF_055505025.1 of Bos grunniens. Classification (NCBI taxonomy): domain Eukaryota; kingdom Metazoa; phylum Chordata; class Mammalia; order Artiodactyla; family Bovidae; genus Bos; species Bos grunniens. The sequence continues at coordinate 25,673,832 of NC_141172.1, read as the reverse complement.
TAGGTTTCCAAATAACTTCTCTCCTTATATATTTTACTGCTATTTGATATCGTTCTTTCTTAACAGTCCTTCTTTATGTTATCATTTTCATTTCATCCATTCAACAACTGTCTTATCCCATGTATCCTAGAATACAGACTGTGAAGGTTAAGTACTCGCTCCTTACTTGAGGGATTCAATTCAATGGCAGAGTTAGTGAGAGAAGAATAATCTAAGGGTCTTTTCCCTCCCTCTCTCGTTTTATATTTTCTCAAGGTATTGTGCCGTTATTGATTCTCTTCTTTCCCTTCCACCATTTTATGATTACTATTTTCTGCAGATTTCAGTTTCTTGAATAGTACAGAAAAGTGCTGTAGTCTGAATGTTTATGTCTACTCAATATTCATATGTTGAAGTTCTAATGCCTGATATGATGCCATTAGGAGGTGGATCTTCAGGGAGGTGCTTTGGTAATGAGTGTGGAACCCTCACAAAAGAATAGTGCTCTTTTGAAAAAGACCTCCCAGAGCCTCCTTTGCCTTCCACCACTAGATGCGAGGATATAACAAGTCTATAACCTAGAAGAGAGCCCTCAGTTGGCTATGCTGGCAGTCTCATGTCTGACTTCCAGCCTGCCCAATTATGAGAAATAACTTTCTGATATTTGCAAACTACCCAGTCTGTGTTGTTCTGTTAATATCAAAAGGACTAAGGCAGATGGTTTATCTACATGTATCTGTGTGGGTTTAGGGGTTGCTGTTGTATCTGGAGAGCATTAATATTCTAAACCTCTGAAAAAGCAGAGCTCTGAAATTCCCTGGCAGTCCTGTGGTTAGGACTCAGCCTTTTAAGCTGTGACCTGGGTTCATTCCCTGGTCAGGGAACTAAATTCTACAAGCCTATAGCACAGCAAAATAAATAAATAAAATAGATTAAAAAAAAACACAGCTCATTTCTCCCATATTAATAGTCGTCCATATTGAACAAGTGTCTGCATATCTTTTATGTTTCTTCTTTCTTTTAAGATTTGTCTTACATGAATGAATCACCAGTTTGGGGTTATAAGTAAAGAAAAGTTTCCATTAAAAATAGTCTTCAAAATATGCACTGTGATATATATTTATATATATTTTATATTTATATATTTATATGAAATATAAATGTAAATATTTTTCTCTGCAAGTTTATTTTAGAAAACATGTTCCAGTTTTATATGTGGTGGATTCACCACCACGGAAATCTGGAACCCTGTATCCAGAGGTATGGTTTTCTTGGACCCTTATGCCTTGAATACTATCCCTCCAGTTCATTTGTCCTTCTACTTACCACCCTGGGTGGGGTGGAAGAACTGATTACACCTTGTATTGCTCCCCTTCCTTCTGACGTTTTTGTCTCATCATTTCCTTCAGGCTCAATTAGAGGAGTCACAGGAATCCCAGCTCAGGCCTCTGAAGTTGCGAACTAGTTGTGCTTTAAGAAATTTTTGTTTGAAAACTAAATTTACCTTTGGGATTGTTCTTACTACATTTAGATTCTGTATAATATAAAATGAACATTGAGTTATCCTATCAGATTTTTGGCATCAGTGTGTATCAGTTCTTAGAGCTGAAGTGTAACTTAATTTCAGTAAGAAGGTGGTACTATGTCTGTATATTGAGGACTTTATTATGATCAAGCTATAAAAGAAAACTGATAAGTGTTTGGCTTTGAAAGTCATAGTGCCTCTATCAATACTTGCTAGGTATATGTGAAAAATATTAAGTAGTTTATATGTTATTTCTCTTATTAACATGTTTGCCTGCAGTAAAATTGGAGGCCGATCTGTAACTTTAGATGAACACAATTATTTAACTGAGATGATCTTTATTCATGCTTCTCTCTATGTATTGCTTGCTTTGCACAGGAAGGAGTTGCAGGAGCTACAGAATCTTTACAAACAGAACAGTGCACATACAGCACAGCAAGCCGAGCTGATCCAGCAGCTTCAGGTTCTGAATATGGACACACAGAAAGTACTGAGGAACCAGGAAGATGTTCACACAGCTGAAAGTATATCGTATCAAAAAGTATGCTTTTATTCTGTCGTAAAAATGTAAATTTATATGCATGAACTTATAAAAATATATAGAATTCAAATTTTTGCACATTTCAACATTTCTTTATTACTCCCTTTTATTTGCTTCTTCAAAATTAAAAATGAAATATGGTTCAATTTGGTAATATTTAAAAGGATGTGAGTTTTCTTTATAGCTGTTAAAGCTGAAACATTTAAGATATATATGCAAATTTATTCTGTAGAATATTGTTTTTATAAATTGGAGTTTTGATATCTACTGTGAAACATACTAGGATTGCATCCTGCAGACCAGGAAGGATTTGGGGAATGGAATTTATTCATCAAGTATGATTCTAGTTTATGACCTAAAGCAGTCTTTCATTATAGAATTTGTGCATTATTTTATTGGCAAATCTGCACAAACACAAATGGGTATGCTGATGAGGTCTTCAGGATCAATATTTGCCAAGGATTTTTCTCTCTTTGTTTTGTGTGTTTAAGTAGTCATTTTACTTTATAGTTGTTTAAGGAGCCCCTCAAGTCTTACCCAGCTGAACAGGTATGCTGACTGATTCAGCAGCAATAATTATAGCTAGCAATTAAAAAATGCTTTTATTGAAGTTTTTGTTTAGTATATATATTTACAGAAATGACTTAGTTTCTACATAGATCAACTCTCTGAGATTGATGTTATTACCTCTCAATAGTTGAAGCAGCCAAGGCTTAGAGAGGTTAAGCAGTATAATCTATGTTACTTGGGGTTTTTTCTATTTAAACTTACTCTTTTTCCAGAAAATGCTGATACTGTGAAAATTCAGTATCAGTAATTAATATGAAATGAAACTATTAAGTAAACCTTAAACACATATTTTCAAATGAAAAAAAAAACAAATGATGCTTCAAAACAGAGATTTTTTGACTAAATTCTGTGTTCCCTTCAAGTTTCCTTCAGGACGTGAATGGTACCACACATTAGGGCAGTGCCCATCCTCTTTGCTTTGAATAGAATATTTCCGTGCTTTTATTTTATATGATGGGATTGCCCATTGTGTTTTGGTTTCTAAACCAGACTCCATTGCTAAATTGACTTGAAAAATTAGACATTATTGCTGCTGCTCCTGCTAAGTCGCTTCAGTCATGTCCAACTCTGTGCGACCCCATAGATGGCAGCCCACCAGGCTCCCCTGTCCCTGGGGTTCTCCAGGCAAGAACACTGGAGTGGGTTGCCATTTCCTTCTCCAATGCATGAAAGTGAAAAGTGAAAGTGAAGTCACTCAGTCGTGCCCGACTCTTAGCGACCCCATGGACTGCAGCCTACCAGGCTCCTCCATCCATGGGATTTTCCAGGCAAGAGTACTGGAGTGGGGTGCCATTGCCTTCTCTGAGACATTATTACTTAACTTCAATTTTTTCTCTTTTTCATTGTGTATGAATTTAGCACAAACATTTCTCCCTTAATTTTCTATAGAAAGCCCCCAACTCATCGCAGTTTGTATTAAAATGTATCTTTAGGGTTGCTTGTTGTTAAAGTTCATAATGCTTTTCTCTCATGTGCAAATACTTTTGGTGTTTCTCCTCTCAGCAAGAAAGAACTTGGTAAGGTGGAAGAAAAAGGCAGTATTTCTTTTGCTATTTACTTTTTCAATCTTTTTTTTTTTTTTGTCCTTGGGAAAGCAGTTTTATTTATTTTTTTTTATAGCATATAAAATTTATTTTGTTGAAGTTATAAATACTCAATCTTTTGTTCTAAGATTCCTTGTTCAGTCTTGCTTAACTTAAAATTTAAGATAGATGTTTAAGTCTTAATTCTAATTTTTGGTTGATTTTCCTTTGCAGCCTTTGCAGAAAGCAATCATTTTTAAAAAATAACCTACCTGAGAACTTTAATAGATTCAGTATCATTTCACATAACTGAATACTTAAACACTTTTATTTAAAGTGATTATTACCAAAGTAATACATGCTTGTGATACATTTTACAAAAATTCAAAGGTGTGTAAAAAAAAAGTTCTTTGGTCTTCTGCCTGAAGCCCTTGCCCCAGACTTTATTGTTCTTAATATTTGAGAGTGTATCCTAGAGTTCCTCTGGAAGAACAGAATATTTTAAAATTATATCACCTTTTAAATTATGTAAAATTTACATGAATATATTGTTATAAAAGTTGAAATGATATAGAAGTACTGATAAAGCTAGTGTAACAATTTGAGTTCTCTTCCATTCAACTCAGTTCATTTTGTTTCCTTCCCCAGGGGTAATCATCTAAATAGTCATTCCAGACCTTTTCCATGTATTATATACTGTGTATCTGTGTGCCTATACACATAGCACCAATCAAACTACTTGATATTTTAAATATTAATTTGCTGTTTTACTGTCCTTAAACTTGTTTTCAAATTATATGCTTTGGGTCTATTTCCATGATGGTATGTATAGCGCTTGCTCTCCTCCTTGTCCTCTCCATGCTCCAGTAGGTGCATGTAAAGTACAGTGTGGATTTACCAGCATTTAACTTGATGATTACCAAGGTCTCCGTCTTCAAGTTTTTATTATATACATGACTACAGAAAGAGGTGTTCCCCATCTCTTTGACAGCGTCTGTTTTTCCCTACTGGATCATTTATAACTATATATATATATATAAAAATAACTATATATACACACACATACACATGCTGTTATGTTTCTGATCTGCATGGAAGAACAGAACAATTAATCAACAGCAAAAAGCTTTGTTGACCTTACTATATCCCTTTCCCTCTCTTCCTTTTGCTCCTTTTCCAGCAGTATTCCTTAAAAGAGTTATCTTATTTCAAAATTCTCTTCTTCCATTCTCTTTTGAACTTATTCCAATCAAGTTTTTGCCACTTTCACTTCACTAAAATTCCTCTTTTCAAAATCATTTGTGTCTCTCACATTGCTGAATTCAGTTGTCTTCTGGCAGTCTTCATCTTGCCTTACTTATCAGCCACATTGTCACAGTTTATAACTCTGTCCTTTGAAACACTTTTTTTTTCTCCTGCCTGACAACACATCACAGTTGTGTGATTTTGTTCCTTCAATGTCTAACTGTTCCTTTTCTGTTTCTTTCTGCTGCTGCTAAGTCGCTTCAGTCGTGTCCGACTCTGTGCAACCCCATAGACGGCAGCCCACCAGGCTCCCCCGTCCCTGGGATTCTCCAGGCAAGAACACTGGAGTGGGTTGCCATTTCCTTCTCCAGTGCATGAAAGTGAAAAGTGAAAGTGAAGTTGCTCAGTTGTGTTTGACTCTTCGCGACCCCATGGACTGCAGCCCACCAGGCTCCTCCATCCATGGGATTTTCCAGGCAAGAGTACTGGAGTGGGGTGCCATTGCCTTCTCCGATTTTGTTTCTAACAAAAAGCAATTAAATTCATACCCAAGGTGATTTTATCCACTCACCTAGGCTTTCAAAATCACACTGCTCTATGCTGATGACTCTTAGTTTTGATTGGCTACCCTGGATTTCTTCCATGAACTCTAGGAAAGAGTATATCTAATTGCCTGCTTAGCATCTTTTAACTTGATGCCTAATAGGCATCTCAAACTTCATATATTCAAAACTAAACTATTGTCTGTTCTGCCTTCAAAGCGTGTCTGGAATCCTACTACTTCCCCCTATTCCTGCTATGACCACTAACTTGTATTTCCTGAATGATTGTAATAGTTGTCTACTTTGTTTCTTTGCTCCTGACCTTACACACTTTGAGTTCATTCTCAACATAGATGCCAGAATGTCCTTGCTGAAACTTGGTTAGTCACATCAAGTCAATCCTCTCTTAAACTCTATCTATTGGTTTCCTGTCTGATTGAAAGTAAAATCTGAGTTCTTACTACATACACCCTGTGAGATGCTAGATGATCTGGCTCTGCGTTAATCTCTGTGATCTCCTTTTTACTTTCTCTTCTTAGACTCTCCACTTTGACCATGTTTAACTTTGTTTTTTCACCTGAACATACCAGGTATTCTTCACCTTCAAGGTCTTTGTATGTGGTTCCATTGCCTGAAATCTCTTTCCCAGTTATCTGCATAGATGACCTGTTTACTGTCTTTATTCTTAACCTCTCATAGCTTAAATCTGTTTGATAACAGACATTAAATAGGAAGTATAATAATGATACATGTTCTAATAGTAGTAGGAAGAATGGGAACATACCTGGGGTAGGTTATTAGTTTAGGGATAGAAAAGGACTCTCCTTGATGAAGTGATATCAATGATGTTTATTCTGAGAAGATAAGACATCAATGAGATAGATTTCTTATAACTCTTCTATGTGAACTATGGCCAAAGCCATAAATTTCCTAGTGAGTCAGTGTTTTTAAATTTGGAGAGGTAGAGCTTCTGTACTCCTATTGGAATATATATTATAATCTGAACTTTGATCTGACTTTTGAAACCACATATACCTTCCCCCCAGGATTATGATTGTCCTTTCCAAGAATCATTATCTATAATAATGGGAGATGTGATGGAAATATGTTTTGTTTATGAATAGCATGGAGGCAAATATATTATTTAAGCTGAGGTATGAACGTAAGTCACCTCCAGCAACAATATATTAATAATGGTGAACATTTATTGAGCTTACTGTGTATCAGCCACTGGGAAAAGGGCTTTTGCCTCACTTTTTAAGCCCCACACCCACCCTGTGTGGTATATTAATATAGGTATCCTTTTTTAAAAAAAATAGATCTAGTAACTGAGTCTTGGAGTATTGTCTAAAGTCAAACAGCTACCAGTAGCAGAACTCAAATCTAGCTAAGTTCGAGTCCAGAACTCACAATATTAAACTGTATTATAAAGCCTATAAAATATTCAGTTATACATAGAATAATGTGGTTTTGTCCTTAATGGGTCTGTAATAGATTTTTTAAGCTTGCATTATTCATTCTACTCAAAATTCTTTCAGTGATTAATATCTTTTAATGTTGGAGAATTTGTCTTGATATCTAAGTTAAATGTTATTCAAAAAAATTCCATTGCATTCTTTTTAATGAAAGGGGAGCCTAGCCTATTACCATCCTCTGTAAAAAGAGCCCTTACCAGTATTCTTTAGTTAGTGTTTCTCCTGAGTGTACAAGTTTGATTTTCTCTATTTTGCTACAGCATTGCAGCTTTAAACTTTTTGACCTGCAGATTTTTTTTTATTAGACTTGGTCCCCCCACCCTTAAAATATTTCAGCTATGGAGTTAAGGATTTATAAATTTGGGAATGATCACATTATTTTATTTATCATCAATAAACATTATGCTACTTTTCAGACTTCCAGTGTTCATTTACATCAAACTTACATTCTAATCCTAGAACATTTTACTTAATACTTGTCTTTATTTCTTTTCCACATGTAGTTTTCTAGATTTTTTTCAATAAATTTGAGTAATCAAGTAGTCCATACAACAATGAAAGGAAATTGTTTACTTACAAATTAAGATTTGTAATATGTTTTCACATAAATTAATTGGACCTAGCTGTAAGTCTCAGGTGAGTTGAATTCAAAAAAACCCTGCATTAATAGTTTATCTCCAGTTTCTCCTAAGTTTACTTCTCTAAGAGTTATGTTTTCTTAAATTTCTGTTTCTAATGGAGCTTCGCTGTTTCTTCTGTTCTCTTAATTCTCCTTTCTGTCTTTTTTCCCTCTCATTTCCCTTCCTTTTTTCTCACTTATTAAGGTGATTTATATCATAGTATTTATTTTATTATCTGAGAAAAACACTTGCCTTCAGTGATAGGATAAATGGAATGAGGAAGGGAGACAAAAGTTAGAAGAGCAAAGAAAAAATTTTTGAGCCCAGGAAAGAGGTTTTTCACGAGGTCTCCATAACAAATCATTAGTCTCATACATAGATTTACCTAACATGTAATGTGGGGGCTTCTCTAGAAGAGAACACCCATCAAGAGGAATAAAAATAAGCTAGTATGTTTTCTTCCTTTGAGCATGCTGTAACCATTTATATAAGTTTTAATAGTTTTCCTGCCTTTGCATGTCATATATATATATATATATATATATGTGTGTGTGTGTGTGTGTGTGTATGGTTTAAATATAGATGAAAATTGTATCAGCATTTTCATCTTCTTGATAATCTAACACGTTTGGAGGTACTAAGTATGTATTTTATCAGTTTTTATTCTATTTAATGATAATTACATGACATGAGTAATGAGCTAATATCAGTCTAGGAAAATAAAGAGTTAGGTTATATACACTTTTAGATTAAACTGCATGTTAAATCAGTCTTCTCTTTTCATTTTGTGCTATAAACAGATATAGTTTTCACTTGTAAAATTTACTGTCTCAGTCAGAATAGCAAATAGTATACTTATGTGGAAACTATTCTTCTTGAAATTTGATCATTGGGTCCCAAAGCTTTTACATTTCCAAAATTTTTAAGGTAAATAATGTATCATCTTGTTCCTCAACAGTAATAAAAATATGAGAGGATGAGTACTTCAGTCTAAGCCCCTGAAAATTAAAGGGCTTGGTGTGTGGGGTGCTATCTCTGGAGGTAACTTGCTTTATGTCCTCTAGTGAGCCTGTTAATGTTTTTTCACTTTAATTTCTTCAACAAAAAAGAATGTGAAGAACAGTAAGTGTAGTAAATTGTTATGTATTATAATGATTGATACTTCTAAAGTACATATGGGAATCTATGATTAAATATTTATAGGCCAGAATCTTCCCAAAGATTCTGATCTATTCCAGCTTTTTGGACTATTAGAGGAAAGTGCCTCTCTGGAAACTTCTGAAAATGATTGTGATTGCTAATAGAGAAAAAGGATGCCTATCAGGATTCCAAAACCTATGCAGATGAATGCATTTTTTGTGTTAGCTAATTTAATCACTTGAGAACAGTTTTTTTACTCACTCTGCTGTTATTAATGGGTTGAGAGTAAGATGGTGTCTAACAACGGGACCAAAACATCCTAAACCTCTGCCTTTTTGTAGGATCTCCTAGAGAAACAAACATTCTGTCATCCTGAGGCTTTGTCACCAAAAACACGTTAGAAATAAAAATAGACAGTCTCCTTGAAGGCTTTTCTGGCCACGTTTACTGGTGGACTGGAGACGAGAATTAAAAATGGCTCTTTACTCAAAGTCCAGAGTTGAGTCATCTTTTTGCTATTAAACAAGTGAAGTGCCATCAAGAAAAGGGCAAGTAGGAGATGTGTATTTTGAGCAAGAATTAGAGAATAATAGTTTGTCCCAATTCCTGGAGTAAGGCTGGTCTAAATAATCTGTTTCAGGTTCTTAAAAGGTTTTGTTTATTTATTTATTTTTTCACCTGCTGCTTGGAAGGATGGATATTTTCAGAGAATGTAGAGCATGCCTTTGTGTCTAGAGTAACCCACCCAGTCATTTGAGATCAAGCCAGGGCAGCTTCTGAATAGGAAGTACAACTGTGTAAATTTAATGGCTGAGAGAGCCAAATAGCAAACACAAGAGGAGCACTGTTAGTCTTCAATTTTGTGGAAGCAAAAAAGGAGAGAAGAGACAAGAGACATGAAGATAGAGCTTTTTCCCGTGAAGGAATAGGCCTAGGAGCCTTACATCTGTGAAGGAAGGTCCTAAGTCATAACACGCAAGAGAAGAGTACGCCACGTTTACAAATGGCAAGTAAATTGGTCCTCCTTCCTGATGACACTCTATCATTATACCTGCACCTTGGGCAATGGGATGGAAACTGTTGCCAGTCCTAACTGATGTTCCAGAGGTTCTTAAATTTTTGAAATCTGTAGATTCTTATTAGAATTTTACTGAGGTATAATTTGAAAATTGTATGTTTTAAAGTAATATTATGTCCTGTTATTTTCCTCCAAAAAGTTGTGCTGATTAGGTAAAAACTGGTTAGTATTGATAAAGCATAGAAATAAGAGGGAAAGGGGTTAAATAATCTTTAACTGAATAAGTGACTCTATATGCTATTGGGCACTCATCCTAGCTTCAGTTCTTTCTGGTCAACTTAGTTCTTGTCTTTAGATTTTGCTTTTTTCTTTTCTACCCTGAACTCAATCATGGAAGCAGCAACACAGCACAGGTAGGTCACTGTAGGGCCCAATCTGATCCCTCCATCATTCCACAAAGCTGTCAGGTTCCTACTCTTTCTTCCCTTCTAGAATATCCGATGGTATCAGCTGTGGAAAGGACATTGGACATATTCCCTGGTATAAAGGTAATTGGAAGAGAAAAAGCACAAATTTTTATTCTGCAATACTTTATAAATCATGAAGACAATGCTTTCTTTATAAAAATTATTTTAGACTGACTTTTAATGTGAAATGGGTTAAAGTATTTATATTAATATAGAGGTATAATCTTTACAGAAAATAAAAAGTATATTGAACTAATTGTATATCAGAGGAGTGATTTGGAGGGTCTTATTTTTATGACAAAGTATGTATCTGAAGAGAAGCATTTAAAAAAAGATTTCACAATCTTTTCTTTTAAACTTAAAAAAGTAAACTATTGCATACAAACAATATTCTGCAAACTTTTCTGTAGTTGTTTCTTCACATGAAGCAGGGTCAACTAGTCTAAGATTCTCCCTGTCTTCAACTGGATAAGCAAACCTAGAAACCTATTGTATTAACCTAATTGTATTAACATAATTAATACAATTGTATTAACTGTAATACAGATTGTTAATACAATATGTAACCTATTGTATTAACATAATTTTGAAATTCTGTCTTTGGGGATTTTCCTTTTGTTATAACCTCACTGACTCACTATTAGCCCTATTTTTTTTATTATAAAGCAGATATAATTCTTGGGTCACATTCCTAGGGTCATCAGCAAATATGTATATATATACACACACACAGATTTTGAAAAAATCAGAATCAGCTACTACAAATTGAATTATATATCATTAAATCACAATCATAAGTTAGGATTTTCATCACCAAGTAAGTTCGTTTGTATTGGAGGAATACCATTGTTTACCATGTATGACTTCTATGCCACCACATATATACCTTATACTGTCTCACAGTCTTGATAAACCCTCAATATAAATTTGTTTAATTCATGTTGCCTTGAATTAAAAATTTTTAAATTATCTGTCATCACTTTGGAACACTAATTCTATTTTTATCACTCTGATCAAGGTCTTCAGTGATTTCCTCTTTTCTACAGAAACAAATCCATCTTCCTTAATCTGGCATTCAAGAGTCTTTGCATTCCAGCTACAATCTCGTTGGCTGGCTTTGTCTCCTACTATTCCTTCTGCTGCTCCTCCTCTACTTTAGCAGTAGATGCTAGTTTTACTAAATGGGAATATATCAGTCAACTTTAATGAACTCTCAATAAAAGTTTATTTTTTTTCTTTCAAATGTATATTTTGAGTCCAGTTAGGCTAATATAGCTTACGTTTCCTGTTTCTTCCTACCACTGTACATAATTTTTTTTTTTTAGCATTTATTCTATCTTTAGAATGACTTTTTTGTTTTCATTCAGTTTCTGTAATATCATTATGGCTCAGTTCAATTCCATTCTTTTTCATGAAGATTAATATAGCTAGCTGAAAATGTTTATATGCCTATATTACAACTGGCTACATACTGTCTTTTTAACATCAATTGAAGTTTTATACTGGCATGTGGTTATATCATTTGGTTTCCCATTTGTTTATATATTGCTTTTCCTCTTGGACTATTAAGATAACTTGAGGGCAAGGAGTATGTCATATATAGACATATGTTGTTTGTATGTATATATAGATGTATTTATGGATCATTTATAAATTTGGATATATTTTTTAAAACAGCTTTACAATGAATTACATATTTGTTTTGAAACCACAAAATCAAGTGAAGCTATGCTCCGACAAAGTGTTGTTACTCTTCAGGATCAGCTATTTCAAAAAGAGCAAGAAAATGCTAAATTAAAAGAAAGGCTTCAGCAATCACAAGAAACACTCTATCCTTTACCTGGAGAATGTGATTCAGACCGCTCAGAACAGGTGAGAGGCATTTTCTAAAAATGTTTCTCTGTATAATATCGTATTAAAGTATTTACTATAATTGACTGAAACACAAAAGTTAAATTTGCATGTATTAGAATATATGTGGCAGATTTGCATTGTGCTTTTATTGTACTCTGTAGAAATGAATATTTTATATGGTGTGGATTTGTGTAGAAATACAGGGGGTATCTGGTAGAGTTATTGGGTTGAAACGTTTGGCTGATATATGATAATGAAAAGGAAATTAATAGGTCATGCCCATTGTGAGACTTTTTATTGAATGAGGTAATGGAATGAAAATCTGGAAGTCTCATAAAAGTACTTGCCTTAATTCCTGGTGTGTGGTGAGTGAGTGAGTACTGTGAAAGTCGCTCAGTCTTGTCCAACTCTTTGCAACCCCGTAGACTATACAGTCCATGGAATTCTCCAGGCCAGAATACTGGACTGGGTAGCCTTTCCCTTCTCCAGAGGATCTCTCCAACAAATTAATACCATTTAGTCTCAAGTCTGTCAGTGCCTTGATATATGATTTTGGGCAGATCAGTTGACTTTTCTACCTATTTCCTGTTCAATTAAGTGAGGTAGTACAAATGTACAGATAAATAAGCAGGTTTAGGATTCAAATAAACCTGGGATCAAATTGTAGCTCTGCCTATGAGCTTTGTGAACCTGAACTCATTTCTTAACCCTTTTAGCCAAAGTTTCTTTGCGGATAAAATATTGATATTAATGCTTTGTCATAGAGTTTTGTGAGGATTAATGAGATAATGCATGTCAAACGCAGAGCTTGTCATATAGAAAAGAGGTACCTCTTTCAGATAATTTTCAAGGTAACTTTCAGCTCTAAATACGTATTATTAAAAAATCTTACTCCTGTTACTTTATTTAATACACTCAGCATTTCTTTTAATTTTAGAATTTAAAGAAATGAAATTAACACAATTATATAATTGGAAACTTTAAAGTTTACTGGTGATCCTTTAATAATAGTTTTTCAACCCAGCATATTTTGTCTTGCTAACAAGCATTTTAAAAATTTGTATTGTATTATATTGTATTTTTTGGACATCAAGTGCACAAAACTGGATTAGTCATAAAATTTATATCATGACACAATATTATGTTACATGTATATTTATTTTGTCACTTTTTTAATTACCCTTGGTCCCACCAACTAATCCAAGGGTAGGAAATTACTGATAGCTTATATCTACTTGTATCCTTCACCCTTTACTGGTACTCTGATTCTCTCACCAGAGGTAACTACTGAACTATTTATCATTTTGATTATTTTTTATAAAGTTTTATTCCATAAAATTTTATGAGGAAGTAGAATATAGCTGTTTTGCCATTTATAAAAATGTATTAAATTATGCTGTTTCCTGGGTTTTGGCAATTTTCACTTATCACTGTATTAAGATTCATCTATGATGTTTAGTATAACTGTTCATTTATTTTTTACTGCTATAAAATACTCTGTGATTATATCATAACTACTTAGCCATTCATTTGCAGATGAGTATTAGGGTTATTTCCAGTTTTTTGCTCTTATGAATAATGCTACAATTGACATTTTTGTACGTGATTCTTAGCATACACATGCAGCATTTTTGTGAAATAAATATCTCAGGATAGAAATTCTAGGTTTAGGGTATGAATATGTTACTTTCACAAAATGCTGGTCACTTATTTTTCAAAGTGTTTTTCATTTTACTTATACCAATAATGTATTTGGTTGATTTTCATCCTCACCACTTGGAATTGTCAGACTTAGTTTGTTGACAGCTGCTGAATTAGTATAAAACAATATTATTTTTAGCATCATGTCTTTATCACTGATAAAGCATATTTTTGTGATTACTAGCCAAGTGAGTGCCCTCTTCTGCAAAGTGTCTGTTTCTGTCTTTTATCCATTCTTCTATTGGCTTTTTTTTTTTTTTTTACTGATTTTTAAATATTCTTTAAATGTTTTTGATATTAATCTCTCGTAGGTTAAATATGTGGCAACTGTCTTCTCTTAGTGTGTACCTTGTCTTTTCATTTTCTTTAACATGTCATACGTGACCAGAACTTCTTAATTTTAATTTAGGAAAAGTATTATTTTATCATTAGTACTCATTTAAGAAATCCTTTCCTACTGCAAATACAGAAATATTTGTATCTCTGTTTTCTTCAAAAAGTTTTAAAGCTTTGCTTATATCATTTATATTTACAAATCATTTGGAATTGCGTTTCATATATAGTTTAAGGTAAGGATACATTTTATTTATTTATTTTTCCCCAAGTAATAGTCAGTGGATCAACCCACTGGATGATCCCTCTTTTTCCTGTGTAGTGTTGAGCTACCTCTCGTATATCCTATATTTTATTCAATTTCATTGAATATTTTATTTTATTTTATTTAGACTTTCTTTCTAGACTGTTTTCTCTGTATTCTTAGACAGTGTTACATCATCTTAATTAGCATAGCTTCATAGTAAGTCTTTATATTTGATATATCTACTTTCTTACTATTCTTTAAAGTGTCTTGGCCATGTTGGCACTTAGCACTTAAATATATCTTTAAGAATAATTTATAGTTTCATGAAAACACTGTTGAGATTTTTTGTAAACAGTTTTACTGAAGGGTAACATACAAACAGTAAAGTACAAACCTTAAGTGTATAACTCAATGACATTTCACAAATGGAACACATCGATATAATACTATTCAGATAAAGAAATAGAATATTACCAATATTCAATAAACCTCCATAATTTTCGCAATAAGTAGCAACCCCTACAACATAACCACTGTTTTTACTGCTATCATCATTGATTAGTTTTGCTTATTTTTGAAACTTAATAGTATTTCACCTTTAAACACTGTATATGCTGTGGGTTTTTTGTAAATATCCTGTATCACATTAGGAAGTTCCTGTCTTTCATAGTTTGATGGAAGCTTTTCATGAACAGGTATTGATTGTGTAGAGTGCATCTTTTTTTTTTAATTAATTTATTTTTTATTGAAGGATAATTGCTTTACATAATTTTGCTGTTCTCTGTCAAACCTCAACATGAATCAGCCATAGGTATACATATATCCCCTCCCTTTTGAAACTCCCTCTCATGTCCCTCCCCATCCCACCCCTCTAGGTTGATACAGAGCCCCTTTTTGAGTTTCCTGAGCCATACAGTAAATTCCCGTTGGCTGTGTATTTTACATATGGTAATGTAAGTTTCCATGTTACTCTTTCCATACATCTCACCCTCCCCTCCCCTCTCTCTGTGTCCATAAGTCTATTCTGTATGTCTGTTTCTCCATTGTTGCCCTATAAATAAATTCATCAGTACCATTTTTTTAGATTCCATATATATGTGTTAGAATACAGTATTTATCTTTCTCTCTCTGACTCACTTTACTCTGTATAATAGGTTCTAGGTTCATCCACCTCATTAGAACTGACTCAAATGCATTCCTTTTTATGGCTGAGTAATATTCCATTGTGTGTATCAACTTCTTTATCCATTCATCTGTTGATGGACATCTAGGTTGCTTCCATGTTCTCCTGCTGCTGCTGCTAAGTTGCTTCAGTAGTGTCCGACTCTGTACGACTCCATAGACGGCAGCCCACCAGGCTCCCTCGTCCCTGGGATTTTCCAGGCAAGAACACTGGAGTGGGTTGCCATTTCCTTCTCCAGTGCGTGAAAGTGAAAAGTGAAAGTGAAGTCACTCAGTCGTGTCCGACTCTTAGCGAACCCATGGACTGTAGCCCACTAGGCTCCTCCATCCATGGGATTTTCCAGGCAAGAGTACTGGAGTTGTAAATAGTGCTGCAGTGAACAATGGGATACATGTGTTACAGTGCATCTTTTACAGTGATGCAAAGGCTTTTCTTACGTATTCTGTTAGGTGGTTTATTACATTTATTGCTTTTCAATTATTAACTCAGTTTTGTACTTTTGAAATAAACCCAACTTCATTTTAATATTTTTTTATTTTCATATTGCTGGATTCAATTTGATAATATTTTTGTCAGGATTCTTGCATCTGTATTTATGAGGGATATTGGGCTTTTCCTTTCTTGAATGTTTCATGTTAGATTTTGATATTAAGTTGATGTTGGTGTCCTAACTTGAATTACAAAATGTTCTCTTTTTCACTTTACTAGAAGAGTTTGTATAAGACTATTTCTTTCTTATTAAATACTGAATGCTTTCCTTCTTAGATAAGGAACAAGTCAATTATATTCAACATTACACTGGAGATTCTAACTAGTACAATAAGGCAAGAAACAAATAAAATCATACTAATTAGAAATAAGGAAGTAAAACTCTTTTTATTCACAGAACCTGAGCATCCGTATAGAAAGCCTACTGAGTCTATGATGAAGCTCCTAGAAATAGTAAGTAAATTTAGCGGTGTTGCAAGATATAACATCAATTTACAAAACTCAATTATATATCTAATGAATATTAGAGACAAATAATTAGAAATTGAAATTTAAGAGGACCATTTATAATAACATCAAAGCCTGTGTAATAATTAAGAATGAATTTGACAAAATGTGCCCCAGACTTGTACAGTGAAAAGTACAAAACATACCAGAGTGAAATTATAAGACATATGTAAGTGGACAGCTATCAGTTCTCCCCCAATTGATCTATTATGTAATCACAATAAAAATTCCAGGAGGCTGTATTTTCTAGATAAGTTCAAGCCAAGACTAGAATTTATAAGGAAATGCAAGGGAACTAAAAGAACAAAATCAAGTATAATAGAAAATAAAGTTGGACTTACACTACCCAATTTTGAGACATATTTATCAAGCTAAAAAATCAAGATGGTGGGTGTGGTGTTCACATGAAGACTGACAAATAATTGATAAAACAGAATAGAGTCCAGAAAAATACCCACTAGTATATGTCTCTTTACCTCATGAAATGTAGTGTAAGTCACTTTGTTCTTTTTAAAGAATTCTCTGTATAACCTTGCTCTTAGTATTAGCTTGTCAGTTTTACAAATAAATATTCAGTTAGAAATGTTTCTAGTTTCCCTTGCGATTTTCTTTTTGCCCCTTTAGTTATTAGGAGATATGTTTTTTACTTTTGAAATAAAGTGTTTTTCTCCTTGTATATCTTATTTTTATTCACTTCAAATATACTTCTATTATGGTCAGAGATAGTACTCTATAGTATTAGTGTATTTGGAAATTTATTGAGACTTGTTGTATGTCCCAGCATATAGTTTTGATGAACTTACTGTTGATATCTGAAAATAATATGTGATTTGCATATTGGCTTGAGTTTCCCTTAAATATCAGTATTAATTATGTCATTGTGGTTGGTAGTGTTCAGATCTTATGTATTTAGTGATTTTTATCCTTAGGTTTAAATCAGCTTTTCTGTCAGTTGCTGAGAGAAAATCTTACAGTATGATTGTTTTTCTCTTTAATTTTGTCAACATTTGCTTCATGTATTTTGAAGCTGTTTTACTAGGGGCATACGTATTTATAATTGTCATGTCTTTATAATTAATTGAGCCCTTTGCTGTTGTAAAATGTTACTTTTAACTATAATAATACTCTTGATTTGAAATCAAATTTTATGATGTTAATTTAATCAGTCTTTTTAATGGTTACATTTTCCTTGGTAGTATACCTTTTCCTATGGACAGAGGAGCTTGGTGGACTGCATGCAGTCCATGAGGTTGCAAAGAGTCAGACATCACTGAGCCACTTCACTTACACTTTATACCTTTTCCCATTCTGTAAATTTCCATCCATAGGTGTCTTAGTATTTAAAGTATACATAGTTAGATACGGTTTCTATTCATTCTAGCAGTTTTCCTTTTCATCACAATGTTAATGCATTTAAATTTAATATGATTATTTATATGGTTGTGTTTAGGTGTACCATCTTAGCATTTGTATTCCATTTGTCCTGTTTTTTGGTTCCTGTGTTCCTAGTTCCTTCCTATTTTTCTGGGTTATTTGACTGTTTATATATATATATTTTAAAGTAGTTTTAAAATGTCACTTTTCTGTATTCTGGACTCCAGTGTTTCTGACAGCGTAACTGGGACACTGACAGCGTAACTGGGAATTTGTTTCCTTGTTACCAACAGTTAAATGTTATGTGTCAGTTTTGTCTGGATTTTTTCCCCTCAATATTTAACATTTGATATTAAGCATTTTTACTCTGATGTTCCCAAGTATGATTTTCATTGTGGTCATCCTTCTTGCAGTTTGATGAGCTTCTTGATTTCTGTAAATAATACTTTTTTTTTTTCTTTTTTTACTGATTTGGGGAAATTTTTGACATTATTTTGTCAAACATTTTTCTGACCTCTCTCTTTTCCTTTTGAAGATTCCCATTTTACTTACCTAAGACTTTTCAACATTACCCTGAAGACTGATGAGTCTCTCTTCAGTTTTTAAAATCTTCCAATCTGTGTTCTTTGGTTATTTTATATTAATTTTTATTCAAGTTAACTGATATTTCTGTTATCTCCAATTTTTCTATAGGTCTTTTCTGTGAATTATTCTATAAATATTGTACATTTCAGTTCTAGAATTTTCATTTGATTCATTACTGTATTATGTATGTATCTCTGAAGTTTTCCTATTTAATCTTACAAGCACATTTTTTTTTCTTTTGGTCCCTATTATAATAGTTAAAGTAGATTCTTTAAAATCATTATACTTTTAATTATATCTTTTGGGTCTTCTTGGATTTAATTACATAGTGATTTTCCTTTGCTTTAAATACAGGTCATATATTAATGTTTTGTCTGTGTCTAACAATTTTGGATTATTTAATGTATATAGTAACAGATATTTTATAGAAATTCTGCTTTCTGACATGTTACAGTACTCATAAGTTCTGAAATTCTTCCCTCCAGCTGCCTCCCTTCCTCTCTTTCTCTCAGAATTTAAATAAGTTAACCACCAAGCCCTGATTTCCTTCAGATGGAAACAGTTAAATTGCTTTTAAGTTCTTTTAATCTTATCTGGTTGCTTAGAGTCTTTGCCGTGTGTCAATACTTCAGGTATCAGTCATAGTTTTGACTTTCACCCTTCTAGAATTTCCCTTCTTTCTAGCTACAGTGGTGGACTCAAACTTTGTCCTGAACTTCTTCAAGGCAGTAAAACTTAAAGTTACTATTGGAATTTTAGCCTCCCTACATCATGTCTACTATCAGCCTCTCTTGGATAAAAATTCACAAAAATGAGGAACTTACTCAGAATATTCTGTTTTTCCAGTATCAGTTCTTGTTCAGATTCTTCCTGTATTTGATCATTCTCTGTTACCTTCAGATAGTTGTTTTTATATTTTGCTCAGAGTTGAAATAGTTTTATGCAGGAGATTAAACCTGATAGAAATCTACTCAGCTATTACTGTAAATGGAACTTCCCAGTCATTCACTTTTTAGAGTGTATTTTAACTAACTTACTTAACTTACTTCAGGGTGTATTTAATTTTTCACACAATGCAAGGAACTTAATACATTCTGACTCTTTTGTCTCACCTGTTTTGCTGTTGTTATCTTATAT
Organism: Bos grunniens; assembly: GCF_055505025.1. NCBI lineage: Eukaryota > Metazoa > Chordata > Mammalia > Artiodactyla > Bovidae > Bos > Bos grunniens. The sequence continues at coordinate 25,654,278 of NC_141172.1, read as the reverse complement.
TTTAATCCTACATATATTCTTATTCTGTAAGACATTATTATTAAAAAAATCAGTATTCACTGAGAATTTTTATCCCTTTGGAAGCTCTTCATTCATTTCTGCAATTCTGTGTTTCCCCCTAGGATCTTTTGCCTTAAGCATTTTTTAAAAGTTACTTTTTTTTTTTAAGTGATGATCTGCTGACAGTGAGTTCCCTTGTTTTATATTTATTAGAGAATGCCTCTTGCCTTCATTTCTGACTGGTATTTTCGGGTGGTTAGAATTGCAGAATTTTTTTTTTCTTTATTTTAAAGTTGATACTCCTTGTCTTCTGGCTTCCATATTTTGAGTTGAAAAGGCAGCTCTCTCTCCTTTGAAAGTAATGTATCCATTCTCTGAATGTTGTTGTTGTTTAGTGGCTAAGTTGTGTTTGACTCTTTTGTTACCCCATGGACTATCGTCCACCAGACTCCTCTCTGTCCATGGGATTTCCCAAGCAAGAATGCTGAAGTGGGTTGCTGTTTCCTACTCCAATTCTCTGATTAACTTTTCATGTTTTCTCTATTTTTGGTTTTCAGTGGTTTTAATATGTGTGCTGGTATTTCTGATTTTTTATGCTGTCAAGTTTATATAAAGTTTTTTCTTCCTGAAAAGGGTTTTTTGAATTCTTGGAAAATTCCTGCTAAATATCTCTTCAAATATGACTTCTACATATTCTTTGTTTCTAGTTCTTGTGAGATTTCAGTTTCATATTAGACCATTCCACCATGTGCTCTGTATCTTTGATGACTCTTTAGTATCTTCAAAGGTTTTTTTTTCCCTCTTTATATCGACCTTTAACTTTCTTCAGTTCGTTCATTCTCTCCTCTGTTATGGGTAGTCTGATGTTGTATCCATCTATTAAATTCTTGAATAGAATATATATTCAATTTTTGTTGGATGAAGTGTCCTAATTGTCTGTGAGATCTATTTGACTTGCAGTGTTTTTCAAGTCTTGCATTTTCTGCTTATCTTCTGTCTAGTTGTTCTACCCTTTATTATTTGCCTATTTCTTTCTTCAGTTCTGTTCATTTTTGCTTGACACATTTTGGGGCTCTGCTTTTAAGTGCATATACATTTATAACTGGAATATCTTTTATTTAGAATATATTGGAATATTTTGTATCTTCTTAGAATATATTCTTATATTTATCATTTTTAAATGTCATCTTTATCTATAGTGACAATTTTTGTCTAAAGTCTTATTTTGTCTGATATAATTTAATTTCCTCTCCACGTTGAGATGTAAATGACATATAACATTGTATTAATTCAAAGTGTACAACATACTGATTTCCTGTCAAAATGTTTGCCACAATAAGTTTAGTTAATGTCTGTGACCTCACTCAGTTACAATTTATTTCTTTTGCTGAAAACAGTTCACCTGATACTATAACAACATTGTTAATTGGCTATACCCCAATACAAAATGTTTTTGGTGTTAAAAAAAAAAGTCTCTCTTCAGCAAGTTACAGAAATAGGATGTTGTTAACTATAGTCACCATGCTGTATGTTGTATCCTTATTACATATTTATCTTAGAATTGGAAGTTTGTACTTTTTAATCACTTCACACTTTATCCCCAGCCCCTGCCACCAGTCTCTGGCAACTGCCTATCAGTTCTCTCTTTCTGTAAGTTTTTCTTAGGTTCCATTTCTTCATAATTCAGTCAGGGAGAGTTGTATATTTCTAGGAATTTATCTGTTCCTTCTGAGTTGTCCTTTTTTTCTTTGGTGTATAAATTGTTCAGAGTCATCTCTCATGATCCTTTGTATTTCTATGGTGTCAGTTGTAACATCTTGTCTTTCACTTCTAATTTTCTTATTTGATTTCTCTTTTTTCTTGTTAAGTCTAGCAAAGTTTTATGAATTGGTTTATGCTTTTTAAGAAACAGCTCTTTGTTTCATTGATCTTCTTAGTTGTCCTTTTAATCTCTATTTCATTTGTTTCTGTTTTGATCTTTCTTTCTTCATTCTACTAACTTTGGGTTTAGGTTGTTCTTTTCTTCTATTCTTTGAGATATAAAGTTAGAATGTTCTTTAGAGCTGTTTTTTTTTTTTCTTAATATAGGTGTTTATCATTATGAACTTCCTTAAGACTGCTTTTGCTGCATCCCATACATTTTGTATACTGTATTTCCTTTTGTGTTTGTCTCAAGATATTTTAAATTTTTTATTTTGATTTATTTTTTAATCATTGGCTGCTCAGTATCATTTTGTTTATAATCTCCACATATTTTTGAATTTTCCAGTTTTTTGTTTATAATTTCTTATTTTATACTATTACAATTGAAAAGGATGCTTGATATGATTTCACTCTTATAAAATTCATTAAGACTTGTTTTACGGCCTAACATAGGATCTATCCTGGGGAATTACACATGCCCTTAAGAAGAATATGCATTCTTGAATATGTATTCTTATGCTTTTGGCTGGAACCTTCTGTACATATATGTAAGATTCCTCTGGTCTAATGTATCATTTAAGTTCAATGTTTCCCTTTGACTTTTTGTCTGGATCATGTGTTCATTGTTGAAAGTAGGATATTGAATCTCATACTATTGTTCTGTTGGTATCTATTTCTCCCTTCAAATCTATCATTATTTCCTTTCCGTATTTAGGTCCTCCTATGTTGGGTGTATAAATACTAATAAGTGTTATATCTTTGTGTTGGATTGACCCCTTTATTATTGTATGATGACCTTCCTTTTCTCTTTTTCCAGGCTTTGGCTTCAAGTCTGTTTTGTCTAATATAAAGTATAGCTCCTCCTATACATTTTTGTTTCCATTTGCATGGAATTATCTTTTTCCATCCCTTCACGTTCAGTCCACGTGTATCTTTAAATCTGAAGTGAATTTGAATGTCTGTTTCCCTCCCCAAGTTAGGGAAGTTTTCAGTCATTATGTCTTAAAATAATCTTTCTTCCCTTTTCTCCGTCTTTTCTCATTCTGGGATTCCTATAGTGTGAGTTTTGTTCCACTTAGTGGTGTCTCATAAGTTCCTTAAGCTATGTTCACTCTTTCTCATTCCTTTTTTTCCTTTTTCTCCTCTGATTTCCTGTCTCTGAGTTAGCTGATCATTTCGTTTACTTCATGTAGTTGTCCATTGACCCCCTCTACTCTATTTTTCAGTTCAGTTATATTCTTTAGCTCTGATTTGTTTGGTAAGTTCTTATATTTTTGCTTTGTTGAAAATTTTCCTTTGCTTTTGCATTGTTTTCTTTGTCGAACATCTTTACAGTCATTATTTTGACATCTTTATCAGGTAAATCACTTATCTCCATTTCACTAAAGTCTGTTTCTGGGGTTTTATATTGTCCTTTTGTTTGGAACATATACCTCATTTTTTTTTTTTTTCTTGTTCTTTTCATTTTCCTTGACTCTTTATGTTAGTTTCCATGCATTTGATGAAATAGCCACTTCTTCTAGACAGAGGTGAAATCATGTAGAAGGTGAAACTTATCCTTCCACTTGACCTTAGCTCTTGATTATCTCTCAAACTTTTATGATTGTCTAAACACATTTCTTCATTCTTAGTAGCTCCCAGTAGTTGGGAGTGTGCCAAGATCTGTCAGTGTCCCATAGGGGAGAATGTCAGTCAGCACCCAGATGCACACTGATTGAAAGTCAGACTCTCAACCAGCAGCTTTTACATTATGCAAAGATACCTCTTTCAGGAAAGGACTGATAGAATGAAATTTTATTCTGCTCACTTTGTATTGAGCCCTCAAAGGACAGCCAGTTGAGAACTGTTTCTTGTTCTTACCACACACAAACAGACACATATGCAAACACATGTGAAATACAAGGACATTTTTCAAGGTGATAGATATGTTTATTAACTTGATTATGGTGATGGTATTGGGGTGAATGCCTATACCCAAACTTACTGAGAGACATATATATATATACATATATATCTCAAACGTGTAGTTTTTTCGTAAATCAGTTATACTTCAATAAATCTCAAAATAAGAGATGAAAAAAAAAAAAAAAACATTTCTTGTTTGCTGCAGTCCTGTTGAACCCTTGGATACAAACCTCGCTGGCCACTAGTTAAGTGATAGAGAGGTGCATTCCATGGGCAGCGGCTACAAAGCTCGGGCACCATATGGGTCCCTAAATCTTCTTTCAAGGAGAGATACTGGTGACCTGGAATAGGGCAGAGGGAGTGTGAAGATGGCACTAATTGGCCTAGGCTGGCTACTTGTACTCATGCAGCTGGAAAAGCCCAAGATGATTGTTATTGTGCTCAAGGTTCTGATGTGGGCAAAGTGTGATTTAGGCAAGTGGTGTCTTATACTTGTGTAGCTGCAGATACCTTGGATAGCTTCAGTGTGGCTCCTGGCTTCAGCATGAGTTTAGGGCAGTGGTGCAAATGGGGTGGCTGCTATCATCAGCTAACTCAGAAACCTGTGGGACAAAGACTAATGAGATCTGAAAGGATCCATGATGAATCGTGGCCATTGGCTTCATCAGTGGTGACCTCTGCTAAGGTTGTCTGCAGAGCAGATCTCTGTGAACCACCCATCACTTTGCTGCCTATGTGTTAAAAGTAGCCCCTGCGTTTCTTTCTTGTTACTAGCTGGCTCAATGTGTCTCAGCTTTGCTGGTCTGGGTGGGTTGAAACTGAAGTTGGACTTTGGTGTAATGACCCTAGAGGCTATTGAAGCTGGTTGTTCATGTGTCTCTTCTTTTCCTGGTGAGAGGAAATTTTTCCAGCTTGGAAGTTTGTTCTTGGTGCTGAATAATGCCAACATAGGATATGGAATGATGTGGACAAAATGAACTTATCTTTCTTTTCTTGTGCAGTAATTCTGTTTTTTTTTTGTTGTTGTTGTTGTTCCACTGTGTTGTTAAAACTTACTAAATGTACCGTAGTGACATCCCAGAGCTGTTTTTGCCCATGGAGACATGTTCAATAGCTGCTCTTCATGGGGAGACAGAGAAGCTAGGTTCTCTTATGTCACCTTTTTTTACCCCTTTTTAATACATGTGTTACTTCTTTTTAATACATGTGTTTTTGTGTAACAGGTTACTCCTATTATTAACAAGATTACTTTGCTGGAGTATTAATATCAAGGGACATGACAGTATTTCAGCCATGAAGTTTATATACATAAATGTTAGCTTATGATTTATATTATATATAGCTCAGCCATATTTCTCCTAAAGTTTAAACATGTTTTTCCTTTTCCTTTGGCATAGTTTTGAATGGATTCATTCTAAGCAATGGTTAGAGTATGGACCTTATCTTTGAAATTATGATTGTTAACAGAGAAGAATGACAAATAATAACTATTCATAAGAGTGGTTTTTCAAAGAGATTTATTTAGTCCTTTTTGCAATAAATATTAATATTTTACCTATAAATTTAAATAAGTTGCATTTTAGAATTATAATGTGATGTATTTTATATGTATATGGAGTATATATGTTCCTTTAGTCTCTCATATTGGTTGATATTTCTCAGAATCTGACCTAGACTTTCCTAAATCTGCTTTGATTTAATTAAAAAGTGCAGTTTGTTGTTTTCTTAAGTTTGATCATTAGATTCATTAGTGGGATAGTTAAGACCAATATTGTTAATTATACTTGTGCATATATATATATAACATATTTATATATTTTTCATAAATATTAGGTGTTAGAATGGCATATAGTATATGGATACAGCTGTCAAATAAATGTTTTCAGGATTGGTCAGGATAGTATTTGTATTCAACTTTGAGGAAATTCAGGTTGAGACATAGAAAGGAAAAGTTCAAAATAATTTTTCTCTCCCTTATATAATTGGAGTTTGAAAGAGAGGTGGATGGATATTAGTTAGATATTGTTCAACATGTTTCTCTGAATGAGAGTTTTTATGTAGTTAATGAAATGACCTTAAAATATATACATTTTACAGAACTATAGAATAGTGACTCTTCCATTATTTGAAAGACTGGTGTAGATGTTTAAAAATCAGGTTTTTGAAATGAAAGCTGATTTTTCATGTATTAAGGACATTTTCTTTAAAATTTTATTGCAAATGCAATAATCATACTATTAGCCAGAACTCTCTATTAATTGATATATCTAAACTTACTTTACAAATATTTACTGATATCCTACCGTGTTTGGGCACTGATAGTTCTCCACCAAGAAAACTTTAGGGGACAAAATAAGATATTTGCACTCATGGAGCATACATTCAGGCCAGAGAGTCACCACCATCAAACAAATAAACATATGTTACATGGTAATAATTATTCTGAAGAAAAACAATGCAATGTGAAACACATCGTGATTGAGAGTGGTGTTGCTTTTTTATATATGATAGCATATTCAAAAGCAGAGACATTACTTTGCCAACTAAGGTCCGTCTAGTCAAGGCTATGGTTTTTCCAGTGGTCATGTGAGAGTTGGTCTGTGAAGTTGGACTGTGAAGTTGGATGTGAGAGTTGGACTGTGAAGAGGGCTAAGCACTGAAGAATTGGTGCTTTTGAACTGTGGTGTTGGAGAAGACTCTTGAGAGTCCCTTGGACTGCAAGGAGATCCAGCCAGTCCATTCTGAAGGAGATCAGCCCTGGGATTTCTATGGAAGGAATGATGCTAAAGCTGAAACTCTAATACTTTGGCCACCTCATGCGAAGAGTTGATTCACTGGAAAGGACTCTGATGCTGGGAGGGATTGGGGGCAGGAGGAGAAGGGGACTACAGAGGATGAGATGGCTGGATGGCATCACTGACTCGATGGATGTGAGTCTGAGTGAACTCCAGGAGTTGGTGATGGACAGGGAGGCCTGGCATGCTGCAATTCATGGGGTCACAAAGAGTCGGACACGACTGAGTGACTGAACTGAACTGAACTGAACTGAAGAGAAAGCTTGGAAGAAAAGTTATGACCAACCTAGATAGCATATTGAAAAGCAGAGACATTACTTTGCCTGTCTGTCTAGTCAAGGCTAGAGACATTACTTTGTCTGTCTGTCTAGTCAAGGCTATGGTTTTTCTAGTAGTCATGTATGGATGTGAGAGTTGGACTATAAAGAAAGCTGAGTGTGAAGAATAGATGCTTTTGAACTGTGGTGTTGGAGAAGACTCTTGAGAGTCCCTTGGACTGCGAGGAGATCCAACCAGTCCATCCTAAAGGAGATCAGTCCTGGGTGTTCATTGGAAGGACTGATGTTGAAGCTGAAGCTCCAATACTTTGGCCACCTGATGCGAAGAGCTGACTCATTTGAAAAGACCCTGATGCTTGGAAGGATTGAAGATGAGAGAAGAAGGGCACGACAGAGGATGAGATGGTTGGATGGCATCATCGATTCAATGGACATGAGTTTGAGTAAACTCCGGGAGTTGGTGATGGACAGGGAGGCCTGGCATGCTACAGTCCATAGGGTTGCAAAGAGTCGGACACGACTGAGCGACTGAACTGAACTAAAGAGAAAGCTATGCTTGTCAGGTGACTCCTGAGAAGATAACTAGGAGTGAATTATTTAGATATATGAAGAAGAGCATTCCAAGTGGAGGGATCAATAGATGCCAAGCTCATGAAGCAGGAGTTTGCCTAGCAGGGAGGCCATCCCTTGTGGCTAGATCCAGGAGAGCTGCGGCAAAGTGGATGAACGAATTGACCTCAGGGGTAGATACAGGATCAGGTGTTCTGTGGTCTTGTTCAGCCTGCATAAGCAGGGTTTTAGTCTGAGTGAGGTGGTGTGTTTTAAATAGAAGAGCAACATGGAACCTATTGGAATGTTTTAGTCAGGTGGGTAATAAGTCTTAAGTTTATGTTTTAAAGGGATCACCCTGACTGCAATGCAGAAAAGAGACTATTGGAAAGCAAAACTTGGAGCAGGGAGACAAGTTTAAGAGGCAGTTGTAATAGTCCAGGTGAAACTCAGTGAGTACTTAGAATAGGTTGTGAGATGTAGTTTGATTTTGGAAATAATTCAGAGGTAGAACCTGTAAGAATTGAAGATGGCTTAGATATGCTGGAGTGCTGTGATTCATGGGGTTGCAAAGAGTCGGGCACGACTGAGCAACTGAACTGAACTGAACTAGATATGAACTATGAGAACTAGGAAAGAATTAAAAATGAATTCAAGATTTTCAGGTCTAATCATCTGAGCTAATAGTTTTGCCAATTTCTGAGGCAAAAAGGAACACTCTAGCATTTTTCCAAGCAGGAAGGAAGAGGACACTGAAGGTATATATAGAGAAGTGGGAGCCTTGAAGTAGAGAAATAGGAATGGAGAGAAATAGATGACTCAGAATGTCTCTCAATTAGTAACATACCCTTTCTCATGTCAGTACTATAACTCTTTTTCAGGATTTAGTCCATCTAGACTCATCTCTTTATCCATCCATCCATCCTCCCATCTATTCATTCATTTAGTATTCAATTATATAGTTAAAAATTATTAAACTCCTACTGGATTCTCAGTACTAGATTTAGTATGAAGGGATACAAAGATGAATAAGGCAGTCTGCGTTTATGAATCTCATTAATGAGTATGCAGACAGGAAAATAATTATTATGAAGTGTGTTATTATGGAAACATGAACAAAGCATAAGCTTTGTAGAAACAAGTTTTGTAAGGGAGCATGTGTATGGAGAGGAGGAGGAATGCCAGACTTTTCAGAGAAAGTGGAATATGTCAGTTTGAAATTTAAGAGGTTCTAGCTTCTTGTTGGAGAAGGCAATGGCAGCCCACTCCAGTGCTCTTGCCTGGAAAATCCCATGGACGGAGGAGCCTGGTAGGCTGCAGTCCATGGGGTCGCTAAGAGTCGGACACGACTGAGCGACTTCACTTTCACTTTTCACTTTGATGCATTGGAGAAGGAAATGGCAACCCACTCCAGTGTTCTTGCCTGGAGAATCCCAGGGACGGGGGAGCCTGGTGGGCTGCCGTCTGTGAGGTCGCAGAGTCGGACATGACTGAAGTGACTTAGCAGCAGCAGCAGCTTCTTGTTAGGAGTGAATTAGCATAGTGTCTGCCAGAGGGGACAAAGTTTGTGGTGTATCTTGGATATTGAGAATAGTCTAGGTAAGTGGTAGAATCACTTGGAGTTGGAGGGGTTGGGGTGTTGTAAAATAGTTTCTGATATAATAGGTTTGGACTGGGGTCTTTTACATTCTAAGATAGTCCTGTTGTAGCTGGTCCAGGGATCACCCTTTGATCAAGAAAAGACTAAATGGGCAAGTGGATTATACAGTTGAGAAAAAGTAGTAGTATTTTAATTTTGCCGTTTTTTTGTATCCTTAATTTTTTTCAAATGCTTTTAGTAGTACTTTTCAGTTTATGATTTTAGGGGACTTCCCAGGTAATTCAGTGTAAAGACTCCACCTGCCAGTGCAGGAGATGCAGGAGATGTGGGTTCAGTTCCTGGATTGGGAAGACCTGCTGGAGGAGGAAATGGTAACCCACTCCAGTATTCTTGCCTGGAAAATCCCATGGACAGAGGTGCCTGGTGCACTACAGTCCTTGGGGTCATGAAGAGTTGACTGGCGACTAAGCGTGCACACATTTACACAGTAGTATGTAGCAACCTAAATTCTGAAATCTAGGTCCCTTATCTATGTTACTTTGAACAATTTATTTAACTTTTCTAAGTCTCAGTTTTATCATTTGAAGAATGACATTTTAATAGTACCTACCTCATAGCAGTTTTATGAAGACTATAGGAGGTGATGCATAATGGACATTTAGAGCACTTCAATGTTACCTCTTTTAAAAACACTTTTTATGTTAGCAAATTTGAGGGTATTTTTTCTGTATTGGTGGTGATTTATTCTCTTTTTCCTGATCTCACTTATAATCTGAATTATTGGTGAGCCAACTCTCAGTCTTTGCCAGAGAAAAGGACAAAGCTAATTGGTTCATATGGGATTGAACCTGTGACCTTTGATTTCTTAGCACACTGCTCTTAAAACTAGCTGAATATGGAATGACTGTCTATTCTCATCTCAGAGTGATTGTTTATCTTTTCCATGCAGAAGTACTGTTTCTTGCCTTAGAGGAATATATTGCAGTAGAGGACAAAGAAGAAACCTAAGCCTTAAAATTACTCTGTTTATCTGTGAATGAGATATACACCATGTGGCTAACAGCATAGGATTGTGAATTTTAACCAGAGGCTTGTTAATTGTTATTTCTTTTCACAGATACTCTGTTCCTTCTTTTCCTAGGTGATAGAGAATTGTCTTTTTGTATGTTGTTTTACCTTGTGTTCTCACTTTCTTTTCAAAAAAATTTATTACTAAATATTTGAAATCTACCAATGAATAAAGGTAATATCTGTGTACCCACCAGTAACTATCACCAGCAGCCTTGATGGTACCTATACGCTACTCTCTGATCCCATCTAGCTTCTTTTCTTGGACTTGTGTGATTAATCCCTGACTGTTGAAACTATGTTTTGTTAAATAATATAAATGTTTATAAATCATATATTATTTCTGCAGCTTTTATTTAAATTTTTAGGCATATCATAGTCTAAGTGTATCATGCTTTTCAACTAGATTTTTTCTTTGAATTTTATTTTTGTAACGTTAAGTCATTGTTCTTGAGTGTAGCAATAATTTTTTTTCTTTTTTGTGCAACACTCTGTTGTATGAATAAACTACAATTTATTTATCCACACTTTTTGTCAATGAACGTTAAAAAATTTTTTTAACTATAGGAATGTTTACACACTGGTGCTATGAACTTTGTAGTATATGTCTCCTGACACATATATGCAAAACTTTCTCTAGGATGTACTGCTAAGGGTGAAGTCACCAATCATGAAATGTAAATATTCAACAAGAGAATGCCAAATTATTTGCCAGAATAGCTGTCTTAAGTTACAGATTTCTTGCTTAGATTCTTAAAAAAAGGGAACACATCTCATTTGATTTCATTTTGTATTTCTTTGATTTCTAATGAGCTAGAGCTTCCTATATTTACATTATGTGAAATACTTGTTTGTGTTCTTTGCCATTTTTTCTATTAGAATATTTATCTCTTTTTTGAAATTCTTTATTTTGGATACTAATCTTTTGTTAGTTATTATATGCTTCTGTATTACATAAAACCAAATCTCTGAGGCTTAACATTTTTTGTTTCTTATTTATATTAAGAGTTCAGTGCAAGTATTACTTGGATTTTCAGTTTCCAAGCAGTGATTTAGTCTCCTTTTGTCTTTTCGATCCACTAGCTTTTAAATTGTCTCCCAAAGTTGTCTGGAAATTAGCTCTACTCCAGCCAGCAAGAAGGGGGAAAGGTTCAAAGAATCACACTTAGGAAGTTTTTATGTATAAGACTTAGAAGTGGTACATATCATTTCTTTTGTCATGTAAGGCAATGGCACCCCACTCCAGTACTCTTGCTTGGAAAATCCCATGGACGGAGGAGCCTGTTAGGCTGCAATCCATGGGGTCGCTAAGAGTCGGACACGACTGAGCGACTTCACTTTCACTTTTCACTTTGATGCATTGGAGAAGGAAATGGCAACCCACTCCAGTGTTCTTGCCTGGAGAATCCCAGGGACGGGGGAGCCTGGTGGGCTGCCGTCTGTGGGGTCGCACAGAGTTGGACACGACTGAAGTGACTTAGCATAGCATAGCATGGCATATGGCCACATGTTATCTAACTGCAAAAAAGATTTGGAAATATATGCCCTGAAATATTGGGAGATATGTGTCCATTTCCAAAAAGAGGAAATAAGCTTGGAGATCAACCAACAATCTCAGCTATCAGTTATAATTGTTGCAAATATCTTGTTTATAACTTTTCACTTCTGTGGTATCTTTTGAATAATGAAGTTATTCATTTTAATATCATTGAATTTCTCAATAGTTTCAACTTTGGTGCTTATTGTATCTTTTTAAATTAATCCTATATTATCTTCAACTCATGAAGATGGTTTTCTGTATTTTCATCTAAAAGTCTTATAGCTTTGACTTTTACATATGAGTCTTTATCTGGTATTGATTTTTTGCTTGTTGTGAAGAAGATAATGCAATATAATTTTTTAAAAATCTGGATATCTGTATCAGTAATATGCATTGTGCTGATAGTGACTCCATTTCTCAGTGATATATAGTGCAGTCTCTGACAATTATCATTGCGTGTGTATATGGGTTCATATTTAAGCGGATCAGCAGTTAGAACTGTACATGGAAAAACTGACTGGTTCAAAATTGAGAAAGGAGTATGACAAGGCTGTATATTGGTACTCTGCTTATTTAACTTATATGCAGAGTATATTATGCGAAATGCCAGGCTGGATGTGTCACAAGCTGGAATTAAGATTGCTGGGAGAAAGATCAACAACCTCAGATACACAGATGCTACCACTCTAATGGTAGAAAATGAAGAGGAACTAAAGAGCCTCTTGATGGGGGCAAAAGAGAAAAGTGAAAAAGCTGGCTTGAAACTCTACATTCAAAAAACTAAAATCATACCATCCAGTCCCATCACTTCCTGGGAAATAGAAGGGGAAGAGTAGAGGCACTGACAAAATTTATTTTCTTGGGCTCCAGAATCTCTGTGGAAGGTGATTGCAGCCATGAAGTTAAATCTTGCTTGCTCCTTGGAAGGAAAGCTATGACAAACCTAGACAGTGTATTAAAAAGCAGAGACATCACTTTGTTGGCAAGGGCCATATGGTCAGAGCTGTGGACTTTTCTAGTAGTTATGTATGGATGTGAGAGTTGGACTATAAAGAAAGTTGAGCACTGAAGAATTGATGCTGTCAAATTGTGGTGCTAGAAGACTCTTGAGACTCCCTTGAACAGCAAGGAGATCACACGAATCAGTCCTGAAGGAAATCAGTCCTGAATATTCTTTGGAAGGACTGATACTGAAGCTGAAGCTCCAATACTTTGGCAACCTGATGCAAAGAGCCAACTCATTGGAAGAGACTCTGACGCTGGGAAAGATTGAAGGCAAAAGGAGAAGGGGTGTGACAGAAGGTGAGATGTTTAGATAGTATAACCAACTCAATGGACTTGAATTGGAGCAAACTCCAGGAGACAGTGAAGGACAGGAGCCGGACGTGCTGCAGTCCTTGGGGTCATAGAGAGTTGTACACAGCTTAGCAACTGAACAACAAATTTGCATTGGGTGATTTTTTTTTAAAATCTCTTAAAGAACAACTTTGTATTTATTATTGTAGCTTTATATACTGTGCTGGGTCTTTATTGCTCTAGTTGTGAGCAGGGGCTACTCCTCCTTGTAATGTGATGCCTTCTCATTGTGATGGCATCTCATATTGTGGAGCACAGGCTCTAGGCATGTAGGCTTCAGTGGTTGTGGCATGTAGGCTCAGTAGCTTTGACTCATGGGCTCCAGAGTGCAGACTCCATAGTTGTGGAGCAGGGGCTCAGTTGATCTGCAACATGTGGGATCTTGCTGGACCAGAGATCACACTTGTGTCCCCTGCATTGGCAGGTGGATTCTTAACCACTGGACGACCTAGGAAGTCCCATTAAGGTCTTACATCTCTTTATTCAGTTCAGTTCAGTCGCTCAGTAGTGTCCGACTCGTTGCGACCCCATGAATTGCAGCATGCCAGGCCTCCCTGTCCATCACCAACTCCCGGAGTTCACTCAAACTCACGTGCATCGAGTCAGTGATGCCATCCAGCCATCTCATTCTCTGTCGTCCCCTTCTCCTCCTGCCCCCAATCCCTCCCAGCATCAGAGTCTTTTCCAATGGGTCAACTCTTCGAGTGAGGTGGCCAAAGTACTAGAGTTGCAACTTTAGCATCATTCCTTTCAAAGAACACCCAGGACTGATCTCCTTCAGAATGGACTGGTTGGATCTCCTTGCAGTCCAAGGGACTCTCAGGAGTCTTCTCCAACATCACAGTTCAAAAGCATCAATTCTTCGGCACTCAGCTTTCTTCACAGTCCAACTCTCACATCCATACATGACTACTGGAAAAACCATAGCCTTGACTAGGCGGACCTTTGTTGGCAAAGGAATGTCTCTGCTTTTGAATATGCTATCTAGGTTGGTCATAACTTCCAAGGAGTAAGCGTCTTTTAATTTCATGGCTGCAGTCACCATCTGCACTGATTTTGGAGCCCCCCAAAATAAAGTCTGACACTGTTTCCACTGTTTCCCCATCTATTTCCCATGAAGTGATGGGACCAGATGCCATGATCTTCGTTTTCTGAATGTTGAGCTTTAAGCCAACTTTTTCACTCTCCTCTCACTTTCATCAAGAGGCTTTTTAGTTCCTCTTCACTTTCTGCCATAAGTGTGGTGTCATCTGCATGTCTGAGGTTATTGATATTTCTCCCAGCAATCTTGATTTCAGCTTGTGCTTCTTGCAGCCCAGCGTTTCTCATGATGTACTCTGCATATAAGTTAAATAAGTAGGGTGACAATATACAGCCTTGACGTACTCCTTTTCCTATATTAGATATGTAATATTTAAGGTATTTTATTAAATTCTAAGTAGCTTACATTTTTGTTGCTGTTTTAGCTACTTGCATTTTTATTAGGTTTTATGTTTCTGTATATAGCAATGCAGTTGATTTTCTTTAACTTATTTCTAGCTACCCTGATAATCTCTTAATAATTCTAAAATTTTTCTAGATCCTCTGAGCTTTCTGTGGAGATAGTCTGTAATGATGGCAGTTTGTGTTTTCCTTGAAATTCCTAATTTGTTATATTGATATTTATTTATATATTTTATATATTTATTTATACATTTTATATATATTTTGTGTATTTATTTATTTATACATTTTACCATACAAAATTTCAATATAAGTAAAGTGGTTTAAGTGGGTGTCTTTATCGTGTTTCTAATTTTAAAGGGAATATTTTGCCATGGGCTATGAAGTTAGCTGTAAGTTTCTTATGGATACCCTTTTATCAGATTAAAGAATCTGATAAACTAATATTATAAATGGTGATAAATTGTATTGAATATGTTATCTTTTGATATCTGGGACATTTATAACCTTTTACATATTGCTTTATTTGTCTTATTAATACTTGTTTTTTAAATCTCTATTTATGGCTGAAATCGATCTATTATATGACTTTTTGTACTATCTTTATCTGGTTTTGGTAATAAGATAACCTTCATCAATGAGTTATTGGGTTAAAAAAAAAGAATTGGAAAATTGGGCTATTACCGTGACAAAATTATAGAGAATATAGTACAGAAATTCAGCCTGATGGAGAATATGAAAGAGGTGAGTGGACGTAGAAGAGAGAGTGAGAGTCTAATTGTAAAAGATGAGATAGAAAATAGAGGGGTCTCAATAAACTCTTCAGCTCTGTTTGGTTTGTTTTGTTTTTTTTTCCCAAATCTACCTGGTCATTTTGACTTTAACTCTACAGCCTTCTTACTGCTTCACTTTCTTGGTTTTTAATTTTTTCTTTTTTGAAATAGTTCATCACTAGCATGAGAATGGACTTCCCTGGTGGCTCAGTCAGTAAAGAATCCACCTGCAGTATGCAAGATCTGGGTTTGATCCCTGGGTCAGGAAGATACCCTGGAGGAGGGCATGGCAACCCACACCAGTATTTTTGCCTGAGCAATCTCATGGACAGAGGAGCTTGGAGGGCTACAGACCATGGGGCCACAAAGAGTCAGACACGATTGAGCAATTGAGCACAACACAAACATTTGAAAACATTTTCATGTTTGCCTAATAGTTTAATGTAGGAATGAATGTGCCATTTTTTAACCTAAATATTTCCCTCCTCTGGGCCATTTAACTTATTTCAATATATTTTTTTCTATTTCCACTGATTTTATACTATGATGACCATTTTCATTCATCTATCTATATTCTTATCACTTGTTTCTGTAGGATAAATTCTTTGTTGTTGTTGCTTCATACTTTATTATTATTTTTACAATATTGTATGGGTTTTGCCTTACATTGACATGAATCTGCCATAGGTGTACATGTGTTCCCCATCCTGAACCCCCCTCCCATCTCCCTCCCCATCCCATCCCTCTGGGTCATCCCAGTGCACCAGCCCCGAGCACCCTGTATCATGCATCAAACCTGGACTGGCGATTCGTTTCATATATGATATTATACATGTTTCAGTGCCAGTCTCCCACATCATCCCACCCTCGCCCTCTCCCACAGAGTCCAAAAGACTGTTCTATACATCTGTGTCTCTTTTGTTGTCTTGCATACAGGGTTATCATTATCATCTTTCTAAATTCCATATATATGCGTTAGTATAACTGTATTGGAAAATCCGTATGTCAAAGATAATGAACCTCAGGATTGTGAATATATACCATGCATGCTAAGTTACATTGCAGAAAGATTATGCCAAATTTTCTTTTCAGTGTATGAGAATGCCCACTTCTAGTAACCTTGCAAGCTTTAGTATAATCTAAAAACAGCTTTGGTGATTCATTTCTTTTTCATCTCTGGAAACTAGTGAGGTTTTTCACTTTCAGTCTTTGCTTGGTTTTATTGTGAATGTTCTTTTTCATCTCTGGAAACTAGTGAGGTTTTTCACTTTCAGTCTTTGCTTGGTTTTATTGTGAATGTTCTTTTTCATCTCTGGAAACTAGTGAGGTTTTTCACTTTCAGTCTTTGCTTGGTTTTATTGTGAATGTTCTATCAGTTTGTGTATTTATTTTTTTTTTAAGTATATACATATTATGTATATTTATATACATATAATTTATTTATATAATATAACCTCTTTGATATATACTTAGGAAATAAACTCAGTGTAATATTTATCACAGATATTTTCATAGTTTATTGTTTGTCTAGTTCATGAACTATTTCTA